>NC_137923.1:872888-997888 GCF_963457725.1 Sprattus sprattus | reverse complement strand
CCAGTTAAATATGAAACCCCAGCACAGAGGCTAGACATAGTGCCAGGTAGGGGAGATGACCCTGGGTGAGGTGTTGAGTAGCTAATGGCCGTGCTATCCAGAGTGGAAGTGAATGCGGGATCTATTCAGGAAGCAGTCCAGACATTGAACAGCACTGCTGCAGTGCATGCTTCATGTTCCTGATATTTCCATCTGGGGTGTATGGACCCTGGCACCAATCCTGACAGAGCAGGGGGGGGCGGGCGGGGGGGGGCATACTGGTAGCAGGGTCCCAGTCCCTAGCGCCATGTCTAGTACTTTTAAACAATGTACAACATGACCACTTTATTACCAGTAGCTTATGAACAAACAGTGGCATGTCATTTAAATAGTGATAGTGACACTGGTAAATCTTTTGAATGGTGACAACATGTCTTAGCAGTGTCTAATGGCTATGTGCACGCTTGAGCATAAATAAAGCACTGATTTCAATCCCAGGATGCACATGAAGGGCTATGGTCCTTGAAGATAATAATTAATTAGCAATTAGTGATGAAAAGGCTATTTTGGTAAAAAGAAAAAGCATTTACTCAAAATCTAGGAATACCTTCATACCATAAGCTGGCTAATTCATATTGCACCTCAACATCAGAGGACATTGTTCCTTGAGGATTTTAATTATGATTGATTCCCTACAACAATAAATAATGAAAAGGTTATTTGAAAAAGCATTTTTTTTCCCTCAGAGGATTGTTTTTTAATATACATACAAGTATGGTCTGGTATGTATCATACAGTATGTCTTTAGAAATGATACTAATTTTATTCAGAAAACTTTTTAAGGTTTCATTTTAATTGCTGACATTTGATTTAGGTTTTGCTTATAGGAGGTACTTTTGAAATGGAACTGTTCTTCATCCATGAGCGTGATGTGTTAAATGCATGTCATTGGTGCATCTGTGTTATCCCATGACTGCGGCGGGGGACTGAGCAGCTATTTTTAGCGTGTCGCCCCTGCGGAGCACGCCTGGCCATGCAGCTGCCTGAGATGTCAATCCAAGGGCCAGCAGAGGATTAGAGGTACGTTCCTTGGATGGTTGTTCAAACTACAACACATCGCCTTTATTATAGACTTGGGACAAGACCAGACGGGGCGAGACGAGGTAACGAGGGTACTGAAATGACTGCTGTAATTACTGCCGAAATGACCCTGTTTATGCTGTGAGGCTCTGAGTTGCAGGTTAAAAGTCTTTGGGTTGTAAAACACAGATGGCCTTCTAGTTACAATTACTCTGCAGTAATAAGGTGTGGGTCAGTTGTTTACAGACGATGTCTCTAAAAACCTCCCAGGGGTGCATTATTCCACTAGGTTGACTTTTCTCACACCCCTGCTGATGTTCTTGGCTTTACCCTCTGTCTCTGGTTTTCTCCCTATGCTTTTCCACAAGAGGGTTAAACTTAAGGCAGGGAAATGGAATAAAGGGTACTAAGTGTTGTATTCCATTGTAAGATTATTTCTTTGTCATGTGTGGATTCATTGGACTAGTATCAGTCTGGGTGGTACAGTGGTCCTGTAGCTGAATAGATGAGTTTTAACATTGATCTCAGAAACATGGGACTTCTGGTCTCTGTGGGCTGCAGGTAACCCCCCTCAGAGGGTGACAAGCCCCTCCATTTGTCTGTGTGATCCCACTCAGTAAACATCAAAGTCCATGTGATACATTATTATACAAGATATAGGACTAAATCAATTGGGTATTTAGGGTGAAGATAGTCAAAGGACTTGGAGTGGCCAGAGACTCCCACCCTCTCTGTGTGTAGCCATCATCCTCTGAGCAGCCAGGAATGCTAACACTCTGAATGTTTGGATGTTTCCTTATGTCTTCTCTTATATATTTGTAACTTTAGATTATTAACTTAGACTAGTTTGAATGTGTAACTGAATTAGTAACTTGCACCTGACAAATACAATTATAAGCAAGAGAAGTACAACCCCAAATCAGCAAAAGTTGGGACGGTATGTTAAATTAAGACTAAAACTGAAAACAGTGATTTGTAAATTCTGTTTGACGTTAATTACATTGCAAAAAATACAACAGCATATTATTTAATGCTTTACCTTATGAATTTGATGTGTTTTTTTTTTTTTTTTCAAAATAAAAATTTGATTCAATTTCGATTCTTGCAACATATTTCAAAAAAAGTTGGGACAGTAAAGCATTTGGCACAGTGAAGTTTTAACTGCCATTTTTGGATGTACCTAAGTATTGTGCTTGACAAAGGTGGTTTGCCAAAGTAATCCTGAGCCCATGTGGTTGTATCGCTTATAGATTAATGACGGTTCTTAACGCAATGCCGTATGAGGGATCGAGATCACAGTTATTCAGCTTAGGCTTGCGCCCTTGCCCTTTCCACACTGAAATTTCTTTTAACTATGTTATGCACCGTGGAGGGTGAAATATATAAATCCCTTCCTATCTTTCTTTAAGAAACATAGTTTTTAAACATTTCAATAATTTTCTCACACGAATGTTGGCATCCTCTGCCCATCTTTTCTCCAGGCCTGGCCTAGGACTAGGCCTTTCCTGTAAACTTTGTACCAAATCATGATTACAATGACCTGTTGATATCACTATTTTCAATTCACATTATTATTTAATTATTTTACCTCATTACTACACTTAATTGCCGCCGTCCCAACTTATTTTGGAATGTGTTGCAGGCCTGAATGGCAGGAATGGATGTTTATTAACAAAGTAAATAAAGTTGACCAGACTAAATATGAAATATCTTGTGATACTGTCTGCAATTAAATACAAGTCAAGGTACATTTATATATCACTGCTATCTTTTTTTATTTTAATTTTCCATACTGTCCCAACCAATCTGCTTCCACAATGACTGACTAGCTAGTTTCAAGCCAAAAAGCAGTGATAATTTTTAACATGTGTGAAATGTATCAATTGAAAATAAACAAATGACTGCAACAGCTTCTAGTTTTATCTTCTTTTTATATTGACTGTACAAATGCAATATCAGAATGACTGTCCTTAGGGCAGAGGAGATGTATGAAAACCAACCATTAAACTTAACACACAATGAATGCCCTCTGCCACATACACCTGCTTTGTTCTGCACTATTGCTGTAGGGTCAATACATTTACATTGTCATTTATCAGACGCCTTTGTCCACAGCGACGTACAAGGGAGAGAACATTCAAGCTCTAAATAGAGACCTAGTGTAACAATAAATACTATTTTACATAAGAAAACAATATGCAGAACTGTAAGTGCAAGTTAAATAATGGAAGAAGGCAGAATTAGGGAGACTGTGGGACCAATACAAGGTGATAATGTCTTGCAGCCCCCTTCACAATGCAATAACCATCTAACAATCAGCCTGATAGTTCTAGCTCCAAGACAAAACATAACCGTGTCTGATCGATCTCAACCAAGCCATCAGTCTTCACTCCTAGACTTTTGTCTCTGGCCTGGTGCTATTCATACTATGTGTGACTATTTAAGGTTTTAAGTTATGGTCTGATATATGCAATCCACCTCAATTTAACCTGAATAGGGAGACAGTGGGTGAACAATCTGCATTGGGACATGGCAAGACAATCTCACTGACTGCCACATGATGGAGGGTAGGAGAATGCTCACAAAGTACCTTGACCCTTAACAAAGACTCATTTCATTTTGTGCTTGTCAAAAGTGACTTGGACTGGATTTTCAGAGTGTACCCATTGGAAATAAACAAACGACTGCAACATCTTCCATTACTTTTTTTTAATTAAAAGTGCACATGCAATAAAATACCAACTGTCTTTGGGACAGAGAAGTGGTGATAAAAAAACACACACACAAAAGTATTAAACTATATACAATAACTATAGACAAATGGTGCAATTGTACAGGACAGTCAGTGCAACAAGGCAAAGCGCATTACTCTCCATCCTCCTGCAGCAGTGCCTGTCTGAAAGAGTATGATTGTGTGGTGTCATGTCTTGGTGGATATTGGGGTGTCATGTTTTGCTGTGCGTGTGCTGTTTGGGGCCTAGGTGTGTGCCTCACAGCCGGTGTGCTCGTGGGCAGTGTGGAGGGCATGTAACAGGTGGGTGCCCATAGAACTGTCCATGTCCATACCCACTGCTGTGGGGGTAGGGGTGTGTGTTATTGGAGGGCTGAAGGAATAATTCCCTCATCAGAGAGAAGCCATCCTTTATTGCACTAGTTATCTCTGAAAAACTTTCCCTGAATTGTGCCAAGTTGTCCACGTTCTGTCTGTTGGTGTCTTCCATCAACTCCAACATCCGTTTCTTTATGTGCAGATCGTCTTGATCAGCAGGTAACTTCCTCTTCAGCCTATCCCCTCTGTGGCTGTTCATCTTCGCCTTGGATTAAGCAGAACAAATCACATTATAACACAAACGTTTAAATCCAAAGCTACGGTACAAATTGAGTACTAAACCACCATATAAAGTAACAATCTGATTCAAAACTGTAAGCGACAAGTCGGTCCCCTCTGTGGTTGTTCAACTTCGACTGGGATAAAGCAAAACCCATCACATTATTACACAAACGTTTTAGGTTATAAATTGTGTGCGAAAGCACCTACACAAAACACGCAACGGATTCAAACTGTGCAAAACAAACGGTAGGCGACAAAGTTAGTAGCCTACTAAATTGAAATCAAGAGCCTACCTGGAGCAAATCCCTGCGTTGCTGAACAACCGCCGGTGGTGGAATACCTGAAAGTTCAGATTCAGACTCAGCGATCTCGGACTCCGGAGGTGAGTCTTCCAGGTCCGGGGATTCCAACAGATCGGTTGTCTCGAAGCCGGAATCAATGCCCCGCGTAGCAGGCGAGTCACCCCAGAGCTGCTCACACAGCTCGAAAAATAACATAAATACGATGCCGTTCCCACTTCTGTGGCCAGCGTCAACAGCCTTACAGTAATTCCTCTTCACAAGGTTCAACCTCGAGGTGACCTGCCCTTTAGCCACAGCGTCTCTATGAGGGAAGTCCTTATCCGTCGAGCCCCTGGGATATTGCTCCTCGAATAAGGCTGTAATGTCCTCATACTTGCTCCTGCATGTCTCCCAGTCTATACCCTCCTGTATCTTATTTAGTTTATAATCGAGGCTGATTTGCAACAACATCCCACCTCGTCGTCGCTCCAAATCATGATATTCTTTGCGTTTGCCATGTTCTTGCTTTTTCGGCTGTGGTTGTTGTGTTCTTCTTCTTCTTCTTCTTCTGTCGTGTTTGTTTTCGTCTCCTTCTTCTTCTGCAGTGGAGTTTGAGGTCGCGCATGTTTTATACGCATGCGCTTGTCTTATTTTCCGCTTTCTTCAGTTGTCTGTACCACCGTTAGAGCGCCACCAACAGGCGTGGGGGCTACAGCTCATGTCATGAGATGCAATTTCTTTTAAAAAGAATTATAAAACAAAACACAACTTAAATGTCAGGATTTACTGAACCATCACAACCCCAATGAAGGTTATCAAAGAAGAAACACAATGAAAAGGTCCTTAATTAATACATATTTATTTTATATACAATATATTCTGAATAGTGAATAGTGTATAGTGAATGGTATAGTGAATATACTGAATAGTGAATAGTGTTCATTCCTGTTGTATTCTTAAAGTAAGGTACACTATGAAATGGCCTTTAATATAAATATATATATATATTATATATATATATGTATCATGTGAGTAGTAAGATACACAATGCAAAGGCCCTTAATACAAATAAAAATAATATCATTTTATTTCACATTAATAGTGTTTATTTCTGTTGTATTTTACAAGTAAGGTTCACAATGAAATGGCTCTTTAATTGTACCTCAGCTGAGCAGTCCACTGCTCCCTTCAGTCAAAACATGTTTTTTTTATATACAGCCGCGGAAAAAATTAAGAGACCACTTCAAAATTATCAGTTTCTCTGGTTTTACTATTTATTGGTATGTGTTAAAGTAAAATGTACATTTTTGTTTTATTCTATAACCTACTGGCAACATTCCTACCAAATTTCAAATACAAATATTGTCATTTAGATCATTTATTTGCAGAAAAATGACAATTGGTCAAAATAGCAAAAAAGATGCAGTGTCTTCAGATCTCGAATAATGCAAAGAAAACAAGCTCATATTCATTTTTAAACTACACAATACTAATGCTTTAAGTTAGGAAGAGTTCAGAAATCAATATTTGGTGGAATAACCTTGATTTAAAATCACAACTTTCATGTGTCTTGGCATGCTCTCCACCAGTCTTTCACATTGCCGTTAGGTGACTTTATGCTACTCCTGGCGCAAGAATTCAAGCAGCTCGGCTTCTTTTCATGGCTTGTGACCATCCATCTTCCTCTTGATCACATTTCAGAGTTTTTTTATGGGATTCAGGTCTCGAAATTGGGCTGGCCATGACAGTGTCCTGATCTGGTGATACTCCATCCACACCTTTACTGGCCTGGCTGTGTGGCATGGAGCATTGCCCTGCTGGAAAAAACACTTCTCAGAGTTGGGGAACATTGTCAGAGCAAAAGGAAGCAAGTTTTTCTTCCGGGACAACGTTGTACTTTGCCTGGCTGAGGTTTGTAAAAGACCATAAGGATTGAACCAAAGCCGACTGGAGGGTCTCCTAGTTCGTTTTCTCTGATGAGTCCAATTTCACAGTAGGTGCAAGACTCTGTGGCTTGTAGGCCTCTTCAGGTCTCCGTCTAACCATCAGACGACCATGTGTTGGGCAAAGCTGAAAATTGGACTCATCAGAGTGGCAATGATAAACCCATCGCACAAGGTTTATATAGACAGAAGTTTAGCTTTCAGCAGTGATAACCACGGGGTGGATTTCTCACATCTGAGGCTCCCTGTCTTGCAAGGATGGCAGTATTGCACAAGGTCGGAAGAAGCACAGTTCCCTTGTTATCACCTCTGGTCCAAACATGTATGTATGCAGACTGAGTGGCACCTAATTATCACACACACACACACACAAAAGACATGTTCCTGCTTCTAGCACATGATTCATACAAGGAATATATTAATACAAGGCACTTGATTGATTGATTATATTCTTAAGTCATTAACAGTGTTTGGAAATAATCTCCATCACAAACACACAGACTTCTACAGTTTACCAACCTATCCTCTTCTACCTAATCACCTTTCAGTTCTCACCTCCACCCCACCCCCACCTACCCTCCTGTGTGGAGATTCTGCAGGCTGCAACTCAGACATACATACATACACATACATAAATCAAGTACACAGAATCTGTTAACATGGGGTGGGGTGTTCATCACTGGCCCCATGTAATTTAGGTCAACTTAATGGCTCTGGTCAGGTGCTATGAATGTGGGCCTATTTGAGATGTTGTATATGCAAACGGCAGCAAGGAGGCGGGATGAATAATCTCTGCTGGGAACAACACAAGGTGACAACGGCTTGCAGTCTACTTCACAATGCAATAACCAGCCAACAATCAGAGTCTAATAGCACAAACTCCAAGACACAAAACCATGTCTGATGGCTCTCAACATAAACAAAAGCCAGGGAGCCCAGCCTAATAGCTGTGGCCAAGTTTTGATCTGAGATGCGGTATGTGCAAACGACAGCATGTAGACGGGATGTGCTGAGAACAATTCAAGGTGAAAACTTGCATCCTCCTATACAGTGCCCTCCACAATTATTGGCACCCTTAGTGAATACAGGCAAAACAGGCTATGAACAAATGTGTCTTTGCTGTTTATCCGCTTGGTCTGTCACTCTAAATATTCACAAAATTCTTACCTTTTCATTGAAGTAAAACTATGGAAACTTTTTTTTGACATTAAATAAAATATTTTTCTCCAAAACATGGGTGCCACAATTATTGGCACCCCTAGAAAATCTTATAATTAATATCTAACTGAAGTATATTACCAGTCAACTCTTAAGTTGTCAACCACGACTTCCTGTCTCACTCTGGTATAAATATGAGATAAAACAGAGAAGAAAAACCTTAGTCATTAATCAAGATGGGAAAGACCAAAGAACACAGTGTCGAAGTGCAACAAATAGTTGTTGAGCTGCAGCAATTCGGAAAAGTATAAAAGAAAGTATCTAAACAGTTGAAAATACCAATTTGCACAATCAGGGCAATAGTTAAGAAGTTCAGAGCGACTGGAGATGTAAGGAATCAGCCTGGTAGAGGACCTATCTGTTAATTGACCCGACGCACCGTGAGGAGGATGGTTTGACTGGCAAAATAATCTCCAAGGACAGCTGGAGAATTGCAGAGGTAAATTAAGTCCTGGGGTCAGAAAGTCTCCAGAACTACCATCAAACGCCCCCCCACATCACCACATGTTGTTTTGGAGGGTTGCCAGAAAAAAGCCTCTGCTGTCAATCAACAACAAACTAAAGCGCCTCCAGTTTGCGAAATGTAAGTCAGACTTTCAATGGACCGAGTTTATGGTCAGATGTGACCAAAATAAAGCTTTTTGGCAACAAACATCAAAGGTTGGTTTGGCGTAGACAGAAAGATAGCCGTACAGAAAAGAACCCCATACCAAATGTGAAGTATGGTGGCGGATCTTTGATGTTGTGTGGCTGTTTTTGTTCCAAAGGCCCTGGACATCTTGTAAGGATACATGTTAGACCCCATCAAATACCAGCAGATATTAAATGAAAACATAACAGCCCCCTCTAGGAAGCTTCAAATGGGCCGTGGTTGGACCTCCCAGCAGGACAATGATCCGAAGCACACCTCATAATCGACGCAAAAATTGTTCACCGACCGCAGAATAAAGGTTTTGCCATGGTCATCACAGTCCCCCGACATAGAAAATCTGTGGAAAGAGCTGAAGCCGAGTCTACAAGCGTTAACCTAAGGATCTGACGGATCTGGAGAGGTACTGTATGTAGAATGGTCTCAGATCCCGTGCCATGTGTTCACCAACCTCATATGGCATTATAGGAAAAGACTCAGAGCTGTTTTCTTGGCAAAGGGAGGCTGCTAAAAACATTAAATTAAGGGGTGCCAATAATTGTGGCACACCTGTTTTGGAGAATTATATTTATTAAATGTCAAAATTTTCTTTCCCTCAATAATTTTACTTAAATGAAAAGGTAAGATTTTTGTAAATATTTTGAGTGAAAAACCAAGAGGATAAACAGCAAAGACATATTTTTTCATAGCCTGTTTTGGTCGCATTCACTGAGGGTGCCGATAATTTTGGAGGGCACTGTACATTGCAACAACCATCTCACTGACTGGCATGAGATGGAGGGTGAGAGAAAGCTAACTAAGTACCTTGACCCTTAACAAAAACTGTTCATTCTGTGTAGTCTTCTAAAGTTATATGTACTTTATTGCTTGTGTCATTTTTAACGTGTTGTTTGATAAAATCCAACACAAATCCACATAAAATAAACAAATGGATGCAACAACTTCTAGTACTTTCGGTTTATTGTAAACTGTCTTTAGGACAGAGGAGGTGTAAAACCAAATGTAAAAAATAAAATCAAACAAAAAGGAATTAACTATACACAGTGCAAACTAAAACAGTGCACACAAAAGACCGAACTATATAAAGTACAAATTCAATTGTAAAACAGTGCACACAAATGAAGGAACTATATAAAGTACAAAACAGTGCAAATCTAAAGCGCAAAGTGAAGCCCAGTGTATAGGTCACTCAGCATCCTCCTGCAGCAGTGCTCTTCTGTAGGAGAAGGACCTCTGGGCGTCATGTGTTGGTGTAAACTGTGGCGGCACATACTGAGAATTCACCGACACTGCAGGCCTCGGTGTGTGCCGGACGGCAAGTGTTCTGGGCTGTGGTGTGGTTAGCATTGGGTGCCCATGAAACTGTCCATGCCCAGCGCTGCTGCTCTGGGGGTGTGCAAAGAAGCCTGCACTGGGCTGTGGAGGTAGCCATAATTCCCTCATCAGGGCGAAGCCATATTTTATGGAGTCAGATATAGTTTCCATAGTGTCATTCATTCTGTCCATGCTTCTTTGGTTGGCCTTGCTGCTCTCCTCCAATAAGACAAATGTCCGCCTCCTTATCTCCCGATCCTCCTGCTCTCGGAAAGCTTCCTCTTAAGTCGGTCCCCTCTGTGGTTGTTCAACTTCGTGAGTCTTCCAGGTCCGGGGATTCCAACAGATCGGTTGTCTCGAAGCCGGAATCAAGGCCTCGCGTATCAGGCCTGCCACCCCAGAGCTGCTCACACACCTCGAAAAATAACATAAATACGCGGCCGTTCCCACTTATGTGGCCAGCGTCAACAGCCTTACAGTAATTCCTCTTCACAAGGTTCAACCTCGAGGTGATATGCCCTTTAGCCACAGCGTCTCTATGAGGGAAGTCCTTATCCGTCGAGCCCCTGGGATATTGCTCCTTGAATAAGGCTGTAATGTCCTCATACTTGCTCCTGCATGTCTCCCAGTCTATACCCTCCTGTATCTTATTTACTTTATAATCGAGGCTGATTTGCAACAACAGTCCCACCTCGTCGTCGCTCCAAATCATGATATTGTTTGCCTTTGCCATGTTCTTGTTTTTTCGGTTGTGGTTGTGGTTGTGGTTGTGGTTGTGGTTGTGTTCTTCTTCTTCTGTTGTGTTTGTTTTCGTCTCCTTCTTCTTCTGCAGTGGAGTTTGAGGTCGCGCATTTTTTATACGCATGCGCTTGTCTTATTTTCCGCTTTCTTCAGTTGTCTGTACCACCGTTAGAGCACCACCAACAGGCGTGGGGGCTACAGCTCATGTCACGAGATGCAATTTCTTTTAAAAAGAATTATAAAACAAAACACAACTTAAATGTCAGGATTAACTGAACCATCACAACTCCAATGAAGGTTATCAAAGAAGAAACACAATGAAAAGGCCCTTAATTAATACATATTTATTATACAGTATGTATGTATCATGTGAACCTTTTTTATTCCTGTTGTATACTTAGTTAGAGTAATAAAATACACAATGCAAAGGCCCTTAATACAAATAATAATAATATAATTTTATTTCACATTAATAGTGTTTATTTCTGTTGTAATTTAAAAGTAAGGTTCACAATGAAAAGCCCTTGATATATAGATAGTAATATATTTGTATTTCACATGAATTGTGTTTATTTCTGTTGTATTCTTAAAGTAAGGTACAATGAAGTGGCTCTTTAATTGTACTTCAATTGTACTTCAGCTGAGCAGTCCACATTATTTTTTAAATATTCAGAGTGAACTGGGGTAAATGTCTGGGATTCTGGTGCAAATGATGATGCCCTCTGTGTGTTTAAAACAATAATACAGTTTCTTGGGTAACCTGGTTCCTATTTAACAGTTGTGTGTCTTCTACCTAATCACCTTTCAGTTCGCACCTCCACCCCACCCCCACCTAGCCTCCTGTGAGGAGATTCTGCAGGCTGAGCTCCAGCCACGCACACTTTAGGGCAATCAGGTGTGTAAACGGTGCTCATACATATGGAAACCCTTCCTATAATCCTTTTGAGTTCTATTTTGCATTCCCAAGGTTCCTGTAGCTGATTGGATGAGCCACCTTTTTAAGGCAGACACGTGGATGGTCTATGACTATAGTGTTTATGTGTAACTCATAGGCAGCACTACTTTTCTGAAGTTCTTGTTTGCACATCTCCACTCTATTATTGAAGGACAGATCAAGGATTTATTTTGCAAAACAGAACTAAAATGTCAGGATCTACTGAACCACCCCTATTGCTCATGTCAGTGAAGGAGGAGTTTAAAGAAGAAGAGCTTGATGATTTCCTGCAAGAGGATCTGTCTGCAATTCAGAAAGTGCAAGAAAAGCCTGGACTGGAACCTGACTGTAAGACTGAAAGATACGCATCACTGACCTTGGCCCACAAAGAAGAAGAGTATTCACCAGTGGAAATTAAACAGGAAGACAAATCTGATTTGAGAGAATATATTCACAATGACTCTACAAGTAAGTTGCACATTAGTTGTATTGTGAAAATCTTTTGATAGTTAATATGAAATCATGTTAATATGAAGCTGCTAGGGCACCGAGATTGTTTCTGCCATGTAGCTTTTTAACTTTCTGTCTGTAGCTTAGGGAACCACATTTGGCCGCTGCTAGTGTATGTTAATATTAACTTGTGTGAATACTAACTCCTGTCAATAAGAAGCTTGCAGGCATCAAGAGGGGTTTTACCTATTATAAGTTTACAAGTTAAATTGAGGAGACTGTAACATCAGCTAGATAACTTAAAAGTTGTTTTAAAAACAAAAGTTAAAACCCCCTGACTTTATCTTTTGCTCGACCATTTAAAATGTGAGACCTATTGAGAGAATAGATTACCATGGGAATACCTTAATGATGGGATATAATTTGCAGTCTGTTATATTTAAAATGCCTGTCATCATTCTGTCTCTAGATCTGTCACGCATGTGCCTGTATCTCTGCTTACATTTACAGTGCAGTCTCTCGGTGGTCATTTTTAGCCTAAGGGATTCCAAGTAATAAACTATTCTAGCAAAAAGCCGGTCAATCAAAAAGACTTTGTTTTCAGTGTTGTAGTGCTAATGTAACAAATAGAGGAGAGAGAGGATATTCATTTTAACATGTTTTCTAATGTTACAGGAGACATTCAAGGGATCCCTTCTAGAAAAAGGAGTACAGAGGAAAAACGAAAGAAAGTCATCGGACATCACCAATCGAACACAAGGAAGAAAAAACATGAATGCGCTCAGTGTTTCAAAACCTTTCCTGCGCTTTCCACTCTTGCAAATCATCAACGAACACATACAGGAGAAAAGCCCCATCAATGTTTTCAGTGTGGAAAGGCCTTTACTCGAATGAGTTCTCTCAAAACACACCTGATGATCCACACTGGAAAAAAGCCACATGAGTGTTCTCAGTGTGGAAAGACTTTTATCAAAATGGGTAATCTCAAGACATACCAGATGATCCACACAGGAGAAAGTCCACATCAGTGTACTCAGTGTGGAAAAGCCTTTAAACAAATGAGTAATCTCAAGACACACCAGATGATCCACACTGGAGAAATGGCACATAAGTGTACTACGTGTGGGAAGGGTTTTATTAAAGTGGGTAATCTCAAGACACACCAGATGATCCACACAGGAGACAGGCCACATCAGTGTACTCAGTGTGGAAAGAATTTTATTAAAGTGGGTAATCTCAAGACACACCAGATGATCCACACAGGAGACAGGCCACATCAGTGTACTACGTGTGGGAAGGGTTTCAAAAGTAACAATGAACTTAGAATCCACCAGATGACGCATACTGGAGAAAAGCCATATCAGTGTTCTCAGTGTGGAAGGACTTTTATTTAAATGGGTCATCTCAGGGCACACCAGAAGAGCCACACAGGAGAAAGGCCATATCAGTGTACTCAGGGTGGAAATACCTTTACTTTAATGTCACATCTCAACAGACACCAGCGGATCCATACTGGGGAAAAGCCATATCAGTGTACTCAGGGTGGAAATACCTTTACTTTAATGTCACATCTCAACAGACACCAGCGGATCCATACTGGGGAAAAGCCATATCAGTGTACTCAGGGTGGAAATACCTTTACTTTAATGTCACATCTCAACAGACACCAGCGTATCCATACTGGGGAAAAGCCATAAAAGTGTACTCACTGTGGAAAGACTTTTAATCGTACGGGTTCTCTCAAGAAACACCTGATGATCCACACTGAGGACAAGAACCTCACCGAAATACGTGATATATGCAAAGACTGAAATATACACCAATCAACAACCTTGACCTGCAAAGAAGACCTGCAAAGAAGAAAGAAATCACCAATTTTATTTACAATTAATTGCATGAATTGCAAACAGATTGTTTGAGAGATACTATGGGAATGTCTTTACCATGGGCTACTATGAGCTTGGTATTTTTGTTCTTCTGGCCTCCTAATGGTGGTATACGGTAATGCACCGTCTGTCCCAGCCACTGCCACTTCCTCATGTTCCATTTGTTAAGTGTAAAGTGTGTGAAGGATTGGCAACTGCATTTTTAGTGAACTTGATGTTATAAATTTGATTGATATCCACAAGATAGGTGGATCTATGCCTGTTATCTCATTAAAAGTTAAATCATCTGTAAGGTAGTGCTGTGCCCATCTGCATTCAGCCATACATCTTGCTTGGATAAAGCATGTCAAAATAAATATCTGTTCCAAACTTCAATCATATTGGATTGTTATTTGAGTGAGTAACTGTGCCTTAATGGTTCAGTGTCTTACAAAGCTGCATTGGCCCATCACTAGTTTTAACAGTAGAACAAAATGCTAATGTCGAACAGTCAGAGTGCATAACATTGTCAACATTTAAGGATGTTTTGTCCCTGGCGTGTTTTATTCCTGTACATTAGTTTTTGTTTGAAATGCATTGCTACTAGGAGGTCATTTTGTCATTCTTCTAAGGTTTGAGTCCCATTCTACAAGCATGATGGTAGGGACTCTGCTTACAGGAGTTGCTGTAATGGTAATGTAGCCAATTATAGTGTCATTTACTTTCTTGAGATCCTAGTAGCTATGTACACTCAAGAGCATTCACAACTAAATATAGGTGCCAATTAACTCTCTTAACGAAAGCCCCTCACTACAAGACTTCCTGAAATGTGTTATTGATGCACTACTTTCATGAGATCTTGGGCCCAAATGAGTGTCTGTCAACAACTGAAAGTTTCACGTATCACAGATTCGCTGAAACATTTCAGTTATGCTCAAAATCTTAATTAATCAATGTAATATGATATGGATAGACATGAACTTCATGCAGAATTGTTATTATTATTTTTATAGGATATTTTTTTGTATTAAAGGAGCAGTCTGCCATTTTAATTCAAAATATTTCTTGTCAAATTCAGTTCTCTAGGTGTTTTGTTGTTTGTGTGCACTGTGGGCTCCTCATGAAGTCCACTGTCATTTCCACGTGTTCAGCTCTAGATTGTTGCGACCGTACCACAGGGCCAGCTATTCACCTTCCCACCTATATGCAGACTCCATCATCATCATGGATGAGGCCAATGACTGGTATGTCATCTGCAAATTTCAGGAGTTTAAAAGATGGGTCTTCTGAGGTGCAGTCATTTGTATAAAGGGAGAAGAGCAGTAGGGAGAGCATGCATCCCTGAGGTATTATCCCTCAGGAGGTTTGCGATCAACTGACAGGTGGAGGCGGGCACAGTGAGTTTGGTGAGGAGGACTTCTGGGATGACGGTGTTGAAAGCTGAGCTGAAGTCCACAAAACCGCATCCTTGCATAGGTCCCTTGGGAGTCGAGGTGTTGCAGGATGTTGACTGCATCATCCACTGACCTGTTTACTTCGTAGGCAAACTGCAGAGGGTCCAGCAGGGGGCCTGTGATGCCTTTCAGGGGGTGCAGATGATTGTGTGAAGTCTGAGTTGGAGCGGGTGAGGGGTGTGAATGTGTGGTGATCAAACCTGCAGTAAAACACATTCAGATCGTCAGCCAGTTGAGGATTCTCCATGGTGTGGGGGGAGGTTTTTCATAGTTGGTGATGTCCTGCAGGCCTCTCATTCTACAGTCCCATTCTGAGCAGTCTGCCAGACTGCACGGATGGGTCCTAGTTATTTCATTGGCTTTTGAGTGCAAATCTCAACAGCCTTTCGCCAGAATCAGATTTCACGTTATTATAAAACCCAGCAGGTTCCTGGCTTTGTCACTGCAATGTGGAGTAATTTGAACTGTTGCCCTCAGGAAGGCGCTTTAGGACCATATAAGCAAAAACACAGAGGCTGAGAAACACCTTCTATCCCAGACCTATCATTGCACTTAACAATTTACAAAACTGACCTGTATTTGTCTCTCTGTGTAATATCTATTGTGTTTGTACATGTTTTTACTTAAGCTGAGTATTTATAGTGTAAATCTGTATAGTTCATTGTATATTTTTATTGTTTTTGTTTTATACTTTTCAACTGCAGAGTCTGTAGGCTGCTACCTCAATTTCGTTGTACTTGTGCAATGACAAATAAAGATATTCTATTCTATTCTAATCATTGCTCTGGTTAATATGCTAACGTTGCATTGCATGTTTCAATAAGGATATGCAGTATCTATCTTGTTTCTCAACATACAGTAGGAAACCAGACTTGACTGATTTGAAGTTTTGGTTTTTGGTGTAAATTGTTTTAGGTAAAAAAGAGTGACATCAATTCTTAATGCGTATTGACTTGTATTCTCTTATTGTGCTAGAGTGTGATTGTGTCATTTTCTTGGAATTTGTATTATAATGTCATTCAAGATGCATTTAAAACATATATATTTTTTAATTCGCACAAGGAGCCAACCACTAGTTTATAACCTTGCAGATAGATGTGATGTATGCCAAAGGCGAAAATCCAACAAGTGCTGTATTTACATTGCAATATCACGTTTATCCACTGGGCGGGGTGATCCCTTTTTTTATATGCAATTAAATGTTAAACCTGAAACCATAGACATTTGTAAGAGCTTCTATATAATTATCGTGTTTAACGGCATTAAATCCAGGGACATTATCCGTTAACTTACTTTATAATTTGATTCATATTCATAGTTTCTTTATACGCGTATGTGATTGGTCGAGGGGTTGTTTCACGTAACGTCTCATTCACAACATTTGCTCTAAATGACGAAACATGAAATGTTGTAGGGGACTTTTAAACTCTATAGGTTCTGGAATGTGAAGGAACAATCTTCCGGTTTCTTTGCCCAGAAAAATGTGTGTCATTAAGAATACCCTAATCGTGAAGATTAAGACGGGGAATCCAGTCCGTCTCTTGAGGAGGCGTCCGGTATCGCTTCTCGGCCTTTTGGCTAAGATCAAGTGTAGTATCTGTTCTTATCAGTTACTGAGCGATCTTGGAGAAGTGCGAGTAGGGCATGGCATGGTGTCATGGGAGGGATGGGCCAAGGCCCGAGCCAGGAATGGAGCGGACCCTCCGAGTCATCATTGACTCGGAGGCGTCGGAGGAGGTGGCGCAGCGGACAAGGGCCAGGTTCGACCGCCGGCTGGTCGTCCGGGAGATCTTTAGGGATTTCTTCGGCGTCCAGCTGGCG
The DNA here is from genome assembly GCF_963457725.1 of Sprattus sprattus. NCBI lineage: Eukaryota > Metazoa > Chordata > Actinopteri > Clupeiformes > Clupeidae > Sprattus > Sprattus sprattus. The sequence continues at coordinate 980,828 of NC_137923.1, read as the reverse complement.
GCGATCCAGTGTGTACAGGACTACACGTCGGCAGGGTTTGCCGACGTGATGTTTGGGGCGACGTCAACCTGCCTGGCGTTGGTTGGTGAGTGGGGCGGCCAAAAGGCTCCCGTCGCCGTTCTGGAGGGGCTCCGTTTGGTGCCTCTCTATGAGCGGCGGCATGTCCCACTCACCCTGACCACGTTCAGCGCAGGGGTCTCTGACGAGGCAGCCCTCACGGCCCTCGAACGCTTGTTCGAGGACGTGAGGGGAGGGACCAGGCTAAGGGACGAGGACGGCATCTGGTGCTGTAAGCGCCGGTATGTCATCCTCCTACGTCCCGTGCCCGGCGGCGGCCCTGGGGAGGTTTTACATCCCCCCAGCTTCGTCGCGATCGGGTCGAGGGGTAATCGGGCGAGGCTGGAGTACCCGGGGCAGCCGCGGGCATGTTGGCGGTGTGGCCAGGTGGGGCACACCAGAAAGGAGTGCGGGGGCAGACCATCGGTCTGTTCCCTCTGTAGTTCGCCGGGGCATTTCGCCAGGGAGTGCCCCACCAGGACCGGGACAAGGAGCCGGCGAGAGGACGCGGCGGCGAGGACGAGGAGCTGGGCTGACGTGGCGGCGGCGAGGAGGTCGGGGACCAAGGACGGGTCGACAGCGCCGGCGACTTCGCCGGACCAGGGGACTTCGCCAGACCAGGCGACTGCGACGGCGGAGGTCGGGGGCGAGGCGATTTCGCCGGCGGTGGTGGCGGACCCGGCGACTTCGCCGGACCAGGCGGTGGAGAGGGAGTCAGCGACTGCGGTGGCGGCGACTGCGGTGGCGGCGACAGCGGCGGACCCGCTGCAGGAGCTGCCCGTGGTCGATGTGGTGGACGCACCGGAGGAGGTGGAGGTCGCGATGGGGCCGGCGATGGAGTGGGGGTCGACTCCCGACCCCGGAGAGGCGGCCACCGAGGGCAGGGTGGCGCCTAAAAGAGCGCTCGTGGCCTCCTCGGGAGAGGAGGAGGAGGCCGGCGCACCCCCGGGGAAGGAGAGAGCCGAGGTGGAGGAAGCAGCGGCAGAGGAGGCGACGGAGGAGGTGGCGGAGACGTCGGCCGTGGAGGTGATGGTGTCGGAGGAGACGCCGGAGGAGTCGGCGGCGGAGGTGGTGACGGTGGTGGCGGCAGAGGCGTCGGCCGAGGAGGAGGTGTCGGTGGTGGCAGAGACGCCGGTGGAGTCGGCGGCGGAGGCCAGGAGGCTGGAGCGGCGGCAGTCACGGATGGAGCGGGTCGTGGCAGTCGTTGGCGGGGAGGCGCAGGGAGGCGATGGAGTGGGACTTGTCTCCGGGAATGCAGGCCGAAATGGAGCGGTGGAACAGGCAGCTGGTCATGGAGGACTTGAGATAGTTGAGGGAGTCCGGGGAGGCATGATGTGGTTTGGTTTGGGATCTGGTGGTGGGAGTGGGTGTACTAGGTCATGGATTGGGTGATGGTTTTGTGGTAAAATGTAAATATGGTATTTTTGTAATAAAAACTTGGTGAAGAAAAAAAAATCTGTTCTTCTCAGAACAGATAAGAACAGATTTTTTTTTCTTTCGAAAAATTTTATTGTTACTATTCGGTCATGGCACTTTACATTTCATTTAATTTTCTTTCACATTTCATTTCGTTTCATCTGCATTTTTTTACATTTTTACATTTGAAAGACTTTTCACAATTTGGTTTCCACACTGTTTTACAAGTCATACTTTTTCTGAATAAATAAATACATTTTTTAAAACAAAAGGGTGTGTGTGTGTGTTCTTTTGTAAAAAAGAGTCCATGTCGTAAAAAGAGTCCAAAACGGTGAGCAGGTAAAAAACAGGATGACCAATCAATAAAAAACAATAAATACATTCATGAAACATTAAAATCTCCTCATGCAGGACCAGGGTGAGCCACCTCCAGGCTGGCTCCACCCCACCCTCCATCCCACAGCAGGGTTGTCGCTTCAGGCGGTCCAGCGGAGACCCTCACCCTACGCCCGCTGCTCCATCCCTCTTTTTGTTGTCTCTTTGCGGGGGGGCGTCGGCGGGGATCAGGTACCCGTGGTGGCCGGGACCCTCCTGCGTGTGACCCCGATCCCCTCCGATTGGCGATGTGCGGCGCCTCCTGCAGCGCAGATGTCACCAGCCGCTCAAGCGCATGCAGGGGCACCGTCACATGCTTCCCCACCAGCAGGTTCATGGAGGTCCGCAAGGCAGCTTTCACCCTGTTTAGGGTGAGCCAGAGCGCAGTAAAGTCGGCGGCTGGAAAACTCTCCAGCCTCTGACCCACCCCATGTACCGCTACCCGGTACTCCAGGGGGCGGACCTCCCCCGCCGGCAGGCTCAGACTTGCCAGGGGGGCGGTCGCGGTCCACGGGTCCCCTGCCACACTGCTCACCCAGAGCACATGCCTCACGGTCTCCGGTCTGCCGCCCCCGGACCGTGGGCAGATGGGGCTCTTTGCCGTGCCCCGGGGATGCATCACGGCCCTGACCGGTAGGGCCTCATAGGCCGCCATCCACGACAGATCCCTCTGTGTGTTCTGGAGGGGGCTCCCCTTCTCCCGGTCCTGCACAAGGGAAAAAAACATTTCAGTATTTTTTAAAACAGTGCCATTTTGTGTGGAGGGCAGTGTCCTAAAAACAGGTGGGGGGTCTGGGAGGCCCTTCCAGCTGGACGGTTCTTTTTACTCAGCCTCTCCCACTTGGACCCCCACAGCGATAAAACCACCGCCCTCTCCAAACCTAAAAAACATCTTTTTGCAGGGGTTAAAAGTAAGGACAGGTAAAAGAAAGGTTAAAATATCAGTTGTTATAATAATTAAAACCTTACCTCCATACCTACCTTCCACCTCCAGTGACCCCCGTAATCCCGTTTTTTTTAAAAATTACATTCATTAAAACCATATAGAGATCAGGTGTTGATCTCTTGTGACACCTGCTCCTCCTTGATCTCCATTAGTTTAGGGTCTTGAGGTTCACAGGCGTCTCCCGCCTCAGGCTCCACAGAGGGAAACTCTTGCGGGGCCCTCGGCGAAGATGTTTGTAATGCATCAGGTAAAAAGGGTCCCTCATGGAGAGCATCAGTGGGCCACAGACGATCCAAGTCTTCCGAACCGGAACTACTTGAACGCTGTATCGCTCGCTTCTCCACTGGCATCTCTGACAGAGGAGACTCTCTGGGTCTTTTATGAACCTGTGCACTCGGGAGTGAGCAAACAACTCTACTCCCGCTGGAGGCCACACTCGCCTCCGAGACAGTTAGGAGTGCGGAATCGTCTTCCTCACTCCCTTCACTCGATATCTCCTGAGTCTCGGAGGGCGCGGCCTCCTCCCCTTCTCTGTCTTTCTGTAGCTCCGCCCCCATGTCAGTTTCGCACACCAGTTCCACCTCCAAAACTCCGCCCTCCGCTTCCTGGCCCCGCCCTGGGGCTGGGCAGGAATCTCCCGCCGTTTCCCCAGGGTCCGCCTCCTTCTCCATTTCTGGTTCTTTTGTATGTTGGCCATGCGGCGGGGCGGCCATTTTGGGGCCCATTTTTTTCACTTTGTTGGCAAAGGACTTCGGGCAATCTCTGAAGAGATGGTTTGGGTCTCCACAAAGATTGCACTTTCTGCCATTGGGACAATTTTCAAACAAATGCCCAATCTCTCTGCACTTCCCGCATACTACTTCCTGGCATACCTCTACCAGGTGCCCAGACTTACCACACTTGCGGCAAAGTTTGGACATTCCCTGGTAGTAAATGTACCCATGGTCTTCACCCAACACTATCATGGAAGGTACATGTCTTAGGCTCTGGAACCCGCTTGGATCTTCCCATAGTTTTATGGGAACTTTCCAAGCGCAGTTCCAGATGCCGTCCTCATCCACCTCCTTCACAGGTTGGCCCCGTACTGTGCAAAATTTCCCCAGCCATACTGCAATGTCTTCACCACTTACGGTTTCATTGAACATCCGGACAATAATCCACTTCAGGGAGTTGTCCATCAGTTTCTCCACCTTAAACATGGCGAACTGGGCCTTTTTCGTTTCATATCTTAGCCAGAAGTCTGCTAGCAAGGAAGCTGTGCTGAAACTGACATCAAACCCCTTTTTCTGGGGCAAAGCCACAATACAATTCAGGTTTGAGGGGCTAAAACCGAGGGTTTTTTGGAGAAGTGCCCTCGAGAAGTCCAACCGGGACAACTCGAGGAGCACTCCCCTCACCTCAGTGAATGAATTAAATTGCACCTTACCTGTTGTGTGGTTTCTCTTCTCCTTGGCTAGCTGGAACGGAAATCCTGAAGAGAAGAGGGAACCACTGAAGTCCTGGGCAATGGGGCCAAAGCCTACCGGCAAGACTCCACCTCCAGACGCCGGACCGATGCAATCTCCTCCCAGATGCTTACGATCTTAGCCACAAAGACAGAGATCAAGCCGCACCAGGGAGCGATCACTATCTTAGCCAAAAGGCCGAGAAGCGATGCCGGACGCCCCTTCAAGAGACGGACTTGATTCGCCGTCTTAATCTTCACGATTAGGGTTTTCTTAATGACCTACACATTTTTCTGGGCAAAGACGCCGGAAGATTGTTCCTTCACATTCCAGAACTTATAGAGTTTAAAAGTCCCCTACAACATTTATTGTTTCGGCATTTAGAGCAAATGGTATGAATGAGACGTTACATGAGACAACCCCTCGACCAATCACATACGCGTATAAAGAAACTATGAATATGAATCAAATTATAAGGCAAGATAATGTATCTGGATTTAATGCTGTTAAACACGAGCATTATATAGAAGCTGTTCCAATTGTCTATGGTTTCAGGTTTAACATTTAATTGCATATAAAAATAGGGATCACTCTCCCCAGTGGATAAACGTGGCATTGCAATGTAAATACAGCACTTGTTGGATTTTCGCCTTCGGCATACAGTACTGTGCAAAAGTTTTAGGCAGGTGTGAAAAAATGCTGTAAACTAAGAATGCTTTCAAAAATGGAAGTGTTAACAGTTTATTTTCATCAATTCTTCATAAATTAACAAAATGCAGTGAAGGAACAGAAGAAAATTCTAAATTAAATCAAAATTTGGTGTGACCACCCTTTGCCTTCAAAATAGCATCAATTTTCCAGATACACTTGCGCACAGTTTTTGAAGGAACTTGGCTGGTAAATTGTTCCAAACATCTTGGAGAACTAACCACAGATCTTCTGTGGATGTAGGCTTCCTAAAATTCTTCTGTCTCTTCATGTAAACCCAGACAGACTCGATGATGTAGAGATCAGGGCTCTGTGGGGGTCATACCATCACTTGCAGGACTTTCTGTTCTTCTTTAAGCTGAAGATAGTTGTTAATGACATTGGCTGTATGTTTGGGGTTATGTTCCTGCTGCAGAATACATTTGGTGCCAATCATACGCCTCCCTGATGGTATTGCATGATGGATTAGTATCTGCCTGTATTTCTCAGCATTGAAGACTCCATTCATCCTGACCAAATTTCCAACTCCACTTGCAGAAATGCAGCCCCAAACTGGAAAGGAACCTCTACCATGCTTCACTGTTGCCTGCAGACTCTCATTATTGTACCTCGCTCCAGCCCTTCGGCGAACAAACTGTCTTCTTCTACAGCCAAATATTTCTAATTTTGACTCATCAGTCCAGAGCACCTTCTGCCATGTTTCTGCACCCCAGTTTCTATGTTTTCGTGCTTAGTTCAGTCACTTGGCCTTGTTTCCTTGTCGGGGTAGAGCTTTTTGGCTGCAACTCTTCCATGAAGACCACTTCTGGCCAGACTTACCCGGACAGTAAATGTCTGTACCTGGGTACCACTGGTTTCTGCCAGTTCTGAGCTGATGCCACTGCTTGAAATCTTTCGATTTCGAAGGTAAATAAGCTTGATGGGTTTTTCATCAGCTGCATTAAGTTTCCTTGGCTGACCACTGCGTCTACGATCCTCAACGTCTTCTTCAAAAGAGCTTGAACTACACATTTTGAAACCCCTGTCTGCTTTGAAATCTTTGTCTGGGAGAGACCCTGCTGATGCAGTGTAACTACGTTGTGTCTTGTTGCTGTGCTCAGTCTTACCATGTAAATGGATAAAAAATAAACATTTATTGTTTGCATTTTTCAAAGCATTCTTAGTTCATAGCATTTTTTCACACCTGCCTAAAACTTTTGCACAGTACTGTACATAAGGTGATAAACTACTGATTGGCTCCTTGTGCGAATTAAAGAAAAAAAAATGTTTTAAATGCATCTTGAATTGCATTATTATTAAAATTCCAATTAAATTACACAATCACACTCTAGCACAATAACGGATTACAAACAAGTCAATACGCATTAACAATTGATGTCACTCTTGTTTACCTAAAACAATTAACACCAAAAACCAAAGCTTCAAATCAGTCAAGTCTGGTTTCCTACTGTATGTTGAGTAACAGGATAGGTACTGCATATCCTTATTAAAACATGCAATGCAACGTTAGCATGTTAACCAGAGCAATGATTAGAATAGAATAGAATATCTTTATTTGTCAAGTACAACAAAATTGAGGTAGCAGCTCTCAGACTCAGTGCAGTTGAAAAGTATAAAAGAAAACCAATAAAAATAAATAAACACTGAACTATACAGATTAAAGTCAAGTCAAAGTCAAAGTGTTTATTGTCGCATGCACCAAATTGCTTCAGAACAGCGAAATTCTTAAGACTTGGCCGGCAACATCTACGCAGTAAACGGCATATAGAAAACAAAGTAACATATTCCAAAAATAACATGAAAAAAACAAAACTATAACTTAAAACATTTACAAGTAACAACAAGTTATTCAAACATAATTTACACAATAAATACTTAGCTTAAGTAAAAACACAAGACATATTACGCAACAGAGAGACAAATACAGGTCAGTTTTGTGCATTGTTAAGTGCTATGATAGAAGGTTTTTCTCAGCCTCTGTGTTTTTGCTTTGATGGTCCTAAAGCACCTCCCTGTGGGCAACAGTTCAAATTACACCACATTTGCAGTGACAAAACACCTGTTGGGTTTTAGTTTAAGGTGCAGTCTGATTCTGGCGAAAGGCTGTTGAGATTTACGTTCTAAAGCCACTGAAATTGGTTCGTTCCCAGAACTGTGGACCAACACAAGAGGTTTTTTATTTTCAGTGCACACAAACAACACACACCTAGAGGACTGTGAGAACATTTTGCCAAGAAATATTTTGGATAAGGCAGACTGCTCAGAATGGGACTGTAGAATGAGGGGCCTGCAGGACATCACCAACTATAGGAAAACCTCCCCCCACACTATGGAGAACCCTCAACTGGCTGAAGATCTGAATGTGTTTTACTGCAGGTTTGATCACCCCACATTCACACCCCTCACGCGCTCCAACTCTGACTTCACACAATCATCTGCACCCCCTGTTATCACACACAATTTGCAGACGACACATCAGTCATCGTCCACCAAACTGGTTAGGAATAGACTCCAACGGACAGTCAGGTCTGCAGGAAAGATCATTAGCTGCGTTTACATGTGTTTTTTTGTAAGCCGCTCTGACGGAATCGTCTTCGCGAGAAGGTGTGAACATTTTTAAGGGAAGCAGCTCTTGTTGTTGTGCCTTTTTTTGCATACCTTATCTTGCTGAATTATGAAACTATCAGTTGTTGACAGACACTCATTTGGGCCCAAAATCTCAACATGTAGGCATGAAAGTAGAAAGTAGGACATCAATAGCACATTTCAGGAAGTCCTGTAGTGGGGGGCTTTGGTTTATTGGCACCTCATAACTCCTATATTTAGTTGTAAATGTTCTTGAGTGGAACTACTTTTTAGATACTAGGATCTCAAGAATGTAAATGACACTATAATTGGCTACATTAGCATTACAGCAACTCCTGTAATCAGAGTCCCTGCCATCATGCTTGTAGAATGGGACTCAAACCTTAGAAGAACGACAAAAATGACCTCCTAGTAGCAATGCATTTCAAACAAAAACTATCGTACTGGAATAAAACATGCCAGGGACGATATTAGTAATGTGTTCTACTGTTCAAACTCTCTACAAGCTAGACCCTGGCATGTTGAAAATCTTTCAAAGCATAGCTCCCCTCATCACACTAGATATTTAAGGAATGATTACTGACATTGTACATTATATCAGGGGATAGCGCGAACGCAGTCCCCAACTACCACAAATTATGCAGTCGAGATTTCTACATTTGAGAAATTCGCTCGGGTCAGCAACGGCCGGTTGTGCAATGGCCGAGCCTCGCCAAGGGTGAACCAATTTTCAATTTTTCAAATTTTATTGTGTTTCTGAGGCACACAAAAACATACATACAAATTTTCCCAGTCTGGGAGTCCATATCAGAACATACATATCACAGTCACACTATTAATAAATAACAAACAAAGTTACATTCGTATCAAGTAGTATTAAATTCATACAATCTCTTTTACAATACATGGGCTTCAATCAAAACAAGTTCCCCCTATTATTAAGACCCCACATTTTTTTTGTTTCGTCTTCACCGTGTTTCAGCCAGTCTCTTGTAACATAGTCCTTAATAGAGTTCATTGCCATGCTTTTTGCTCGGCCCAGAGGAATCGTTTCTCTTTTTAAGAATAGCATATTTCTCACCACCCACAGAGTGCATTTTATACAATTTATAACTGCCCAAGGCCTACAAAATTCTTGTTCATTCTTTCCTGTATATAAACCAAATAATACAGTTTCTTTACACAGAACAATGCTAAAATTTCCAAAACATGGCTTAAAAACATTCCATATCAGTTTAGCAAATGTACAGTCCCAGAAAACATGATCAATTGTCTCTTCATTTTGGCAGCCTTCTCTAATACATTTAGGACTAGGTGATACCCCCCATCTGTAGAGAACTGTTCTTGTCGGTAAGCAGTTTTGGGCCACTTTCCAAGCCACATCTTTGTGCTTATTTAACAGAAATGAGGAAGAAGAGCGTTTCCAAGCTTGAGAACACTGGTTCTCTGTCAGTGCCCTGATAGTTTCTACTCTCAGGTTAGATCTTGTCAACAAGTCTTGGATTGTTTTCCTGTTTAGATCAGAGTCTGCACAAAGAGTCCCTCTGTGTTGGACCAGGAAATCCTTGACCTTTTGATAGAGGTCAGGTCTGGTGTCTGAGGATGGTAAAGTGAGAGATCTCCTCTCCCAGTTCTTCCCAGGTAGGTATCTGCCCACCCAGAATTTAGCAAAGAGGGTCCACAAGTTCTCATCTCCTTGTTCCGCCATTCCCTTTAGGATCTTACTCAGAAACATTGCATTAAAGGTCTTTGTGATGTCTGGCACTGCTCTGCCCCCTAACGCTTCTGGTTTGTGCATGGTTTCTCTTTTCACCCTCTCTGTTTTTCCTCCCCAGATAAAGCGGAACATTTCTCTGCGGACCTGTGTGATGAAGGGGCCAGGGGCTGGAAGGATCATTGCCAGGTATGTCATCGCTGAAAGGATTTCCATTTTAGCAATCATGACTCTTCCAAGCATTGTTAGGTCTCGTGACTTCCATAGGAAAAACTTTTGCTTGATTCTGTTCACTCTTGTTCCCCAATTTTTCTTTTCTGTTTCTTTTCCAAAATGTATTCCAAGCACCTTAATATTTTTTTCTTGTTCTGCCAAGCCAAGGGGTATTTTCTTTTCTGTCCAATTCGTGTACAGGATTTCACTTTTATTTACATTCAAATTAATCCCAGTGGCTTCAGAGAATTGACCGCATATAGCCAAGCCTGTGCGTATGGAGAGGTTGTCCACAGCAAAGAGGGTGATGTCATCCATGTACATAGAGAGTTTGGCCTGTCTTCCGCTCCCACCGGGAATAGGCACCCCTCTTAAATTCATGTCAGAGCGGATCACATTGGCTAAGGGCTCCATACATAGGACATACAATGATGCAGATAGAGGGCATCCTTGCCTTAACCCAGAGTGCAGTGGTATGGCTTCTGATGGGTGACCATTTATCAAAGTAATACTGGAAGTATCCTTGTACATCATTTTTATTGAGGACAGGAACAAGGGCCCAAAGTTCATTTTTTCCAGGATCGACATCATAAAACCCCTGTCAAGCTTGTCAAAAGCTTTTTCATGGTCCAGCGTTACAATGCTCACCGGTGTCCCTCTTTCTTCGGAGTAAAGCAGAGTATCCCGTATTAGCGTGTGGTTATCCGAGATACTTCTCTTGGGTATTCCGCAAGACTGCTCCTGGCTGACTACCTTGGCAATCACTGTTTGTAGTCTGGTGCACATCATTTTCGCATAGATTTTGTAGTCGGTCCCTAGAAGACTTATTGGTCTCCAGTTCTTCATGTCTGCTTTTTCCCCTTTCTTGAAGAGGAGAGAAAAACATCCTGCCCGCATGCTGCCAGGTAGTGTTCCCTTTTCCTGACACTCTGTGAAAACCCTCAAGAGTTCTCCTGCCAAGATGTCTTTGAATGTCATGTAATAATCCCCTGGTAGGCCATCAAGACCTGGAACCTTTTTTTTTGGCAGGGTATCTATGGCTTTCTGTACCTCTTGCAGTGTAATGGGACTATCTAATCTGTCCTTCTCCTCATTTGACAAGAACTTATCAATTTTGTTCAGAAACCATTGTTGCTGTAGAGCGCTTGTTACGGTCTTTTTGTAAAGGTTTGTGTAGAACTTTTCCACTACCTTCATTAACTCAGTTTGTGTGTTTACTTTGGTGCCATCTAGATTTTTAAGTTCTTGAATTGTTATCCGAGGCTTCTGAGCTTTGCTAAAGAAGTAACTTGTGCATTTTTCATTCTTTTCAGTTCTTTGGACCCTACTCCTCTCTAAAATCCCTCTTGCGTGTTCACCGGCAATGGCAGCCATATTCCCTTTTTGAAGTGTAATGTCTTCTTGCACTTCAAAACCCTCTTGCTGCATTTTATAAAGTCTTTGTAGTCTTCCTTGTGACCTCTTCAGGAATGCCCTTCTCCCACAAGCTTTCCTTTTTCCTTCTCTCTGGAAGAAACTTCTTGTTCGCCCCTTAATGTCCTCCCACCATTCAGTAGCTGAAGAGAAAAGACTCTTTAGGGTTGTCCAATCATGGAAGTGTTCTTCATATCTTTGTTCGGTTTTCTTGTTGTCCAAGAGAGTTATGTTCAGTTTCCAGTATCCTGGGCCAGGTCTTGTGGTCCCAGGGACATCCACCCTACAAGTCAAGCTTGAGTGGTCTGAAAAAAACACTGGTGCCACAACGGACCCTCTCACAGCAAGCCCCTGCGACATCAGGGTCAGATCAATGCGTGAATGCATTGTGCCATTGGTCCATGTGAATCCTGGTGTCTCTGGGTGTTCCTTCCTGGTTCAAGGGTGAACCACCTTCGTGATCATGGTATCTCCCCTGCCAGGTAAGTATGAGTTGGATGAGGCAAGCGAGAGTACTGCACTTAGTGTCATCCATTTCACACAGACGGTGGTAATATGACTGCATTACCGTTCCAAGTGTTTCGTTGTACATATATTCACATGCACCTAATGGATGTTAACTGGACCATACATAAATCATACTGTGCTGGTTATTAGACATAAAACAGACCACAAATTCAAAGAAGCCTCGTGTTTGGTGCAGCTCTTAAATCTTCCGACGAACCCTAGCATCCGTTTCCAAACAACGGTTCCAGCCCGCGACGAGGATAACGTGCCCACAAGTGCATACGTCTACATTTGACAGTTAAGAAACGTTTCTAATGTTCACAGATAATATATAAAGTATATTGTATTAGTATAACAAGAAATGGAAATACCAGGTCGTGGTCTGGAAAGGACGGAGCACCAGACACTGCATTTGGTACAGCTAGCCTATATGCTGAGACTATTTCAAACAAAACGCAGTATGGTTTTTACAAAGGAATATTCCCAAGAGGCTGATTTTAATAACTTATTATTTTGGAGGCAAATTGTCCAAGTGAAGTTTTGTCCATTATACATTTGCGATCATTTTTTAGATTTCACCGATTAAAAAAAGTTAACGTAAAAAGTAAACGCGCATTACGTGTCAACTGAATATGGCTACAAGCTATTCCCTCCGTCATTTATTACAAAAAGTGACACCTTCGAGTATTCTAGAATCATTATGGCCTACAGCTCATGGAAATCAAAAACCCAGTACCTCAAAATATTACAATTTAAAATACATTATAGAAATGTCGACCTGAGAAGATTTGAAAATGAATGATATGACCGATATAAACCACCGAAAAGCACCTTTCCCAATCACGTGCCTAGCCTACTTAATCAGAACTTTTTAGTGTCCGACCTGAGAATGGGTATTATAAAATGGAGGCGAAAGAAGCAGTAGGCCTACACAATATATCTACATCGTGCACATAACTTTCTTTCTAGTCGCAATTCCGTCTATAAGTGAAATAAAAAATCCAAATCATACATAAGAATTTAACAGAGCAATAGATTAATAAAGCAAACCTGTAATTCTAACAAATTATAACAGTATAAGTTTCCTTAGCAGCGTTTGCAGGCTAGTATTAAGAGGAGACTTGTTACATCAGTCTGTGCATGTGTGACCCCATTTAATGAGGACTCTTCCAACTCACCTTCAAAAACACTTTTTAGGCTAAACTCACACTCTCATTTTAAAATACCCGCAAGAACTAAATACCTCTCCTGTCCAGGTAGAAAGGAGCCGATGAGTCTGATCAGTGTCCAGTCTCCAAAATAAAGTTGCACAACTGGTACTTCTGCGAGAAGTATATTATAAACTCCATATAAATGGCAACGATGCCTGCGTATTCTTGGTATTCCATAACGCTGTAATGACCCGCTCAATCCAAATATTTTTGTTACAATGCTATGTACAAAAAAAAAAAACAGCTTCGAGCAATATCTTTCAATAATGACAAGCTTGGTAATTACATTTAATCAAGTAAACATCCGCTACCGAAAGTGACCAAGAATGGGCAAAACAGAAAGCCATTTCAAGAGTGGCTGAAATGTTCACGAGCCATCAATAATTAGCCAATCAGACACCTTCTCACCACCTAGACACTACGGCGACCTCCCCGTCTCCAAGACCCATAGCAACCACATCGGCAGATTACATCTTCAGGACTGTTCAAGTATACAAAGTTTTTTTTTCCCCCATCTTAGTATTTCTGGGCTACACACGACTTATAGCCTACTCTGGCATGCAGTTATCTTCTAGTGTTTATTTGAGGTGAAATTCTGGTAGCAAGACATTTTAGAAGCAGAAGGGACAGTTTAGATATTTAAGAGATCTGCTTGTTTTTTTATATATGTGATAACACACTGCACAGTGATGCGAAAATTGCAATTGTATATAACCACTTATTATGACCGCCGCGCAGAGAGCTTTTTTCATTGTAGTCGTGATTTTTTTCCCCCTGCTTTTTCAGCCGGCCGATTTTCTGTCAACGATTCCCGGGACACTGAAACACCGGGCTGCACGAAATTTGGTGGGCATATAGCCCCACTAGATTAGCGTGGAATCATTGATTTTCGTTTTGATCAATTGCACCCCCGTCGGACTGGACCCTTTTTAAAGAGGTTGGGGCGATTCAGTTTTCTGTGAATATCTCGAAAACCGAGGGGCTTAGGAGGACCCCATTTTTCTTGTATGTTGGTCTTAAGAGACCACGTCAACCAATCCACAACCACTTATTTCATGTATAGCGCCACCTAGTTTAAAATGAAAAAGCAAAAATGGAGTGTTGTAAAAACTTTTAATTGTAAGTTGACAAGGTCAGAACTGCACGAAATCGGAGGTGTGGGATCATTATGACACCTTCTGACTGCACGTTAAGTTTTGTGGAATTCCGTTCGCAATAAATTGATTTGAATGATTATACACCAACTGGCCTGTAGGTGGCGCGACAGTTTTCTTCGAATATCCCGAGAACCGAAGGGCCTTGGAGGGCAAAATTGTTCTTGTATGCTTGTGTCGGTAGAGTTTTTGTCCATGGATGGAGCAAAATGGCTGTAGCGCCCCCTAGAACATTGTAAAAAACCCTGCGCATTGGGGTTATTTTGGCGTAGCTTGACAGAATTCGGTACACGTCTTCATCATGCTTGGACGCACCAAAAAGTCTCCGACGCCATGGTGGCAGGTCCACAGGAAGTCGGTCATTTTGAGTGGAAGATGCGTTTTGACGGCGTTTGCACACCTCGCATCTGATCGAACTCCTCCGACAAATGTAATGGTAACGCCTTGAAATGTGGTCAGGTTACTCTTCAGCCATGGGCGACTAAAAGTTATATTGGATTTTCTCATTAGTCGGAAGGTGTGGGCGTGGCAGACCCTCAAACTTTGCCAACTTGCCAGTGCTTGCCACAAAACACAAAGGGCCTCATTCTCGACCTTTTTCTGTAATTCTTCAGAAATGTTTCTTACACGACTTCGCAAAAACAACGTAAGAGAAACGCTTCCGCTGCATTCCCGCACGCTTGAAAATGTGTTCATAAGCAGCCGAAGTCTTCTCAGCTGGGTTCCTTCCGATTAGCTTCTTAGATTGATGCGCGTTCTCGTGAAAGTGGATTTGCATACATACACGCCCTGCCAGCTCCTTATTAGGAGACGCAATTTTAGAAACGTGTGCTGTCGCAATCTCCCGAATCCACCTCGTAACAGGTGTTCATTAATAAGGTGGAGATATTGTATAACGTTGAACGTCCAAAGTCCGTAAAACACATTTAAGTAGTCACTTTTTTTTTTTTAAATCGAAAAATAGGCACCATAGGTGTGAAGACCGGTCCCAAGTACAAGTATAAATTGTAGTCCGTCCTGTCGTTCGAAATGGCCACCATAGGGGTGAAGACTGGCCACCAGTAGTAGTATAAATTGCAATAAATTCATGCATAATTCTTAGAGATTGAGCTTATTGTTTATTTATTTATTCACTTACATTTGCAGTGTTCATGTCATCAGGGGCGGATCTAGCCATTTTGGGGCCCTAGGCAAAATATAGACATGGGGCCCTCATTTTTGAAACACGTACACAAAACAAATAACCATCCCAATACTCTTAGAATCGCAATAAACCCATAGTGAACTGCCACTCAACTCTCCACAGTAAAATCAGTTTCAGATTTCTCCAGCCTTTGCCAAAATTACATGTTTATTACTCAGATCAAACGAGAAAGAGAGAGAGAGAGAGAGAGATTAGAATTTCCATTCTCTGCCAGAGATACAAAATGATCTTGCACTTAACAGAACTAAAATACAAAATGGATATGAGTCAATGAAAACCACCATTTACATTTAAACAGGACCAATGAAAAGATTTTGTGTGTGGACAGGAATAACAGTGGCTGTGTGTGTGAGTGAGAGACAGGCAAAGCAGTGGTTCAGTGTGAGTGAGTGAGTGACAAGCTAAGTTGCGCTTGGCCAAGTGTATAATAATGGCGATCAGACGTTTCAAGATCTCTCTCCATTTGTTTACTTCGTTCACAAACAGCTCTTGATTTACATGATCTATGGCTTTACCTGTTTGGAGACGTTGCTGAAGCGTTCGCCAAACAGCCATATTTGCGAGGTGATCAGCAGACTTCTCGTGTTCTTTTAGGAAGGCTGATACATTTTTCCAGTCGTTCGTGCCGTCAATTTCGGCAGTGTATCTGTTACAGAACCTGTTATCTATCTGCCGAGCAAATGTCAGGCTCATATACAAAAACATTAACTTGAATTAATTGATGCTAATACCTAGCGCAGTCTCTGTAATTTCCCCTATACGTTAGTATTAAGCTAACGTATTTTCTATCACAGTTTAAACACGCAATGCTATGTGAAACGAATGTTACGAGATGAGATTACTAAAATGTATTCTGCATGTCTGCTCAGTTTTACAGTGCTACCCAAGTAAAGGTTTGAAAATAACTTCAAGCTTCAGACTTTCTGTTAGGGAAACTGTTTTCTATCTGCCAAGCAAATTACCTATTGTTCTGGAGGTTTATTGCTTTGCAACAGGGGCAACCTTTCTAGGGATCCCTCTGCTTTGGTTTGAAGTAACGTTATTTCGCGCTGCATGCGTTACTACGTGATCATATTCTGGACTAGTCCAATGCACAATGGAGGGGAGCATGTGTGCTGGAAAATTATTATTTAGGCATTAGTTCGGCGTTATGTTGATATTTTTGTTATTTTTCTCTACTAGAAATGTGTTTTTTTTTTTTACATAAGTAATGGCTGGGGGGGTCAGATTTGGGGGCCCCTAATAAAGACAGATTTGGTTGGGGCCCTAGGCACTTGCCTAGGTTTGCCTAATGGAAGATCCGCCTCTGCATGTCATTCACAATCAGTCTTAGCAGACGCGGCCTTTGTCCAAAGTGACGTACAAGGGAGAGAACAGTCAAGCTACGAGCCATATAGACCTAGTGTAACAATAAACACTACCTCGTATAATTATGACTATAAATGTGAAACGTAATTGTTAATGATATAAATATTCTCGTATTTATTATTATCATAATTATTTTAATCCGAGGATGTCTGTAGAGCTGACGTGAACGCAATCACCAACGGGTTCTCACAAATTCAACCGTTAACCCTTTTACTGTAATACGGAGTTTTTTCAAATGTCATTCCTCAACGCGATTCCTCAAATAACCACAAGATGGCCCGTGGAATCCCATTTGAGAAGATTCTGGTAGAGTTACGACTGCTATTTCGAGTTCTGAAAGTTGTCTGAAGTTCAGAAGAAAGCACAGAAGAAAAAAATAACGAGAATGCAAATGTTTTCATAAATGTTTCCGAAGTGGAGTTCCTTCTGAAATCCTTCGGAAAGTCTTCCCAACTGCTGTCGAGAATGAGGCCCAAAGTCTATTATAACTCTTGCGAACATTGGGCCTCATTCTCGACAGCAGTTGGGAAGACTTTCCGAAGGATTTCCGAAGGAACTCCACTTCGGAAACATTTATGAAAACATTTGCATTCTCCATAGTTTTTTCTTCTGTGCTTTGTTCTGAACTTCAGACAACTTTCAGAACTCGAAATAGCAGTCGTAACTGCCGGAATCTTCTCAAATGCGATTCCACGGCCATCTTGTGGTTATTTGAGGAATCACATTTAAAAAATCCGTCCGTGTTAAAAGGCTTAACGGCTGAATTTGTGAGAAATCGTTCACATCAACTCTATAGACATCCTCGGATTAAAATAATTATAATAATAATAAATACGAGAATATTTGTATCATTAACAATTACGTTTCACATTTATAGTCATAATTATACGAGGTAGTATTCATTGTTACACTAGGTCTATATGGCTCGCAGCTTGACTGTTCTCTCCTTTGAACGTCACTTTGGACAAAGGCCGCGTCTGCTAAATGACAGAATTGTATGACATGAACACTGCAAATGTAAGTGAATAAATAAATAAACACTAAACCCAATCTCTAAGAACTAGGGCATGAATGTGTTGCATTTTATACTACTACTCGTGGCCAGTCTTCACCCCTATGGTGGTCATTTTAAACAACAGGACTGACTGCAATTTATACTCCTACTCGGGACCGGTCTTCACACCTATGGTGACTATCGATTTAAAAAAAATAAAAAAGTGACTACTTAAATGTGTTTTACGGACTTGGACGTTCAACGTAATACAATATCTCCACCTTATTAATGAACACCTGTTACGAGGTGGATTCAGGAGATTGCGACAGCACACGTTTCTAAAATTGCGTCTCCTAATAAGGAGCTGGCAGGGCGTGTATGTATGCAAATCCACTTTCACGAGAACGCGCATCAATCTTACGCCCGACTCACATTGCTGCGTTGATGCGTCAGGGTTAACGCATCCCCATTCACTTTGCATGGGGTGACATCATCCTTTGCCGAACTGAATTGTGGCTCCGTTTGGTTCGCGTGCGTTGCGTTTCATGCTTTGCTCGCGACAAGAGTTGAAGAAGGTTAAACTTTTCAACAGGCAATATTGCCTTTCATGCATAACTGACAGCACAGGCACTAGCCAATCATATCCCGTATATGCTCACGTCTACAGAGCGGCAAACTAAAAAAAAAAACATGGCTGCCAAACTCCGTAGATGGTCGTATTTGTACCTACAAGTTGGTTGTTTGACTTTTTTTTGGTTAGATTTTTTAAAAGTTACCGAGAAATAGACACTGTACAATGTAAAAACCCCTTTACTGTAACTGAGAAATACGTATCATAGGATTTGCGAGGTGTCTGAGCACACTGTCTAATGATGGGTTAGGGTTAGCATGCTACTACTCACAGGGTAAAAGCTTACTAATGACGTGATTGGTTTGTTGACCTGTCAATCTCACTATAACGTCTCCGTTATCAACAGAACCCCATGCGCCAAACTCCTCCTCCACCGTCCGTTGCATCAACGCAACAATGTGAGTCGGGCGTTATGAACACATTTTCAAGCGTGCGGGAATGCAGCGGAAGCGTTTCTCTTACGTTGTTTTTGCGAAGTCGTGTAAGAAACATTTCTGAAGAATTACAGAAAAAGGTCGAGAATGAGGCCCATTGTTTGATCCAGAGAAAATGTCTTAGGGTGGACGCTGGATCTGGCCCGAACGCGTACATATGCCTGACTGATATCACCTATAGCGCTACCTGTTGGTGGTTGGAAACTTCACTTTGTTTCCACACCTCTTTATGTGACCTGTTTTAACAAACTACATGGCAAAAGAAAAATATACCAAAAAAATCCACAAAAAAAGTAGTACACAAAACATTACATAACCAAATCATCAAAATCTATCACAAATGATTCCTTTAATACATAAAAATGAAACACAAACCAATTTACACACACAAAACACATTTATTTTGATAAAATAGTCCATAACAAAAGTAGTTAAATTCGTCAAGGATGCTCATGATGTTCACTGTTGTCATTTGACTGATATTGGAGAAAACTAAAATTTTCATTGCATAATCTTTTTCAAACATCCAACCAAGAAGACCAAGGCCTCAAACTTCAGTAAATGTACAACACTCTGGCCTGTCCAACCCCACCCTCGTGGACACGCCTGATGAAAGAATGAATAAAGAGATGCCCTGACACAGCTTAATACAGATGGAGGATGAATATCCCAGGTGTCTGTGCAGATACTTCAGGAGCACAGCATGCCAAACAGGGTGGATCAGACCTGCACTCTTTGGCCAGGAGCCTCTCCCAGTACTGACAGTCTGCAGCGCTGCCAGACATGCTCCCCAGAAGGTAAAGGTTAGCCCTAACCCTAACCCTAACCCTAACCCAGAAGGTAAAGGTTTATCTGTAATTATCTGTTTATTGACTAATATTACGCTGATCAAAGGAAAATAAGAATACTTTATATTTTTGCATGGTGGATGACTGTTCCCTTCTACAGTAAAGTATCAATAATTGCCCACTTCCCACCACCAACTAAAGAGGTTAACCAAATGCAAACCAACACAATACAATTAAAGAAAGCACAATATCAGTGGCTTGACAAAGATGCTAGATGTGATATTTAGATGTGTCTTTAGGTAGAAGAATCTTTGCAGATTTTGTATGTTGAAACAGATTTTAACAGCCACTAAACATGTTTTACAATCTAAACAGCAGATTTGAAAAGGATGAGTTATTGCTGAATACCGGAATAATCAAAATAAAGCTGAAATCTGCATGTTATGGATAAATCACACGTTGCAAATAAGCTGTTGCATATACAGAGAAAAACATCAATCTGTTGATTTGCATGATCCTTCCTCATTCTTAATGCTTGGCAGTCAACACCCTTAGCTCCTGGAGGGAATTGACACAACAGATATTAGATTAACAAACTTAATCAGCACAAAATGATGACCCTCAGTACACAACTGATGACACAGAGGGAACACAAACACTCATATCTGCCTGTCTTGTAGAAAACATATAAGAACATATAAGACTAAATGGTCTAAACTAGTGGTTCTCACATAAATCACACCTTTGTCTTCAGCCTGGCCAATGAAAACTGATAGTTATGATGATAGTTATGATCATAAGCTTTTTTCATCCTATTGTTTCTGTCTGCAGTAGCTTAGTCTACATATGTACCTTCCATCATTCCAGCTCTTTTCTCTTCCTACTGAGATAAGCCTTGAGATCCCCAACACTGGTTTCGTATTTGCAATAAAAATAAAAAGTGATTTAGGTTTCTGATCTAATTGTTATCTCCGTTAATCCACCTGCTCTGGGTTGTGCCCCGCATTGCCATTAAGATGTTAGCATTGCAATCGCCTGTAGCCTCCTGAGCACTATACTCTTGCCTTTATTATATATTAATTCATATCACATTCTTATAACATAAGTGCAACACCAACACATACACTCATAACAGATCATTCAAAATCTTTTCTTTCAATTTGGGAAGCATAGGCTTGTAAATGTTTGTGAACCCCTGGTCTAAACTGAAGACTGAACCGTACCTTGGGATCAGAGGTATCAGAACCGGAATCGGACTCTGTGAAAAGGTCAAGGCACATATAAAACAAAGACATGAATCACAATATTAACTATAACACTCGTATAGTACAACAACATTTAAAGTATGTATATTGTTTTGTTAGCAATTTTTATTTTAGTTAGATATTGATAATATAATTTCAGTATGCCTTGCCATCAAGTAAATGTGGTTTGACAAGATGACAAGACACAAATGTATAATGGATGATAAAAGATTGATGACCTAGATACCAGCAAAATATCAAATATCAAATAATTGAGTAATCTAGAAGAATGAGTTTTTCAAAATAACTTTATCTGGTCAGGTAGCTGCAAGAGGTACTCACGCTTGGCCTCGTTGTACACTGTAAAGACACAATAGAATAATTAGTATGCTGATGCATCATCAAGGCTGAAAACAGTTTTATTTGATCAAAAACAATGAAATTGCATGAAAAAGGTTACTCTTACCTTCCTTCGGCCTCGTCATGAAAAAGACAACCGCAACAACCACACCAATCAAGACAAGAGCAGCGATGACACAGCCAATGATGATGCCAAGGTTACTACCTACAGACGAAAAGGTCTCTGTTAATCGCCACCGCAACAGCATTAAATGCACATATGACCCTGATCATCCTACAGTGAGTCTGGGATGGTGCACAGACCTGCTAAATGAAACTAGTCAAGCAGTATTTCTACCTTCTCTGTACATAACACTGAAAACGCCATGAAGACCTCAAAGTAGAACAACACTGATTTTAGAGGACTACAAGATTAATTTTATAATATAGCCTACACATGATTCAAAAGTGTAAATAAATTGTTATGCGTAATCACATTGTGTAATTTTGTTGAATTTTGCTAGAAGCCTGCTCCATTAGTGGCTTATGGACAGAGTGCCACTTACAATAACTATGGCTACAACTGCCAATGATTTTGCGTTTCTGGAAGCATCGCTCCAAGTTAGGGTTGGATCTACTGCTCATCACATCAGGTGGAAGCATAGAAGCTTGGTAGTTTCTATCATTGATGAAATGTATTCTGTTTGTTGCCCTACATTATCTATTTCCTCTACTAGATTCACACCTTTCTGTAAGTCTGTTCGCATAGGTCCAGAAGATTTGGACCTGAAAAGTATTATGAAATGTTTGAGACTAGTTTTGATATTCGATGCGCTGCAGTACCCCATTAGTGGTGTTATTGGGAGTATGGTGTATAAAGTACAGTGGTCCAGATTTGAAGCCTCACCACTACAGTGACAGACAGAGCAATGAGTGGGTGAACAGGAGTAGATCACTCATCACGGCTCACTGGTTGTATATAATGTGCATTATACACAAATGGCAAAAAAAACACAGATCCGTACAATTACACAGCAAATGAGCCATAGTGCAAGGTTTGGTTCATGAAAAGCATATAATGTTACAGTCATTATTGACATTCCACTACTCCATAGTGGTGTTTAAGGTGTTGGTTCTTACCATCTTCCACAATCAAGATTTTAACGATGGTCTCTCCGCTCTTGTGGGCCACCTCACAGGTGAAATTTCCCTTCTTCCTCTCCTCAGGTGACACTTTAAGCTCGGCTCTCTTCTGGAAGGTTCCATCCTCATTGGGCAGCGTCTCCCCTATATCCACGTCCTCATGCATGTCCACTCCATCCCTATTCCAGGTGATCATCACTCCGTCAGGATAGAAACCAGTGCAATGGCACACCACTCTCGAGTCCTTTTGGAGGAGGGTGACCTCAGGGCGGACTGGAAGGGAAAGGAAGTAAGAGGAGGGGATAGAAACCATGAAAAAGAAACAGTACAGTAACAATGAAAATGACAGCAATACAGGAAAGCAAAGGCACAGAATGGTATAATGTTTGTCAACATGGAATAACTATCTGAACATAGAGTCCATTACACTGTACTACATTGATGTACATTAATAAAGTGAATATATTTGATTAGAGATTGAAAAGAAGATATCTCTTGGTGGAGGACATGAGTTTCAACATAAGGACTGGAATCCTGCCCCCTGTAGAGCAAATACAGTTATCAGTGGTGTGTGCTGCTGTACCTGTCCTCCCCAGAGTGCTGCTCCCAAACTGCACATACTTCTTCAGCCACTCAATGCACTCCTGGGTGAAGTACTGCTTCTGATCCTCGAAGAAAGCCCTGTTATTGTCATATTTGTGTTTTGTCATAAGAGCCTGTGGATTTGATGCAATGAATCTCAGGTTCTTCAGATCCAGTGAGATAAAGTCTTCTCCATCATAACCTAACTGACGATATCCATCAACATCTCCACTCTCATCATCCCACTGACAGCCATACATCTGCTGGAACGTGTGCACACCTGAGGGTAGGATGGGGAGAAAGATTTCAGACTCATCAGAATCACACCTCTGATTCCTCACTACCTTCATCATCTGCATCATTCTAATATTCATTCAACTGTCACCCAGAAGTTGTGCAACCATCAGCATGAACTTGTATCTGCTTTCATGAGTGTGAAAGAGTCTGTTACTTTGATCCAAGTTCAGGTTTGCAGATATTCAGGAAAACTCGGGAAAGTGTCCAATAGTAGAAATACGTTTATTCCAGCGTCACAGGACAATCCGAACGCATGTTGCACGAACGGTTCTTTCAACATACTAACAGGAGTTCACTTCTTTTATACAGTATAAGTTACAGGTAGTGGGTGTGTCTAGAGGTTGGTACTAGTTGAGTGGATGATTGCTAATAAGGACTTTGACCTTGATTTAATCTCACTGAATGAATACCTTGATTAAATCCCATTGATTACAAAAGGGTCAGGAGGCCAGCTTGATCACGTTAAATAGACTGATATCTAACAAGTGCATGATGAGTGCATGGCCTTCTCACATGAGTGACCAGTCATTCGTATGTGTATACATGTGTGTGCACAGGAGACAGAAAAACAAAAAGCAGTGCATGCAAATGGAATTACATTCACTTCATGTCTTGCTTCTGTTCTGTTATGATGTTAAATTCCTGGTTTTATTCCTTATTCATGTTGCCTTTACATGATGTAGGGGAGAGGGGGGTAAGTTGTCACACTGGGGCACAATCTCAGAGCTGGGCTAAGAGCAAACACAGTCCAGCAGCAGCAGCACACACACATCAGGAGACTGCAGCCACGTAGAGACCCATCTCTCTCTCCCTCTCTGTGAGTGTGTGTGTACATGTGTGTCTGTGCATGCACCTCTCCTCTCTTTCTCTCTGTCTGTAGGTGTGTGTGTACCTCTCCTCTCTTCCTCTCAAAGCACCAGCTATTCATCTCTTGCCCTTGTGTGATTCCCTGTGAGGTCTGAGCTTCTTCTGTGTGCATGTGTGTCACGTTATGTGAATGTCCATGTTTGTGTGTGAATCTGTAAGTGTATGCATGCATGTGTTACACCCCTCCTGAGTTCCCTCCTCATTCAACACCTGGGGCAGCAGCCTCACACTGACCTAAGTGAGGAGGAGCACAGCTGTAGGTTGACTATGTAAGTGTGTGTTTGAGAGGGAAACAGACAGATTCTCTTATTCTCCATGATGGTGTTTTTATCAGAGTAGGAGAGGGAGAGAGAGTCACTGAAAGAAACTCTAAGCCAAGACCTGTATGTGTGAAAGGCTATGTCCTAGCCGTCTGTGCAAAAAGCTCTAAACTGACCAGTTTTGAATTGTGTATTTCTACGTGCGAGAGAGACTTTGTGATAACCTTGTGTGTGCGAAAACCAGACTTGACTTCAAACTTCATGTTTTAGTGTCTGTGAAGCTGTACTGGCCTTTAGTGTGTTTGCCTCTCCACTTTCCTCTCTAATGAGACCCCTCTCTATGTGACACTACAACACTCTGCACTGGCACTGTGTGTGGAATGGGGGTTGGGCTAGTCTGCTCTTCATTCTGTGCCGAACCTTCATCAGCCCATTAAATCTCAGAACCCCATCCTCTCATCTCACTGCACTAGCCTGTGATTACTAGTGATGTAGTGGGGGCATGCAGTGTTGTGCTGGGGTAACAGTGTTGTGCTGGGGGTAACAGTGTTGTGCTGGGGGTAACAGTGTTGTGCTGGGGGCATGCAGTGTTGTGCTGGGGTAACAGTGTTGTGCTGGGGGTAACAGTGTTGTGCTGGGGGTAACAGTGTTGTGCTGGGGGTAACAGTGTTGTGCTGGGGGTAACAGTGTTGTGCTGGGGGTAACAGTGTTGTGCTGGGGGTAACAGTGTTGTGCTGGGGGTAACAGTGTTGTGCTGGGGTAACAGTGTTGTGCTGGGGTAACAGTGTTGTGCTGGGGGTAACAGTGTTGTGCTGGGGTAACAGTGTTGTGCTGGGGTAACAGTGTTGTGCTGGGGGTAACAGTGTTGTGCTGGGGTAACAGTGTTGTGCTGGGGGTAACAGTGTTGAGTTGTGTGGGTTGGCCATGGTGTGTGTGGGTATGTGGGTGTGTGAGTGTGCGTGTGAGTGTGCGTGTTTGCGTGTGTGTTTGCGTGTGTGTGTGTGTGCGTGTGTGAGTGTTTGAATATATGTGTATGTATGTACTGTATGTAAGTATGTGACGGCTTAGACAGTGAGAGAGAAGGAACAAACCGTATGAATGGGATGTGGACAGAAGGTGGAGGAAAGAGAGGAAAAGTAAAAGAGAAGGAGACATGTTCTGGCCTCTACCGTGTAAATATTAAGTGTTTGGTTTAAAATGTGGTCATCAAGCAGACAAATATACAGATAAATACGGATGTTGCACTTAAAAGCCTGTACACAGACATGGAGCAAACTGATGAGTTTCTTTTTGTGAGAAGGGGTGGCTCGAAAGTTAGAATTATTTGATAAAGTATCAAATTTCACTAGAGCCTAGATTTTCGTTTACCCGTCAAACGTCTGTCATTCTTCCGAGTCCATCTGAGCCAAACAAATTTAGTTTGATCCCATCTGATCAAAGAATGTGCTTCCAATATTCATCAGGCTTCTTTCCATGTTCTTTAGCAAAGTTAAATCTGGCAGTGTTGTACCAAAGAGCTGTTAGGCTCAGATGGGGTCCATATGTTTGGTGTGAACCTGAACAGGGCTTCCACAGTGAATACATAGTCCCAAAAGTGAACCACTTTGGGGTGCTACAAGGGTGCCTAGAATTTGTATCGCAGCTTTTACGTCCTGCACTCTATTCTGGGTTTGTATTTCTGGGGGGCTTTCCCACCACAACCTCCTCACTTAACATAAAATGGGTTTCAAGCACACACCCCTTACCCCAGGTAGCCTGAAGGAAGATAACCTGTGTGAAATGCAGTGCAAATGAAAGGATGCTGGA
This sequence comes from Sprattus sprattus, assembly GCF_963457725.1. Classification (NCBI taxonomy): domain Eukaryota; kingdom Metazoa; phylum Chordata; class Actinopteri; order Clupeiformes; family Clupeidae; genus Sprattus; species Sprattus sprattus. The sequence goes on along the minus strand of NC_137923.1, from coordinate 955,126 downwards.
GGAGTGCTTCCTGTAAGGTACTGGTCAAACATTTGTGCAGGAATAATGTGGTCCAGACTGTATGTTACTATTTCATACCCTCCTCTATACTACACTTATGGTGCAAATGTCATCATACAGCTACAAATCTAACAGAAGGTAATTTCTAATCTTGGTAGAATTAATTTTATGAGGAAACAGTACTGTCTGTGAAAAAAATCATTTGATTAAGTCTGTTAAACCTGAAATGTGATGAATATAACAATTTAAAAATACTAATGGTATTGTTAATGTATTTACAAATATGTATGATCAATTTAATGCAGCAATGGTAAATTAAAGTGCCATTTTTCTATGAAAAATATTCCTGTGAAGGTGCTTTCCTTGTGTTTGTAAATTATAAATATTTGCCTTTTAAATCTATGAAAGCTCACATCATTGTGTTTGTGTCTTTGCTTGCTCTGTGCATGTCTGTGTTTTTATGGTATTTTCGTACGACCCCAAGAGTAAATCTTACATATTTACATCAATTGAATACTGAGTGAAAAACATTTGTGCGCACTGAATGTTGTAGTGCACCTCACTTGGTCACATTCTTAACTCACTGTTGACTCAATGATCTTTTAAAGACTGGAAAGACGGGAGAGCAGAGCAGAAATAATGTAATGAAAACTTACCTTCAGTCTGGTTGAAGCGGGATTTGGCAACAGCTATGTTGTTAGCATTTACTGCCTCATGTCCAACTAAGCCTTGGGTGTTTCTGTTCCAGAAATCAATGTCTACTGCAGCAGCGACCCACTCTGCTTTTGGTACCAGTCTCTTAGTGAAGCTGTCATAGTGGCTAATCTGTTGCCCATCCACATCAGCAGCAACTATAAACTGTGGGAAATTTGGGATGCCAGACGTGCCAGTATAGAAATACTGATGAGTGTGTATCACTGAAAGAGAAAAATGGCGTATCGTGAGACAATTTACCTGAGAAATACCTGCAAAATCATATTCCTACATTATCTACCATTTGCTGCCAGACAAAATCCATTCATTGTAATGTACACTACAAATTTGCAATTTGTGGCAAATTGAGCAAATTTGTTAGTCTTTGTTGACACTCCTTTTTCCACCATGAATCATACATATGAAATCCTTCTGGGTAGGCTGTCGCTGACCTGGGCCTCGTTTCCCGATAACGACGTATCTTAACGTTCTACGTGGATTTTCGCGACATAGTAGACTCAGTAACACTTTCTATTTACGAGTGTTTCCCAACCATCAACTTAAAGTCAGGTGCACGAGCGCAACGTGCACGAGTTCTTAAGTATCTCTTAGGAGCTGTTTACGTCACGTTAACCTGTTTACGTTAATTGCTGTGAAATTAGCTAGCCTATGCGTGCATCGAACGTGCAGTGTGCACTGAATTCGGGGCGGGGATAGTAACGCCATCTCCAGCAGAGTATTTAAACTGTGTTCCCATTGTAAGGACATTTATTACGATCTGTCTGAGAGTGGGCTGTCAAAGCTAGCATCATCAAAGTCATACAGTACAGTAGGCTACATACATTCAATAAAATTAACCTACATTTGAGTCCAACTGCATGACCATTCTTACCCTACACTTACCCTTACAATAAAGAAGTGATCCTATTTCAACCATAACTTCATTTTAAATCATTTCTTTCTTTATGACATTTAGTTTATAGTTTAGACAGCAACGTTGACATATTCAACTGCATCCACTACATAATCTCAAACTTTATTTGTTGGTAACTCTCCAAAAAGGCTACCATTAACACATGTCTTAATGAAAAGGAAACATGCATCACAATAATACTTCAGTGTAACCTGTACCTATGTGGAGTGCAAATATGTCTTGCCATTACACTACCCAACAGCTCTACGTCTGCTAACACTACAGAATGCATAATTCCTACGGGCACTGCACTAGTTTTGTATAGCCTAATCTTTATTTTCAAATACTCAATATTCTTTATTTCTATTTTGATGGGAATAGGCAGGTGAAACAATGACATTCTCATGATGTGCTATACACAGAAACATCGTTTGGATTTCTTCTATAATAGGCCGAACGACACCCCTGGTGGATTGCATCGCTAACTGTGAAGTTACTACTGGATTGCATCGCTAAGTGTGAAGTTACTACTGGTCCTGACCACACGTAGAATTCTTCTCAACGAAAGATAAACTTAAGCTAAGTGCCGCGTCGGGAAACCGGTCTGCAACGTAGGATTCCTCTTACGAACGAACACAGTCCAGCAGCAGTAGCAGAACACACATCAGGAGACTGCAGCCACGTAGAGACCCATCTCTCTCTCCCTCTCTGTGAGTGTGTGTGTCTGTGTAGTGTGTATGCACCTCTCCTCTCTTCCTCTCTGTCTGTAGGTGTGTGTGTACCTCTCCTCTCTTCCTCTCAAAGCACCAGCTATTCATCTCTTGCCCTTGTGTGATTCCCTGTGAGGTCTGAGCTTCTTCTGTGTGCATGTGTGTCACGTTATGTGAATGTCCATGTTTGTGTGTGAATCTGTAAGTGTATGCATGTGTGACACCCCCTCCTGAGTTCCCTCCTCATTCAACACCTGGGGCAGCAGCCTCACACTGACCTTAAGTGTCGTTTACATGGACCCTAGTTTGTCAATCTGATACTGATAGCTAATACAGATAGCCCTATCATTTATACGAGCACTCTTTATCCGCACTCTCGATCCGCAACAATCGAAGTCTGGGGTAGAAAGTGAGTAGATTTGAATCAGTACGGGGGCTGGTGTTCGTCTGCACGGATTCACGCAACCTGATGACGTCATTGCCCCACGTGATCACCTCGCGATCTCCAACCAATATATATATCACTTGTTCTCCCTCAACATGTCACTCGTGTGATGTAATTCTTTTTATTCAGACCTTACATAACTTTCATGACCACAAATATAAATTGGCGATTTTAATTTGCGATTTAATTTGCTTTTTTATTCATAAATGTATGTAAAATGGTCGGAGCAATGCCTCATGGGAAATGGGATTACAGACATGTCATGTTGTACTGTTCCAAACTCTTTATTATCAGTAGAAAATAGAATTCATTTTTGCATAACCTTTAGTCTGACCACTGATTTTATTAACCACCATAATGTAATGTTGCTAATTGGAGCTTGAATGTTTTGTGTAATGTGTTTATCCGTGTGCTATGCTGCTTTACCGTGTGCTGTGTAATCCTTCCTGTACGTTTTTCACGTTTTTTTCAGTTGTATGTAGCAGCGCTACAGCGCCACCCACAGGCGTGGGGTATGTACTACAGCCCGTTCAACATAATCTGGTGGCTCCGTTTTTACGCAAATCTCTCATTACCAGGCTCTGTCTTTACGAAATTAAAAGATTCGATAGGTGTGAAAAATGAACCAGATTCAGTGAATCTAGGGTCCGTGTAAATTCAGCCTAAGTGAGGGGGAGCACAGCTGTAGGTTGACTATGTAAGTGTGTGTTTGAGAGGGAAACAGACAGATTCTCTTATTCTCCATGATGGTTTTTTTTATCAGAGTAGGAGAGGGAGAGAGAGTCACTGAAAGAAACTAAGCCAACACCTGTATGTGTGAAAGGCTATGTCCTAGCCTTCTGTGCAAGAAGCTCTGAACTGACCGGTTTTGTATTGTGTATTTCTACGTGCGAGAGAGACTTTGTGATAACCTTGTGTGTGCGAAAACCAGACTTGACTCCAAACTTCATGTTTTAGTGTCTGTGAAGCTGTACTGGCCTTTAGTGTGTTTGCCTCTCCACTTTCCTTTCTAATGAGACCCCTCTCTATGTGACACTACAACACTCTGCACTGGCACTGTGAGTGGAATGGGGGTCTGTATGTGTGCCTGTGTATCTGTGTGAGTGTGTATCTGTGTGTGTATGTTTCTCTGTATGAGTGTATATTTGTGTATCTGTGTGAGTGTGTATCTGTGTGTGAGTGTGTGTATCTGTGTGAGTGTGTGTATGAGTGTGTATCTGTGTGAGTGTGTATCTGTGTGTGGGTGTGCGTGGCAAAAAAGGAAAAAGTTCATTGGCAGGAGTTGGAGTCAACACCCTAAAGAGCAACACTCTATGGGAGGGTGGCAAAATAAGTCATTGTTTCGGAAGATCCACATAAAAGCATGTATGGGAGTTGCTTAAGATGTGAGAAAAGGTTTTATGTCCAGCTGATACCAAACTAGAGCATTTTGGCCAAACTGTCAAAGCGCTAGATGCTGCGTTAATCCAACACTGTCAATGCCACTGTTACACCAGCGATGACAGCTCACTCAAATTGTTGCGTTGGAATGCGTTGATGCGTCAGCGTTAACGCATCCCCATCCACTTTGAGTGGGGTGACGTCATCCTTTGCCGAACTGAATTGTGGCTCCGGTTCGCGTGCTATCATTAGACAGGGTGCTCAGACACCTCGCAAATCCTATGATACGTATTTTTCAATTTTACAAGTTGGTTGTTTGACTTTTTTTTGGTTAGATTTTTTTAAAGTTAGCGAGAAATAGACACTGTACAATGTAAAAACCCCTTTATTGTAACTGAAAAATACTTATCATAGGATTTGCGAGGTGTTTGAGCACCCTGTCTAATGATGGCATGCTATTACTCACAGGGTAAAAGCTTGCTAGTGACGTGATTGGTTTGTTGACCTGTCAATCTCACTATAACGTCTCCGGTATCAACAGAACCCCACGCGCCAGACTCCTCCTCCGCCTTCCGTTGAAACAACGCATTCCAACGCAACAATGTGAGAGAGCTGTAGGTGTCCTGCTCCTGCCACGCCCCCTCCTGGTTCAACTCACCTGCCTCAGTCACCTTCCCAGTTCCCTGATTACCTGATTACCTGCACCTGTCACTCTCTCCACTATATAAACTCCTCACTTCCTTGTCTGGCCATGTTTCAGATGGACCAGTTCCAGAAGTTCCATGGACTATTCCACTTCCTGTGTTCATCCCTGTCTCCTTTCCTGATCTATCTCTCCACGTTCGCACTTGTTTTCCTAGTTCATGTGATTACTAATTATGTCTGCTCAAAAACTCCTGAGCATTGTGGTATGTTGGACAGTGAGCTTCTGAGCTTTGCACTAGTGGAAAATATCTTCTGAGCGTTAATTACCAGTTAACTTTTGTGTTCTCCCTGTTATTTCCCCTGTTCCCCGCTGTCCTGGCTGTATCTAATAAACTCTGTCCACTCACGTCTCTGTGTTCCCTGAAGTCCGTGACGGCCTATAGCAACAGCATCCCTATACTGAAATATGGCAGCAGTAATGCCATGGTGTGGGGATATTTCTCATGTGTTGGAAATGGGAAACTTGAAGGAAATATGAAATATGAAACTTCTTTACTTGAAATCACAAGAGGACATGTTGTAGTCTGTTGGAAGGCTTTGTTTGGAAAAAGTTGCTGGTTCCAAGTAGTTGCATTTCTGAATTGAGTCTGAGCCGACCTTAAGGCAACACTGGAGTGAATCTAAACCAGTAACATGAATGTTCTAGAATGGCTCAGTCAAAGCCCTGATCAGAATCCTAGTGAGAATCTGTGGCACTATAGTCCAGGAGCCCCATCCCACCTATTCTACTTCAAAAGCAGCAAAGGCATTCTCTACCCAGGGTTAGTGTATAGGGGTTGAATACTTTTGCCAGCAAAATATTTTAGTTTTTAATTTGCTAATATTTCATTTCAGTTTAAATGACTTATTTAGATAAAGAGGTTAAGCGTTCACAATGAAAATTGTTAACAAGAAAATGGTGATGACTTTCAATAGTGTTGAATACTTTTGCAAGGCACTATATATTCAGGTTTAAATACAATTTCATTTCAAAATATTCACAAAAAATGACAATACAATTTGCTTAAAAACACAACATCTATAAATTGTAATGTACACTACAATTTTGCAATTTGTAGCAAAATTAGCAAATGTGTTTTCCTTTTTCCACAGTGAATCATAAATTAAATGTTTCTAGGTAGGCTATCACTGACACCCACAGTTGCTGAGAATTATTCCTATTCTCTTCAAATGAATTTACTATATGTCTGGGTTGAATGACCACATTATGATACTAAAATGTTGAGGCCTCGTTATCTCTCTAGTCTAGTGCACTGGTGGCCTGAAGAATGAGAAGAGTGAGCTCAGAGAATGCAACTTTCCCTAACCTGTTGGTGCACACTACAACCCAGGCATATTCAGAAGAAAAACCATCACTTCTACTTTTCAATATGTGCACAACACATAGGGCAACAGAAAACAGGTCTACAATTAGCTATTTTGATATCTCATATTTTGATGTATTAGCTCAATCTGTCGATTATGCTTTCAATTAACCATTAGTTGCATGGTTTGGGGGAAAAAATCCAATATAATTTATATATTTTTAAGATTTAACATTTATGTATTAAATATAATCTGGAGTGCTCATTTGCACACTCAAAAAACATTAAGTGAACCTGTGGTACTGAATACTGCAACAGTGAATGCAATCCATTCATTCATGAATTAACTGATGTATGAAAAGATCTCTATGCGAACTGTGGTCAGTACTATCAATGCAATCATTCTCTGGATTTCCAAGTTAAATATAATAGATACAGGACAAAGTATGCACTTTACATGTCTGGAATTGGGCTTGCCCCGCAGTCACATTTCTGGGTAAAATATTTTATAAATAATTATTCTTGTTTTGGTTGTTGCTATAATTGTTATTGTTAATGTTTATATCTGGAAACACTACGCTATTCATTTCTCCAAAGAGACACACCTCCTAGGCCCATGGTCATCAGTCTCTAGGTAGAACTTCTGTAATAGGTTTGTAAAATAAAACGAAACTGCAGGGTATCTTTCACTTTGACACAATGTGAAACTAATTATGGCAATCAAACGGTATAGAAAAGTATAAATGGGTAAGGTTACAGGTTAGCACGATGACAATTACGATAATGGCACAGCTCTTTACTCACAACAAACGTATCCTTAACCTTAACTGCAGTAGCAGGGATTTAAGCGATAATAACGCGTGAAATTCCAGCATAACCAACACATTGCCATGCGGTAGGCCAAATCCCTGGTGTGCAAAATACTCTAAAGAGTTACAAGATGTGCAAACACCAGAACGCTTAACAGCCTACCGATACGTCGCATTAAACCAAACAGAATAACATCTGCACCTATCAAACTCTTCATGCAGTTTACACGGTAGACTTTCAAGTCAAGCAAGCTTCAATCTTCACACAGTTTTTTCTTATCTTCCAAAAGACTGAGTATGAACCTTCTGCCAAATCTCCACGGCACAAAGGGACAGCAAACAAAAACCCAGCGAGATCTTTATACGAAAATAAAAACAACAAACTAACCTCCTGAAGCAACATGGAAACAGCAAAGGACTACCAGAAGCGCTGTGGTCGTCATATTTGTCTTCATCAGATGTAAACAACTCAGAGTGATAATGTATTTTATTTCCCTCCTGACTGCACGGTACTGCTCTATCAAACTCCCTTTGCAACTGGCATACAACGACGGCACTCAGAATGAATAAGTAATAGTAGGCTGACATGCCACCAATTAGAATTTCTGGAAAGGAGACTGGCACCCAATGTCATTTTATAACAGTGCAGACGTCATCTGTTCAGTGGCAGAAGTTGTTCTGTAAGGTTAGCTTTGGAAACCGAAAGTATAATCTGCAGCAAAAGATATGTTAAGTACGACCATAGTGGGGGTAATTTGCTGTCTAGATGGATGAAGAATTACTGGAACCATCTTTGCTTCATCTTAAATATGATAGTGTAATTTATTAATTGTTTTGTAAGTCCTGTAACCCAGATGTTATGTTTTGTTTTGAAGGAGGATTTTTGCCCAATATACCAAACCAAAAACACTGCACAGTGAAAAATACCTCACATTGTTGAAATTTCAAGTTTTTTCAATTAATGTCATGGTTTTGACAAAGACGTTTTGAATGAGGTAAAATATTGACTCCTGAAACTTATTTTAGATTCATTCAAATCATGTCAATGGACAAAAACATGTCTTGTGAAGAACTCCTGCAGCTCAACTGGTAGTAGTAATCATAAGAAAAGCAATGACATAGGTTTGATACCCAAGGATCACAAATACTTTAATTATGTACACTGTATAAGTCAATTCAGATGAGTTTCTGCTCAATAAGAAACAAACTGGACTATATGAAGACAAGAATCTTAATATCACTGGCAAGGTCAACATTCTGAGTAAGTGAACATGCCATTTTTGTATTTCTTATGGCAAACCTTTTGGATCGCAGCCTTATATCAATGAAATGAACATTGGTGTAATGCTTTGAGAAACACTTCTGTCGAGGTCTTGAAAATTAAAAACTGCAAAAATGTTTAACTTAATGGCTTAATGTATTAAAGCTTTTACTGTAATTACAGGCGGTTGAGGTTTAAATGGATCACTTTTGTACGTCTGTACATTTGGATGAAGCCTTGTTCCAAGCGGAAATCTGCTGACCAAAGCTGCATTCTGCTGAGTTATGTTTGTAACTATCATATTGCAGCACTAATGTGTTCCATTATGAAGAAAGCCATCTAATCACAAAAGCGTGAATTCAAACCATTATATGCTGGACATCGTGGAATGAAACCAAATGTTTGGCCATATTTACAACAAAAATGTAGTAATTAGTTATTGACTATAGTAAGGCTGTAACGTATTAATAACCACAGTTAGCACTTAACCATCAGTCTGTTAGTAAGTAGAGAATCGCGAAGAAGCTTCCACCACTTACTGCAAACTTAAACTGGAAAACATCTAGTTCATTTTGACCATTTATGCACTCATTGGTGGATGTTATATGTCAGGATCCTGGTGCAAAATCAGGGAGTATGTTGAGTGATCAGCGCTCTACCTGGAGCTGGAGATGAGTCAGAGAGACGTGTTCTATTGCATGTAGGCTGATGGCTACGACAGAAAAGGGTTGCATACACCCACACATACACAGAAACATACATCATCACCTAATCTATCCAAAGGTATGAACACCAATGAAAAACATAAACTGCCTTTGACCTGACCACTACTTCAGATCACAATGTGACCAGTGGCTCCATACGCTACGGTAATCAATTTCAATGAGTCAGATCATGGAAAGCCCCTGAAACAAGGCCTTGTTGTTTTTAGCCTTACAGCTCCACCTTCAGGTGATCAACTACATGAACAGTTTATAGATATAGAAATAAACATCTCACTGCAAGGGATACAAACGTATTTGTATCTAGCATAAAAGGACATTCTCAGAGATGAGTTTGTCCACTTGACAACCCCAGTGAAGAGCCCACAAAGGCATCTCTGTTGTTGCTGTTGTTTAGTATCAGTATCCTGGTTGTGGAGTACCCTGATGTATAACATAGTCTAATAGTCCATGGGCCAGACCAGATGTCGGTACCACTCAAGGGGGCAAAGGTTACTTATAATTTTTGAAAACATCCATGTCTGTTGATGATATTTTAGTATGATAACCCTTCCTGAGTCACAGCTAAATTAGAGTTATCAGCTGTTGAAGTTAACGCCCCCCTTGGAAAAAATGCATTTTAGACGCTGGTGGTTTAGATTCAAGTTCAGGATATTTGTCAGTGCTTAAATAATTATTCTTGTTTTGGTTGTTGCTATAATTGTTATAGTTAATGTTTATATCTGGAAACACTACGCTATTCATTTCTCCAAAGAGACACACCTCCTAGGCCCATGGTCATCAGTCTCTAGGTAGAACTTCTGTAATAGGTTTGTAAAATAAAACGAAACTGCAGGGTCTCTTTCACTTTGACACAATGTCAAACTAATTATGGCAATCAAACGGTATAGAAAAGTATAAATGGGTAAGGTTACAGGTTAGCACGATGACAATTACGATAATGGCACAGCTCTTTACTCTGTCAAATTGTCTCACAACAAACTTATCCTTAACCTTAACTGCAGTAGCATAACCTCAGGGATTGAAGCGATCATAACGCGTAAAATTCCAGCATAACCAACACATTGCCATGTGGTAGATCAAATCCCTTGTGTGTAAAATACTCTAAAAAGAGTTACAAGATGTGCAAACACCAGAACGCTTAACAGCCTACCGATACGTGGCATTAAACCAACAGAATAACATCTGCACCTATCAAACTCTTCATGCAGTTTACACACGGATGACTTTCAAGTCAAGCAAGCTTCAATCTTCACACAGTTTTGTTTTATCTTCCAAAAGACTGAGTATGAACCTTCTGCCAAATCTCCACGGCACAAAGGGACAGCAAACAAAAAAACAGCGAGATCTTTATACGAAAATAAAAACAACAAACTAACCTCCTGAAGCAGCATGGAAACAGCAAAGGACTACCAGAAGCGCTGTGGTCGTCATATTTGTCTTCATCAGATGTAAACAACTCAGAGTGATAATGTATTTTATTTCCCTCCTGACTGCACGGTACTGCTCTATCAAACTCCCTTTGCAACTGACATACAACGACGGCACTCAGAATGAATAAGTAATAGTAGGCTGACATGCCACCAATTAGAATTTCTGGAAAGGAGACTGGCACCCAATGTCATTTTAAAACAGTGCAGACGTCATCTGTTCAGTGGCAGAAGTTGTTCTGTAAGGTTAGCTTTGGAAACCGAAAGTATAATCGGCAGCAAAAGATATGTTAAGTACGACCATAGTGGGGGTAATTTGCTGTCTAGATGGGTGAAGAATTACTGGAACCATCTTTGCTTCATCTTAAATATGATAGTGTGATTTATTAATTGTTTTGCAAGTCCTGTAACCAGATGTTATGTTTTGTTTTGAAGGAGGATTTTTTCCCAATATACCAAACCAAAAACTGCACAGTGAAAAATACCTCACATTGTTGAAATTTCAAGTTTTTTCAATTAATGACATGGTTTTGACAAAGACGTATTTTGAATGAGGTAAAATATTGACTCCTGAACATGATTTTAGATTAATTCAAATCATTTCAATGGACAAAAACATGTCTTGTGAAGAACTCCTGCAGCTCAACTGGTAGTAGAAATCATAAGAAAAGCAATGACATAGGTTTGATACCCAAGGATCACAAATACTTATGAATTATGTACACTGTTTAAGTCAATTCAGATGAGTTTCTGCTCAATAAAAAACATACTGGACTATAGGAAGACAATAATCTTCTGAGTAAGTGAACATGCCCTTTTTGTATTTCTTATTGCAAACCTTTTGGATCGCAGCCTTACATTAATTAAATGGACATTGGTGTAATGCTTTGAGAAACACTTCTGTCGAAGTCTTGAAAATTAAAAACTGCAAAAACTTTTAACTTAATGCATTAAAGCTTTTACTGTAATGACAGGCGGTTGAGGTTTAAATGGATCACTTTTGTACATCTGTACATTTTGATGAAGCCTTGTTCCAAGCCGTAATCTGCTGACCAAAGCTGCATTATGCTGAGCTATGTTTGTCACGATCATATTGCAGCACTAGGCCTAATGTGTTCCAACATGAAGAAAGCCATCTAATCACAAAAGCATGAACTCAAACCATTATATGCTGGACAACGTGGAATGAAACCAAATGTTTGGCCACATTTACAACAAAAATGTTTTAGAGACTTAGTTATAGTTTAGTTTAGTTATTAGTTATTGACCATAGTTAAGGCTGTAACGTATTAAAAACCAGTTAGCATTAAACCATCAGTCTGTTAGTTAGAAGAGAATCGCGAAGAAGCTTGCACCACTTACTGCAAACTTAAACTGGCAAACATCTAGTTCATTTTGACCATTTATGCACTCATTGGTGGATGTTATATGTCAGGATCCTGGTGCAAAATCAGGGAGTATGTTGAGTGATCAGTGCTCTACCTGGAGCTAAATTAGAGTTATCCGCTGTTGAAGTTAACGACCCCCTTGGAAAAATTGCATTTTAGACGCTGGTACATACCTTGGTTTAGATTCAAGTTCAGGATATTTGTCAGTGCTTAAATAATTATTCTTGTTTTGGTTGTTGCTATAATTGTTATTGTTAATGTTTATATCTGGAAACACTACGCTATTCATTTCTCCAAAGAGACACACCTCCTAGGCCCATGGTCATCAGTCTCTAGGTAGAACTTCTGTAATAGGTTTGTAAAATAAAACGAAACTGCAGGGTATCTTTCACTTTGACACAATGTGAAACTAATTATGGCAATCAAACGGTATAGAAAAGTATAAATGGGTAAGGTTACAGGTTAGCACGATGACAATTACGATAATGGCACAGCTCTTTACTCTGTCAAATTGTCTCACAACAAACGTATCCTTAACCTTAACTGCAGTAGCATAACCTCAGGGATTTAAGCGATCATAACGCGTAAAATTCCAGCATAACCAACACATTGCCATGTGGTAGATCAAATCCCTTGAGTGTAAAATACTCTAAAGAGTTACAAGATGTGCAAACACCAGAACGCTTATCAGCCTACCGATACGTCGCATTAAACCAACAGAATAACATCTGCACCTATCAAACTCTTCATGGAGTTTAAACGGGTGACTTTCAAGTCAAGCAAGCTTCAATCTTCACACAGTTTTTTCTTATCTTCCAAAAGAGTATGAACCTTCTGCCAAATCTCCACGGCACAAAGGGACAGCAAACAAAAACCCAGCGAGATCTTTATACGAAAATAAAAAACAACAAACTAACCTCCTGAAGCAACATGGAAACAGCAAAGGACTACCAGAAGCGCTGTGGTCGTCATATTTGTCTTCATCCGATGTAAACAACTCAGAGTGATAATGTATTTTATTTCCCTCCTGACTACACGGTACTGCTCTATCAAACTCCCTTTGCAACTGACATACAACGACGGCACTCAGAAGGAATAAGTAATAGTAGGCTGACATGCCACCAATTAGAATTTCTGGAAAGGAGACTGGCACCCAATGTCATTTTAAAACAGTGCAGACGTCATCTGTTCAGTGGCAGAAGTTGTTCTGTAAGGTTAGCTTTGGAAACCGAAAGTATAATCTGCAGCAAAAGATATGTTAAGTACGACCATAGTGGGGGTAATTTGCTGTCTAGATGGATGAAGAATTACTGGAACCATCTTTGCTTCATCTTAAATATGATAGTGTGATTTATTAATTGTTTTGCAAGTCCTGTAACCAGATGTTATGTTTTGAAGGAGGATTTTTTCCCAATATACCAAACCAAAACTGCACAGTGAAAAATACCTCACATTGTTGAAATTTCTAGTTTTTTCAATTAATGACATGGTTTTGACAAAGACGTATTTTGAATGAGGTAAAATATTGACTCCTGAACATGATTTAGATTCATTCAAATCATGTCAATGGACAAAAACATGTCTTGTGAAGAACTCCTGCAGCTCAACTGGTAGTAGAAATCATAAGAAAAGCAATGACATAGGTTTGATACCCAAGGATCACAAATACGTATGAATTATGTACACTGTTTAAGTCAATTCAGATGAGTTTCTGCTCAATTTAAAACCATACTGGACTATAGGAAGACAAGAATCTTCTGAGTAAGTGAACATGCCCTTTTTGTATTTCTTATTGCAAACCTTTTGGATCGCAACCTTACATTAATGAAAAGGACATTGGTGTAATGCTTTGAGAAACACTTCTGTCTAGGTCTTGAAAATTAAAAACTGCAAAAGCGTTTAACTTAATGGCTTAATGCATTAAAGCTTTTACTGTAATGACAGGCGGTTGAGGTTTAAATGGATCACTTTTGTACATCTGTACATTTTGATGAAGCCTTGTTCCAAGCGGTAATCTGATGACCAAAGCTGCATTCTGCTGAGTTATGTTTGTAACTATCATATTGCAGCGCTAATGTGTTCCATTATGAAGAAAGCCATCTAATCACAAAAGCATGAATTCAAACCATTATATGCTGGACAACGTGGAATGAAACCAAATGTTTGGCCACATTTACAACAAAAATGTTTTAGAGACTTAGTTATAGTTTAGTTTAGTTATTAGTTATTGACCATAGTTAAGGCTGTAACGTATTGAACACTCTAAGGTCCAAGGCTTTTTAAACTTTTCTAAGTTGTCTGACATGCCTTGATGTTTTTGTACATTTTGCTTAACTAAAAACATTGATGCACAAATGGAATATATGATTATATTCTAGAAGACCTCAGCAATAATATTAGAAAAGGGTGTAATGTTTCCATGGTTGTTCTTTTTATGTCTCTAAGACGAAAACTCAAAAATAAAATTATCCCGGACGAGGGATATAGACCTTTAGCATTAAACCATCAGTCTGTTAGTTAGTAGAGAATTGCGAAGAAGCTTCCACCACTTACTGCAAACTTAAACTGGAAAACATCTAGTTCATTTTGCCCATTTATGCACTCATTGGTGGATGTTATATGTCAGGATCCTGGTGCAAAATCAGGGAGTATGTTGAGTGATCAGTGCTCTACCTGGAGCTGGAGATGAGTCAGAGAGACGTGTTCTATTGCATGTAGGCTGATGGCTACGACAGAAAAGGGTTGCATACACCCACACATACACAGAAACATACATCATCACCTAATCTATCCAAAGGTATGAACACCAATGAAAAACATAAACTGCCTTTGACCTGACCACTACTTCAGATCACGATGTGACCAGTGGCTCCATACGGTACGGTAATCAATTTCAATGAGTCAGATCATGGAAAGCCCCTGAAACAAGGCCTTGTTGTTTTTAGCCTTACAGCTCCACCTTCAGGTGATCAACTACATGAACAGTTTATAGATAGTGAAATAAACATCTCACTGCAAGGGATACAAACGTATTTGTATCTAGCATAAAAGGACATTTTCAGAGATGAGTTTGTCCACTTGACAACCCCAGTGAAGAGCCCACAAAGGCATCTCTGTTGTTGCTGTTGTTTAGTATCAGTATCCTGGTTGTGGAGTACCCTGATGTATAACATAGTCTAAGTTGTTTTGGTATGATTACACTGTAAACCCAAACTGTTCTACTAACTTATTAGCATTGTGTATTCAGTACTTAAAACCTGGTATTTAGTTGACCCAACTTTAAATGTTTACGTTTTCTGAGCAAGTGAAGACGTTTTAATTGTATTGGAATGTATTTGTTTGAGTAAACATTGCCTGATAACTCATCTTTTTTTAGTATCTGACGTCATCAACGTCTTTGAGAACACCATTGCAAAGTTCTTGTGTTGAGACAGAGACAGCAGACTAAAGGGAGAGGAGTCGTTTAGTGTATAAGTGTGAATACCCAAACTGCTCCTGATCTGTAAATGCAAAATTCCTTGTAAATCGCTTTGGATAAAAGCGTCTGCTAAATCACAGATGTAAATTTAAATGTACATCTTGCAACACTGGGAAGGCAGTTGACCAATGACAGTTCTCTCTACAGTAAGAGCTTGCGCAAGAAGTTGGAACGTAAGGGAGATACCCTTTGAAAAACTCGTAAGGCCGTAATAACTTGTTTGTGAAAGACCAAGAGAAACACAAACATCCGACAAGGCAAAATCCTGGTAGATTTGGGAATAATATGAGTTCAGAGAATTTTAAAATTATGAAAATGATAACAAAAATAGCCGAGTTAAGTTTACTTAAAAATATATATATGTTCTCAAATTTTATTATGTAATCGGTTACATCAAAAGTTTTAAGTACTCTGAATTTGTTAAGGTTTACAGTGTACTTGCATGTAACATTGAGAGGTTTGGCTGCTGTGGGAAGTCCCCAGCCAATAGCACAAGGAATGTAGCATCTTGCCAGCCATAACTGAATATATAGAAATTCAAAATGTATAATTTCCTTGGCTTGACAGAGCAATATGTATCTTTAACAGTTTATAATGTATAATATTGCAGGGTTAACCAGTACATTTAACATTGGATTTATGCTGATTTTGCATGACCACTATGCTATAAAAACCAGTTATTTCAGTAAAATGTACATCCAGTTGATGTCTATTGTACATCAAATCCCCTTCAATTTCACTGAGAAATACCAAGCAAACAACATTATTTAACTGCTTAAGTCTCTTTATAACACTATTATTCAACTGTTTTTTCATGCAGATCCCCTAAAAAAGTTCTTTGTAAAATAATATATTCTAATGTATTAATAACAGTTGGGTACTGGTCCTTAACTGAAGGGTGCAGCAGGTGTGGTTAAACCTGGGCCCGCAGTTCTTGGGGGCCCATAGACATGTTATGTCTAAATTGATGCCATCACCCTCTTATACTGCGTCTGACAGAAGTCTATGACTCCAGTTTCTGCAGCATAAATACAGAGAAGAACTGGTAATGCATTTCAGAGAGTGAGTAATGCTAGCTAGAGACTTGAAAAGGTAAACGTAGGTAGATCTCCATCATGGAATGTATTATTTGTGGTAAAAATAGTAGCAATCTATAACAAAATGATATGCTTATCTTACATACTCTATAGAAACTATAAAAATATTAAAGATTTGCAATGATTTCTGGGTAATATGTATGTTGTTGTCCTATGACGAGCAATACGATATAGCTAGTTTAGGCGCAAAATCTGAACGTCAAGACTAACATTTTGACTGTACACAGCTGGCCTGCAAGCCAAAACGATGCCTTTCAAACACAAAAGTGGTGATGCATGATTGCTTTTTCAATGGGTAGGATAGCCAGACCATTCAGCTTCTCCTGCTCCTCAGGTAGGTCTTAATGAGTTTCAATTTGGAAAATTGAATTGGAGCATTCAGGGACGTAAATCACAACTACTTCTCACATTTTATTTAATTTAAATAATCCTGAACATATTCCACCCCACTTTTATTGAGACACAATCTGAAGTCACCAGAATCATTGCTAATTAACATTTTTTACCCTTTCTTTACAGTGTTCTGAACATGTTCAACCAACTTTAATGAAGACAATCCTTGTGGTGTGTTTTACTGTGTCTTACTACAATATTTTCAAAATTGCCTATTTAGTCATTTAGTGTTCCCTATATTTAAACATGAAAATCATACTCTTTTTAACATCAGTGAATCGTTTTTAACCCATTTTGATGTTTCTATGAAATTAATATTTCTGACAGTTTATGAAACACGGGGCTATTAAAGGACTTTTATTTTGAAAAAGCGTACCCGAAAGTTGCTCGAGCTGATTTGACTTGTCGTTCACTGAACACTGCCGGATGGGAGTACCTCGAAACTTTAAACCAATGTAACGTTGTAAGTTATTGAAGTAAAATGAAAGTTATACATTAGATTGTACTTATTCATCTGTTTATGTTCATACATTTTGTCAAAAAGGTTACACGTAGCGTGCCTGAGCGTGAGTATTCGAAATTACATTGGCCATTAAAAAAGTTGGCTAATAGCAGGTTGATGATCTGCTAAATCAGGGGTGCCCAAATTCTTTCTCGTCAGGGGCCAAATATTAATCGGAGTGGAGGGCCGCGGGCCAAAACCAGAGTTTCATGTTAGGTCAGGTCCCATTATATTGAAATGTATTGCATATGTGTACCCAATTAACATTACCATTAATATACATACCTGAAACTCAGAAGGGCTAAAAAAGGTGACAAACCAAGCCCCTGTAGGGGGGTCTGGGGGTATCCCCCCCAGATTATTTTGTTATTTTAACATGTAGGCCTAAATTAAGCATTCTGGTATACTCCAAGACGAAAATATTGGGGAAAGATAACATTTGCTTCAGGTAAAAAAAGAAACATTTATTAACATATCATACTAATTTAATGTAATCTATTAGTATACACAGGGAAGATAGGTAGGGGACTTCTATAATGGCCAATCAACTAACAGCAAGTTAAAGGCTAATAAACATGATTGCAGGCAACAAGAGTGACTGCTGATGTTTCGATGGAAATACTCCCATTATTTTCTATTTGTATCCGTCAAAAGAGAAAGATATAACAGTTACGCGTAAGCTGTGCCGTGGAAACAAGCGCCGTGACAGCACTTGACTCCAAAGGCTACCTCCACGAACATTTGTTAAGCTAACACGTACAGGTGAAACTTGTAGCAAGAGAGCGTCATGCCTTGACCTCAACTGAAGGACAGACTGCCCCAACTCAGATAGAGAGAGAGAGAGAGCTTGCACATTGACTACTGGTTGATTTCATATTTCATATCAACATTCTTTACACAAACATAAGTAAGGTACTTACAGTTGGCAGTTGCTAAACTCGTGTTGACATGTGTGAATTTGAACTCATGAATATGAACTTGTTCTACCTTTTCCCATTATACATGTAAGTTGAGAAGACTATAACATCAGCTAGATAACTAGCTATCATTTCATGCAAACGGAGCTCTTCCATTTAAATCGTTTAAGGTTAAGGTAAAAGCTAGCTAGTTAGCTAGCATAGCAACAAGATAACCATAGATATGGATCTGTATTGACAAAAGGTCAATAGCGCCCCCCTTGACCCATCTGAAACAATGTAAAAACTGTGGCCAAGCAGTGAACTGCAACCAGTCTTAGTTAAATATGACGTTGAAACAGAGACCCTGTTAAAAATGGGTTAAAATGCTGTCTAACGAATGACGTTCTAACTATAATTCTGACCGGAGCGCGGGCCAAAATAAATCCAGCGCGGGCCACATTTGGCCCGCGGGCCCCAAATTGGGCAGCCCTGTGCTAAATAGTCTGAAGTTTATATAGTTCTGTTTCAAAACTTGATGAAGACTAATGGACAAATTGCATGTGCATTTAAAAGTGTAACCGTTTTACGAAAACCATAGCGTATAAGACTTGGCTCAGATTTGAAATACACAAAGGCTCTCCGCCTCGTGGATAACGTTGACAACCTACATTTCAGCTTTTGCGTTTAGTTTCTTTAACGTTATCTCTGACAAGAATAGCAATAATATTGTGTCACTAAACTCATACATTAACCTCATATGGTGTATAGGGTAATGCATGAGACACATCTTAGCCTTAAGCTATTGGATCAAAGTTAAGTGTGGTTGTCAAAATAGCTTTAATAAATTAAGCTGGGGGAGAACACAAGGTTCAATATTGTGTTTGTGACATTATTTATTAATTGAATCTGGATATTCTCTAGTGCAGACTAAAGCAAACAAATGTTTTCTTTCTCCATAGGACTGCCCAGAGAGCCAAACACTGAGGCTGAACCATCATCAGGGTGTGGAGGAGTGCACCACTGCCAAGATTGCAAACTATAATCGAAGGAAATGAATACAGGTGTTACAAACCAAACATAGAAAAGTGGTTCATGCTACGTGTGGACATACAAGTGGAAATGATGAAGCAGCCACACAGCCATTGCGCCTCAATCCCATCGCCACAACCAAAACCTGAGTGTGAAAGTGAATGTAACATCACAGGATGTTCTGATCCTAAGGCAGCTAATTGTATTGTGGTTCCCATCAGTGTTAAACCAGAGCCAGATTTAGATCCATATTTTCTCTCACTTGAGGTGCCCTTGAGAGAAACTGAAATCAGTCGAGATGATCAGAAGATGAAGTTGGATCTTTTGAACCTCAAATTGGAGATTAAGTCTGAACCTGAGGAACCTATTTCTTTTGATGTTGCTGAAATGATTGTGGACCCGTTCAAAGACTGTTTGGTCAAACCTGAGAATGAGCAAGTACACAACCATGATATTCCAGAACCCTCAGAAGAAAGTCTGGGTGAATTCTCAGAAGAAAGTCTGCTGTATCCAACACCACAAGCAGAAGAAGATCACAACAATTCTGAGGTGTTGGTGCTTAATGAACCTGAAGGGTTAAATCAGGAAGGCCGCGTTTGCCATCTACTGAGGTATAGAAGCCAAGTGCAAAAGAAACAACAACAACACAGTGAGAAAGAAACTTGTAAAGGCAGAAAAAATAAAACCTCTGAAGCAAAGACCAAACCAAAAAGCTCGACCCCGCATGTCTGCTCGCTTTGTGGTAATATCTTTGCTTACCCCCGCGGTTTGCAGGTTCACATGCGGATACACACTGGGGAAAAGCCTCACGTCTGCCCAACCTGTGGGAAAGCGTTTGCTCAGGCAGGCGGGCTAAAAGTCCACACAAGGGTCCACACTGGTAAAAAAACGCAGGCAAAAATGCAGACATTCCCCTGCTCGGTTTGTGGTAATATCTATGCTAACTCCAGCAGTTTGCGGATTCACAAGCTGAAACACACCGGGGTGAAGCCGTTTATCTGCCCCACCTGTGGGAAAGCGTTTTTTCTTTCCTACAAGCTAAAAGACCACACAAGGATCCACACAGGTCAAAAAAAGCCAGCCAAAATGCAGACATTCCCCTGCAGCATGTGTGACAAGACCTTTTCAAACGCTAAAGGCCTTCGATGCCACATTGGCCGGCACACACAGGAAAGGCCGTATGCTTGCCCCCTGTGTGACAAATGCTTCGTCACTATCCATGAAATGAACAAGCACATTCAGCTCCACTCTAACATCAAGCCTTTTGTTTGTACTGAGTGTGGAAACAGCTTCCACCGCCGGTGTACATTAGAGAAACACCAGCGAATCCACACAGGCGAGCGGCCATACAACTGTCCAGATTGTGGGAAGGCCTTACGGTATAAATACTCTTTAGCCATGCACATGAAGACCCATAGAAAATGATGAACTCTACACAGGGATGGAAGAAGAATGGACAGGAAGATATGATTTTCTTCGTCAATCATGTTTTTATTTCTTCACATCTGGACTACTGATGCTCTGTTTACTTGGTTAAATCAGCATTGCTTTGCTCAACCTTAGGTGGTGGAGAATACAGCAGCCAGGCTTTTAACAAGAACTCACAGGCATATTCATCCAATGCTAGTGTCTCTCAAAAAGCTTCTAGTATGTTTTTGCATGAATATCAAGGTCTTGGGGGATTATATATTAAGCACTCCATGGCGTGGCATCAAATTTTATATCAGAGCTTCTACTCCCCTATACTCCTGTGAGGGCAATCATCATGATCTGCAGGCTGGTCCAGAGTTCAGACTAAAAGCAACGGGTGATTTCTCCTTTGCCATTTTGGACCCTAAAATCTAGAACAGCCTTCCCTGTATTGTCAGATCTGCTTAAAACTATTTTCCAGATTCCTGTGTAACTGGTGTTTTATTGGTCATGGGGTTACTTTAAGGGTATGTATTTTGTTATTTAATTCTAATGAAATAAAGATTTGTACATGTGTATCCATTATATTTTCAGGTTCATCTGACCAAACTAATTTGTACTACTTATATCAGTTTGATCTGATAAGCTGAAAACATACTTCATGTATCTCTCTTTTGCACAGAGAACGAAGGTTATAGCAAAAATAATGGCATTAAACTCTCTAACATTGTCTGCATTTCTTATTAAGGTGTTTTAATGTATTTTATTTAGATGATCTGATTGATTGATGAGCTTGTGATCCTGACCTGAATATTTCATTATCAGATTTTAGTTGTTAATTGTGATTCATTCAATGAATGAATGAATGATCACCTATCCAGGCTTATGACCTTAAGTCTACAGATGAAACGAAGAAGGATCTGGGTGTTTCAAGACTCATCAACACAATTACTGTTTAGCAGTTGTTTCTCACTCTTTCAAGACTCATCAACACAATTACTGTTTAGCAGTTGTTTCTCACTCTTTCTCACTTCCTGCAAGAGAAGGCAGATGTTTCTCACTCTTTC
This sequence comes from Sprattus sprattus, assembly GCF_963457725.1. Classification (NCBI taxonomy): domain Eukaryota; kingdom Metazoa; phylum Chordata; class Actinopteri; order Clupeiformes; family Clupeidae; genus Sprattus; species Sprattus sprattus. The sequence goes on along the minus strand of NC_137923.1, from coordinate 933,491 downwards.
TCACTTCCTGCAAGAGAAGGCAGATGTTTTGCTCCACCGTTCTGTATGTGCAAAACACAGAAGCAAAAAGGCAACTTAATAAAAACGGAGAGAAAGGAAGACATTTCTTGAAATGTTTATGGGTTGCATTGAAGTTAAGAAAAACATGCAAACAGCCAGCAAATGTCTGGATACAGCCACTCCACTGTTGAAGTCCAATTGCAAGCTTGTTACACACTCTGGCCACACAATGGAGCCAAAGGGCAAGGCAATGCTGAAGTGCTACCATAGGGACAAGGAATATCAGTTTGAATTCCATACCATAGGGACAAGGAATATCAGTTTGAATTCCAAGTTGGGGAGGGCCTCTCACCTGCAATAATACATTCATGCAACCGTAACCAAGAAAGTACCAGTTAAGTAATACAAGATTTGCCCCCTCTTTATCGTAGCACATCATTTAAAATATTTGCTTGTGATGCTGCAATAAACAGAGCTGAGGTATTTGAATACCTATTGTCTCTCACTGGAGGCAATCCATGTCCAAGTTTCCAGGTATATTTTTCTGACTCTGGTTCTTTTATCAAAGTTAATGTGTCAAGGCATGGGCAAGGTTTGTCAATATAAAGATTAATCTCAATTTATTTATGAGTAATCCATAATACAACCATATGGATCTGATGGAATATTCTGATTCCAAGTGATATTCAATACAGTAACATAAGTCCCATCACCTGTGCAATGTCATCCAAATTAACCTCGCTATGAGAGTCTTACTGGTATGGTACTGCTCTAGTGTGGCCAAACAGGTGAATAATGATCAAATGAACACTACTAGTCCTTTTAACTTGAGGAGACTGAAGTGGATGTTTGATTTATGTGGACTTCATTGAAATGGTATACATTTCCAAATGATACGAATTGACGCACATACTTAAATTACTTTATATTAAATAAGGTTATTCATTCCAGACATCCACAGGGTCATGCCTATAAGCTCATATGTTTGAACATGGTCAGCACCAAAACCGATGTGTGACTATCACAAGACATCTGGGTCATATATAGCATCTGACAAAATGAGACAGCATTTCTGGAGCAAGTTGGGGCAGGTTAGTATAAACCCCATGTTTTTCGTATCCCCCCCCAAAAAAATAAATTGTATAGGCTATTTTTTTTTTTCTGAGATCGTCAAAGTCACTCAACCGATTTAGTGAACGTATTTCAACAGGACCCTCGAACAGTACATAGTGAGCTATGAATTCTATTTAGCAGTACCCTGCAGTATTTAGCAGTACCCTTTAGGCTGATTTAAGGCCCCTGCTTGCTTCTGCGTTGGTGTTACGTTGTTGAGCAAAATTTACTCATAGCAATTCATGCTCCCTGAATGGTTGCGGGTGTTGCCAAGCAATTCACACCCAGAACAATAGGCTTACGTAAAAAATGGCGCAAGTCTAGAAAAAGGGGCCGACGCAGAAGTCGCGCAAGGGCGCACAAGGGCCTCTTGCGCTTGCGCTTGCGCTTGCGCTTGCGCTTACGCTTACGTCTCTGAGCATAAATCAGCCTTAAAACAGAGCATATATTACCCTTTTGGTGTTGCATGCAGGCTGAGAACAGTGAACTTGCCAACCAGCGCATCGGGAGCGGTTGGGGGTTCAGTGTGGAGTCGTCGGGATCGAACTAGCAACCTACCTTCTGATTGCTAAACGACTCCTCTACCTCTTGAACCAGTGTCACACACTAACACCTAGTTAACACACATTACCTTCTCTCTTGCCTGGGCATCTCAAATCACCCTCCTCATCAATAAAACAATCATGCCGGAATATGTAGCCCAGTTTCTTTGGCTGTGAGCTTCCAAAGTATCTGGCTCTGGTAGACTGGTACACACACTGGACGGGTGCCATGCTACTTGCTGGGAGGAATGAATGCTGAAGCCCAATGCATGTTTAGGCTCTGGGCTTGGTTAAGCGCCTAGAGTCAATTGTATTGTTATGGCGCTATACAAATAAAATTGAATTGAATTGAATTGAGTGCTGGCTCTTTTAGAAAGTCCAGATTAAGTCATTGGCTGATGTCAAATTAAGGGATGTTGCATTCCCTACAGAGAACTGATCTAGAATATTTTGAACTGAACTCTGTGTATCTTTAGTGTTTATTAAAGGGTGTGTGGTGTAGATCTGTGTGTAGATCCAAGTATGTTGAAGGGGTCAACTACCACATTTCATCAACTGAATCCTCAATCAACCTAAATATGAGGATGTCAGAAACTGATTCCTGTGAGATGATCTTGTGATGGTTAGACGCACAATGAGAACCAGTGCTGACAGCATGTCTGAGGGCTGATACAGTCTTTTAAGAGAACACAATACTCAAACACAAGTTCATTGATGTTCTTTTCTTTATTCACGCTTTTACCAAGATGTTTTTGAAAATGTTCGCCTGTCTGAATGTTAGCCTTAATAAAAATGATAGTGCCACGACAAAATTGGCAATTTCTTGACAGGTTTCTCTACTGGATGTAAGCACTACCTTGACCTGAGGCATAAGGATGTAAACTTACCAAAGAATGTATCCTATTTGAAAACTGCAGGAAATTAAACACACAAGAAAGATACATTAAACCTTGGGAACTGTTAGATCAGTGCTTACTCAGACTTCCACTCCAGTGTTGGTATCCATGGAAGAAACTGAATTCAATTTTCACTTCAGTCATAATGTCTGATTGGCAATGATGGCACATGTAAAGGAAGCACTGGAGGATGAGAAGGAACATGAATTATGCCGTCAATGGGTAGGGGTTGATCTTTGAGGAGCCAAGATCCACCCTGTGCATGAAAACATATATTTAGAAACCCAGTAGACTGTTTCTTTCTCATTATTTCTACTTTGGCTCCATCTTGTGGTTGTTTTGAGTTTGTCTAGGATGTGTTTATAATGAAACACTGTAATATACTCATACATTTTCCATATAACAGTAAGTAACGCTAGAGTAATCCAATGTGTCATGTTTGTTCTAACTCTCAACTGCTAACCTCTTGATGTCTTCCTGTAGTAGAGCAGTCCAGCAGCACAGACCACCAGTCCCAGCAGCAGGCCAGCAGCCCCAATGGCAATCTTATTCCTCTCAGCCTTGGGCATGGAGGAGTCTGTCAGTATAGAGGGTACACACACAGTTGCAATGCTGAAGAGAAGGATTTCGGATACAGCTTGAACATTAGATGATAAGAAATCGAAACACCACATATTTTGACATCCTCCTCGTCTTTGGTTAATTTAGTTTTCTGTAATTTTGCTAATCTCATGCACAGAGAAGTAGTCAGCACGATTTAAGTGTGTATCGATTATGATACAACTGGCTTTTGGATTACTTTGTTTTCAAAACTAAACACAGAAATGACAATAGCATGTACAAAACTATAACTACAGCAGGTGCCGTGTGAGGAGGCAGCTGAAACAGACATAACTGTTAATATATAAATATAATGAATTATATTTATATAATTATATATTATATAATATATAAACATAACAGTCCTCACCCCAGACAAACTCCCTGGGCTCCTTGAGGCTGGCGTGCTCCACCACACAGGAGATCTTCTCTCCAGCGTTGGGGGTGAACTCCAGGTGGGAGTGGATCTGGTAGTACCAGTCTCCATCCGCCAGCTCCTCCGTGGCTGAGACATCACTGGTCACCTTCTGGCCTTCTCTGTACCAGGTCACACGGATCATTCGTGGGTAGAAATTGTAGGCACTGCACATCAGCATGGCGCGATGATGGCTACTGAATGGCCTCACCAAATCCAGATTCACGCTGGGCTCAACTGTAAAAGTGCAGTTTTTTCAGAGTGATGAATGGTGGCGATCATTTTACAACACTGTAAATGACATAAGGATATATTAATCAAGTGCCTTTTATTAATAATTACCTTGTATGAATCATGGTTTTATGTAAGCAGGAACATGGCTTTTCTGTGTCTCTCTGTGTGTTACTTAGATTATTAGGTGACACTTAGGGCCCTATTTAGACGATCAGAAACGCAAGTAGGACGGCGCCAAACACAAGTAGCTGTGTGGGCGGCTCTATGGCGCATTTGCTATTATAACGGCGGAAAAAACACACTTGCGCCCAGCCAGGAGATAGATATATATGGGGATGTGAGAAACCCTCCAAAAGTTAGCAAAGTCAAGCAAGCATGGGAAGATATTGCCCTGATTGTTTCTGCTACGGGGCACCAGAAAACGTCTACACAATGCCGAAAACGCTATAATGACGTCCGGAGACGTGGGAAATTCAAGCTGGCAGGTAACACACATTCTCATGGCCTCACGGGAGGTGGATCTACCTCGAACCAGGACCTGACGGCAGCACAGGACATCGCCACGTCTACCCTCACGCCTGAGAGCGTGCAGGGATTTGGGGGCATGGAAATCGGCACCCAACCCAGTGCACCAGCTGACTAAACCCAAGGTACATAAATAAAGTCCACATACACAGAGATGAGTTTACAAGATTTATAATAATACTGGCATGAAATAAATGCAACAAAGCCATACAATAAATCAAATGTCACGCAGGTTGTGACCTTCCATCAGTCCTCTCATTGTATGCTGAGCGTAGCTTAAATCGCGCAGAGAACATTATCAGAGGCTCCTCCCATCCAAGCCATGACTTTTTTGAACTTCTACCTTCTGGTAGACGCTACAGGTCCATGCGAGCTGGAACGACACGCTTCAACAACAGCTTCTTCCCCTCTGCTGTCAGACTCCTGAACTCTCAATGCTGACCTGGAGTATTTTTTTATTTTTGTTTTCCCTACCCCCTTCTCTCCCCTCCTACTGGCCTGAGCTACCTATGACAAAGAATACCACCAACATTGTTGTGTGGCAATAAAGTTTTATCTTATCTTATTATCTTATGCTTCAACTCTTTCAGAAAACAGTAAAAACCAATGTGTGTGTACTGTGTTGTCAGCGCCATAGAGATTATGTAAGTCACTCTTGAATATTATGCACAACATTGAATTATCTCATTTACAAAATGTCAAACATTATTTTGGCGATGGGTGCACTTTTTTTTGGTTTGAGCACCTGGCCCCCAGAATGTCTGTGCACGTGCCTGACTTAAACTGTTCCTTTTTATTATGTTCACTTTATGCAACTTTTGTCTACTCCATGTTCCCTTTTCTACACCATGTTCCCTTTTTCTGTGTCACATGGCAGACATAGCTTTTCATGTGGTTACACTTTTTCAACCCCTAACTACACAATATTATGATAACTCTAAAATACTATCTTTGTTTGGCTTATGGCTTTTGTAGTAACAGTAACGGCACACACACAAATACAGCACTGAGTTGAACTTTGTTCCAAAATCCTATTTGCCAAAGAGATGCACAGATTAAATGCACCTTTCACATTTCCAGTGCTACAATGTACGATATGCCCTTTGCTGAATGTAAGACATATACAACTAAATGAACCGCTTTGTACATTTACTCTTTGCATAAAATAAGACTGTGTGCAATTGGTGCAAGGATGCAACTCCTTGCAACCAATACCCTCCTTTCATACTGGTACACTCTGTGTGCGTATCATTTTAAAGGGCAGTGCATTGAAAAGGCACTAAGATTATCCATCTCTGAATGTTGTGTCTTCAATCGGGGGTTTTATTTTTTGTAAGAAGAGTTAAAAACAAAGTGTTTGGCATAGAATTAGGTTTAGCACAGGTTTCAGAAACCGTGCCACATGTAAAACATCTTGAAACTGGAAAAAGACTTGATACATTATATATATGATATATACAGTATATAATATATATATATGATATAAACAGTATATAATATTAATGACATATTTAACTCCATTCCATTCAAATTTCAGTCACTCATGACTGGTCACGTATTTGGTTACATTCAACTTCCTATACTCACTTGTTTTGTCCATTCCATGGCTTTTGTAGACATGAGCATTGACTTGGCATAGTCTGTCTACAGAGCCGCGCTCATAAGGCAGAAGGTGTTCATCTTCGTTCTTTCCACGTGCTAGAGCAATTCCAAAATCTGAATAGCCGACATACCAGCCGACGGTGCTGTTAAATACTAAGAATTCCATTTTATTATAAAAGTACGACTCTACAAACACCATTTCCGACAAATTCATTGAATTAGAGTAGCAACGAATCCATCTGTACTGGCAATATCCATCTAAAAACAAAACAAAAATCAAACACATTACAGGCTATTTATATTAGGATATTATGAATAGCTTAAAATGTCCAAAGTTGAGACTTCTGTTAACTGCATAACTCCTCTTTAATTACTCTTTATTTCTGTTACTGTACTGCATGTACATTATTATATTTATTATTATATTTATATTACATTATATTTATTTATTTGATCCTAAACTGTTGTGATATATTGCACATTTTCAGTTAAAGTACATTGAGAGCAACTAAACACCACAACAAATTCCTTGTATATGAAAATGTACTTGGCCAATAAACATGATTCTGATTCTGATTCTGATTCTGATTCTGATGTACAAGTTTTTCACCTACCGACTCCATGGAGAAGATATACCAATGGCAGGAGGACAGAAGCACAAATCAGTGTTGACCTGGACATGGTCTCCCTCAGTGAGCAGAAAGCAGTGTGTGAAGGTTGGTATCACTCAGTGCAACAGACCAATCAAGAAAATAAGAAGATACAGTGTCATATGTTTCCAGGCAAACTGCTATATCAAATAAGTTAAATGGCAGAGCAATGTACCAATCACAAGTGCTGTCTTCAGTTGATGAACAAAGATAAGGCAGCACTAGAAAACACAGTGTCTTTACAAGTTCATGACATCAAATACAATTCATTAAATATACTCAAATCCAACCTGTTGTCCCTAGATATGCCTCTGGATCTTACCCAGATACTAATGACTGTTAATTAACCTGGCCTTCCTATTGGATATTTCTGTTCAGCCACAACTTATTGAAAGAGGTGGAAAACATTTCTGCGCTGCAGTTGGTTTTCCTGTAGTCCGAGTACATGGGTCAGCAGCACACATTGGTATATCAATCAGCGCATTTGAAATATGAAGATTGCTGTCATCTGTTTTTGGATAACATGTGTCAAGGGCACAGGAATTCAATGTAAGTAGTGACACCCTTAAAACATTACCCTAAAAGTTATTGTTGACATGATAAGGCAATGTGTAGTCCAGCAGTCATTATTACATTTTTTTTTTTTAAAACATTCATTGGAACATTCTGAGGAGCCGTAAAATAAACACAATTATTATATATGTTACAAAACAATGTCTGGACTTTACATTATCCCTTACATAATTGTCACATCAAAACATCTTCTGAAGTTCGCGTGCAATGAGGATCTGAAGAGAGAAGTTGTTTTTCATTCTGTTTGATTGTTTTTGATAAACCATTATTCTGGGTAATTCTGGTCAAATCTGAACTATCCACCAAACTGGGTTCTTATAGAGGTCCAGCAGATGAATTGACCATTAAATTAATAGCAATAAACAGTTTTTACAATAGCCTATTCCCACAATCATGGAATGAGTTTAAAGGCTCAGTATATTACCATTAGTTGTTATTAAACCACAAAGTATTTTTGATGATTAAATTAAAGTGAACAAAAGGCAGAAAGGAATACAACATGGACTCCTTTAAGAATATGACGTGGTTTTACACATTCTGAGATGTAGAACTACTGACGGAGTAGGCCATTTGAACTGAGGCCTAAGGAGGCCTATTGTATTTCGATAGGCAAATACTTAAACCTGAAACCGGCATTTAAAGGTAATGCCATGGCCTATACTTTCAATTCAATTCAATTTTATTTGTATAGCGCCATAACAATACAATTGCCTCTCGGCGCTTAACAGAGCCCAGAGCCTGAACCCCCTTAGTGCATGCACAACGGCAACAGGGGCAAGGAAAAACTCCCTGTTGGGCAGGAAGAAACCTTAAGCAGAACCACGGCACATAAGGGGGGACCCATCTGCTTGAGGTCGGCCGGGTGGAGACAGGAAGGTGGGACGGGGGGAAGGGGGGAAATACTGTAGCTCTATTGCCCGCATGCACACAGATAATGTATACACTGTGTTTTTCTTTTGTGCTCCAGTTGTGTATCAAGATGCCGTCAACGACATATACTGTGACAAAAACCAGGAATACTTTTCAGCAGATCTTGATGGGAATCAGGTATTGTATGTGGACTTTGAGAACAAGACAGTCGTCATCACAATACCAAGTGTTGTAGACCCCATATCCTGGGATAAATTATATGGACTGATATATTCATACGCTTACAATGAAATGAAGGAATTTCAGGATGCCATGGAATACATTGCAGGACAACTTGGTTATCCTCCAGAGGCAAAAGGTAAAATGCAGCTTTTTAAAAATAAGTTTTACTTTGAATTGAAAAGTTAGTACTCTTAACACTGCAGTGAGTATCGTTAACTTTTGACATGTTTCTAATGCCGATTGATATTGTTTTTTTTTATTTTTTTTTTAACAAGGCCAAAGTGAATGTTAAATTGTGTTATTTTTTAAGAATAAAGTGAAATAACTGTTTAATTGCAGAACCCCCGGTAAGTGTCATGTATGTCCGTGATGAGGTGCGTTTGAGTTCTGAGAACACCCTCATCTGCTACGTCACTGGGTTCTACCCTCCTCGACTCACGGTGAAGTGGACCAGGAACAACAACAACGTGACACAGGAAGTGAGCTCAAGCCAAATCCACATAAACAACGACGGCACATTCAACCAGTTCTCCACCCTGAAGTTCACCCCTCAGGAGGGGGATATCTACACCTGCACTGTGGAGCACTCGGCACTGGAGGGGCCCTTGACAAGATACTGGGGTGAGACGCTACAGCAAATAAACTGTGTGACTTATTCCCCATTAACCTGGATATATTATATACAACAAAAGGCTTTGCAATCAGTTATGAGCCTCTCAGTTCTAAAAGTGCTTAAACAATTAATCTAGGACAAGTAATCAAGTATTGAAGGTCTTCAAATCTGCAATACCGGTGTAACTATCATACACATATCGTGTGTGTGTGTGTGTGTGTGTGAGTGTGTGTGTGTGTGTGTGTGTGTGTGTGTGTGTGTGTGTGTGTGTGTGTGTGTGTGTGTGTGTGTGTGTGTGTGTGTGTGTGTGTGTGTGTGTGTGTGTGTGTGTGTGTGTGTGTGTGTGTGTGTGTGTGTGTGTGTGTGTGTGTGTGTGTCTTCCTCAGATGTTGAGGTGTCAGAGCCCAGTCTTGGTCCCTCAGTGTTCTGTGGAGTGGGTCTGACTCTGGGAATACTGGGAGCGGCTACCGGAATGTTCTTCTTCGTCAAGGGAAAAGAGAATGCAGGTATGAGAACAGAGCAGACATTACATGACAGTTCATTTATTTGCTGTTGTATAAATTAAACCAGCAATTTTGTTGTGTCCCAGGAATTAGTATTTTTTTTTTTAACATGGCATACTTTAAACAAACTCTGACCATGGAATTACATTTAAATATAGAAATATTTATATAAAATTCATATTTTTAAACCAGAGCTTTTCATTTAGGTGCATGCATCCTCCAACATGGGCACTGTTCATGATTGTTCATGATTGTTTTTTTAAGACGTTACACGTATTATGTTAAGCCTGCTACAGTGTGTAGGTTCTAGTGGTGTTTAGTAGTAGAATAAATATGTTTTGTAATAACTTCCTGTATCTATGAATTGTTGTGTTTTCGTTAGAACGAGCCCTTCAGTCTACATAGGGAGTAGGTCATCTCCCACGGAGTCCACCATGATGCATCGCCATCTTTCTACAGTAGCCCAGAACGGACAAACCAAGACACTGGCTTTAAATTAAATTAAAGTTCCTTTTTAACGTTGAGTTTCCCATTGCTATTTTCTTGTTTTGTGTTCCCTTTTTCACTTGTTTCCAAATTGTACACCAGATTTGGTATCAATATTTATAGCTTTAATGGATACTGTTCCCTTTGTACCTGTACCCTATTTTATAGCAATGCTTCTCTCCAAGAGTGAAGCAATAATATCAGATGAAGTTGTTTGGAAAGACAAATAAAGCTACTGAGCGTTCATCCATCAGAGTAGAAGCAGAGACAGCTGTCTTCACTTTAGCTGACATTGAAAGAGTTGAATCTTAGCCCTTTCTGTGAACCAATGCAACCAGTTCTTCAAATAAAAACAAGAGTCACTTTTGAAACTTAAAGGGTTAGTGGAATCTTTCACAGTACACAGTTCAACACCTTTCTTCAGTCTAAACCAATTAAAAAGGAGTAGGTTTTGAGGTGTTTTGACTTGCTACTGCAATGAGCTTACTACCCATTTATCAGTAATCCTATCCAGTGTGAATGCAATTTATGGATGAAGTAAAACTCCTAACACTTCACCAGCCATAGCAGCCTCTAGTGGAAACAGCATGGCATGAAAAAAACAAACAACAACCCAGTAATGTTCCATGGTTTAATCATCGTTCTTCTGAACAGTCACATGCAAAGCCACTTGCTTCCTCGTAACATCACAGTTCCTCTTCTGACTGACATGGTGCTGGATCAGATACTATTGATGTTAACCTAGCCAAAAACACCAGACTCACCGGTTTATAAGCCCACTATGAGTTCACTGATGGGTTATTTGACACTGACCAAAATACGAATTTATGACAGCATCAGTAACTAGGAAAATACTTGTGGAGGGAAGAGAAGCGGGAGACCATTGCTGATACTGGCTATCATCTTTAATTCTGTGCTTCATAATAGTGTCCGTCTGTCTCAGTCAGAGCTCACAGTCCTCTGATACCCCTTTTCCACCAGAAGGGAACGGGTTCAGTTCTGCTTTGTGTCTTCACAAAGATGCTCTCTGCTAACTTGCTATGAACAGTTCCTTGAAGTATTATTGCTTACAGTAGTAACCTAGTATTTTTTATTATTCTTTTTTTATGCTTTTATTTCCAACTTTTACTGTTTTTATGCCTTACTGTTCTCATGCTTTTATTTCCTATAATTTACTGTTTTTATGACTATGTACTGACCTTTTGCTTTTATTTATGTGAAGCACATTGAATTACCACGGAGTATGAATTGTGCTATACTCAAGGCGCAAACACAGACAGAACATGTCTGTATGAACATAACAAAATAATCTGAGGTTCTTTTCTTAATTGAGACATTAAACTGCGGTATGTGCACTGCTGCCCCTGTCTTACCCGTACCTGGATCTTTTGACCCATCTGTAAATACTTGAATTGATCCGTTATACCTGGTACTAATATACTCTTGTATCATATAATTCATCCCATCAAATTCAATACCTTTCTTTGCCTTCTTTGTCATTTCAATGTCCACAGTAGGCATGGGGAAAAGCCAAGGAGGGGTTGCTGGTAGTGGTACTGAACAACTGTGTGTCAAATTGGATAACCAGAGCCATCTCCTACCCATCCAAAACTATTAACCTTTGTGCGCCCATGTTCCCAGCATGACTTTAAAACTGATTTGGTTAGGTGAGCCTGTGTGTGTCCTTGCAGATTAGTCCAGTATACCATAGATAACTGCAAACGTCTCAAGGACAATGGCATCTCTCCTACCTCCACCTGAAGAGCTGAAACTGGTGAGGTCTTAAAAGCCCTCCAACACAGCCGGATAGCCTGTGCCTGTATTATATCGTACTTGGACAGTTGTGACTTGGCAGCTGAACTATACGCGATACATGCATAGTCTAAAGTTGCTCTTACTATGGCAGTGTAAATTTGCATAAGGGAATTCATACTGGCTCCCCAGCCACTCCAAGCTAAGCACCTCATAATATGTATTGCCTTTTTGCATTTCATCACACCTCTCTGGATATGTTCACCGAAGGTCATTTTACTATCCATCCAGACTCCCAGAAACCGAATAACTTGGACTTGCTTTACCCTTTGTCCATAGAGTGCAATTTGTATGTCTGGATTTTTCCGCTTCTTAGTAAAACATATCACTCTTCATAATTTTGGACCACCATGTTCTTAAGAGCCCGCCTGGATGGCAGAGTGTAGGTTGGATCCAGCAAAGCCACAAGGTTCTTAAAGCCACTGTCATCCACAATGGAAAAAGGCTGCAGGTCTTTCACCACCATATTAACCAGAGCCTCATCCAATTCTTGCTTACGCTCAACTAAAACATATAAATAAAGACATACATAATAAATAGTCATGGACTTATATAATATAGCAATAGAGTGTGTCTAATAATAAAACATATACCTTACCATGACTTGTGTTCCCCTGATTAACAGAAGCTCTATGCTTTGCTGTAAAATGCCTATTCATGGATGAAGTATTTCCATGGTACTTCAATTCAGGCCAAACGCCGCACCTGCAGAGATATTTTTAATCAATATTACTTGTAAAGATAAAAAGCATTTAGTCTTCAAAGCTAGCTGAATGACTGCACTTATCATAGGCCTATAATTAGTAAGTTAGATAGACAGATAGATAGACAGATAGACAGATACCTTTTAGGACTAGCCTGCTGATACAGTCTACTTTCCCTATAGCCTAAATATTTAACAGCAGGCGCACCTTATCATGATCGATCAGAATAAAGTGTTCCCACATGTCACAACGGCCTCTCATCCTTGGTGCTTCCATAATTATGCTTTATCAACAAGAACGCAATGACTGACACACTATGAGATGGCCACTACGAACCAAACGCAATGTTTTGCGCTGAAGTTTTTTAACATGAAAATTCTCCCTGGATGGGAGTGCACCGTTCCTGGAGGTACTGCAATACCAGGTCGATGCGTGGAGTGGACGGAGCAAGCCCCTATTCCATCTCCCAGTTCCAAAAATCTATTTAATAAATGGTCCCCGGGTAGGGGACGTATCAGATATTAAACTGACAAGAACAGATTTTTTTTCCTTTTAAATTGTTTTTATTACAAAATTCCACACTTTACACTTACATCACACTTCACCCACAACCCTTCACCAAAAACTCCAACCAAACCTGCACCATTTTTATGCATACATCATCAAACATGTCCTACATCAAACACCACAGACAAAACCCTTCACAAAGCCCCAATGCCCAAACAAAGTAGGAGACAACGAGTGAACACTGAGACCCTTCAAGAAAACTAAAACCCCACACAACCCAACAACACTTTTCCAAATCCCCACATGTGCTCTTGCTAGCTGGCTAGTTAGCCAATTCGCCAAACCCATTATCAAACAGCCTTCCATCAAAACACAAAAACACCCGTTTTACATTTCATACACTTTATCCCCCACCCGCCACATCAACACAAACACCCCAACCCCTATATTCAAAACCAGAGAACAAACGAACTCACACACAACCAAAAAAAAAACACATTTCCAAAATCCCCCATGTGCAATTGCTAACTGGCCAATTAGCCAATTAGCACCCCATTACCACACACTTCAGACAAAAAACCCAACATGTGCTTGTGCGGCTAACTAGCCTACGTGCTAGTCAGCCTCACCCACCCTTCACCCAACCCCACACCCTTTACAAACATTTTCCACCCAAAACTTCAGTGGCTGCCCCACATAGGAAATCACCACCCTGTCCGGGCCAATGTTCACCGTGTTAGGAAGGTGCACAACCCCACCCGGTACCTTCGGGTCCTCCCTCAGCCGCACTGTGTTACTGTATTTACACGTCCAAAAACCCCCAACGTCCAGCAGCTCTGTCCCCCCCAGCACCTCCTCACATCTACTCTTCAGGTACCACTCGATGTGTACCCGGTCCAAGAAAGGGTCGTAAACTCTCACCACCACCGGAAAAGGCCTCCTCTTTTAGAGGGGGGTTAGGAGAAGCCCCGGCAGTGCCCCTTCCTCCCTTTTCCTCCTCCACCGCTCGACGAAAACATCCACCAGCGCCTGGCTCCTGAACGTGACCTCAAAAGCGAGGGGGCTCCCAGTTGATCCCACTGCCAGCACTTCCTCCGGTGTCTGCTCCATCACTTCCCTCAAGATCCTCGTAACAAACATGTCCCTGTTAAATCCATCACGTAAATATTTTTCTGCCTCCTCCTCCACCTCGATCCTCACCGACCATTTCAAGGGCGCTGCTCCGGCCGCTGCACGTCCACCTCCCGCCATCGTTTTGGTTGATCCTAGAAAAAACCCTTGATCTTAGCCAAAAGGCCGAGAAGCGATAACCCACAACTAAACCTGGCGCGGGCGTGCATTCTGGGCCGCGAGAGGCTCAGCCGCGGTGGCCCTGGAGAGGGGAAACCGGGGAGACGCCAGAGTAACAGAGATCAACTAGCCAGAGTAACAGAGATCAACTAGAAGAGATCAACTAACAGAGATCAACTAACAGAGATCAACTAGCCAGAGGAGCAGAGAGGAGAACAGGTCAGACTACAAACTTGACTTTAGACAGGTAGGTGATGCCTCGCCGAAGCAGAGCTTCCAAAAATACCGTAAACTCGGGCGTGTTCCCCTCCACGGAAATCTTTAGTAAAAGGCGAAAGATTTGTACGAGTTGAAGAGAAACCCAAGCGTGCCTTCCTCACGGTGTGTCTGTCTGTCTGTCGCAGGCACTGTAACTGCGTACGTAGGCGTGGCTTCTGGACACTCAACTATCAAACAAGCAATCAAACAATCAGTTGCAATCTTGTTTAAAAAAAATAAAATAATGGATTTATGTATGGATTTGTGGCTTTCATTATTTATTTATTTATTCATTAGAAAGGAGGGGAAACTCACTAGAGGACTGCAGACTGGACACAGCAGACGTGGAAAAGTTCTCTGCTGCTGCTCCTGGAAGACAGAGCGCTCCTTGGGCAGCAGCTGCATCATGGGGAATCATCCTGTTTTTTTTAAAGAAAGGAGTGCACCGTTCCCAGTGGCACGGCAATACCGGGTCGATGCGTGGAGCGGACGGAACAACCCCCTCTTCCGACTCCCTGTTCAAAAAATCCATTTAATATATAGTCCTCGGGTAGAGGACGTATCAGATATTAAACTGATAAGAACAGATTTTTTTCGTTTGAAAAAAATTGTATTTGTCACAGTGTTTCAGATCATTTCAGATTTACAAATGGTTTTTCATTTCATTTCATTTAGATTGTACACATTCATTTTCCTTTTTTTCCACAGTAAGTTGTTTTTCCATTCCATTTTTCACACGTTTTTCTTTCTTCACACATTATTTCACACCCATTTTTGAAAGTCCTTTTTTTGAAATAAATAAATAAATCATGGGCCGTGCATGTTGGTGTGTGTGCGAGTCCATTTTTGTGTAATCAGTGAATGTATTAAAAACAAAACCAATAAATAAATACATTAATGAAATAAAACAATTTAAAAGTCACCTCATGCAGGACCCACCCTCCATTACGCAGCAAGGTTGCCGCTTCAGACGGCCCAGCGGAGACCCTCACCCTACGCTCGCTGCTCCATCCCTCTTTGGTGCTTTATCACTTGGCGGGGGGGCGTCGGCGGGAATCAGGGGGCGTGGTGGCCTGGACCCCCCTGCGTGGGACCCCGACCCCCGGTTTTCCGCACCCGGACCGTGTGCAGATGGCGTTCTGCGGCATGCCCCGGGAGTGCATCACGGCCCTGACCGGCAGGATCTCATGGGCCGCCATCCACGACAGATCCTTCTGTTTGTTCTGGAGGACGGGGTGGGCCACGTTCCTCCAAACCCGTTTGGCCTCACATGTCGTGAGACCAGGAACGGGGCTCACCTTCTCCCGGTCCTGCACAAGAGAGACAAGTGATTTTGCATTAGTTAAAACTGTGACAGTTTGCCCCTCCAGATCATACTGTTTTAAAAACTTTTTGATAAAAAGATACTGGGGGGGGGGCAGGGGGGCAGGTTAAAAGAAACTGGACAACATAAACTTGGCTTGGAGACTTTCAACTTCCTTAGGTACGACCCCATCCAGAATCTGGCTAGGGCCGATGTTTTACTGTCTCTGGATGGGGCCGTTGCGTACTAGATGTGGAGGGCGGTGTACATTGCTCCTAAAAACAGGTGGGGGTCTGGGAGTCCCTTCCCGCCGTTCCTGCCGGGACGCTTCTTGACAGTATCACGTTTCAGCCTCTCCCACTTGGACCCCCACAGAAAATAAAACACCGCCTCTCCAAACCTAAAAGGAAAAAATGTCAACTGCCGAAGTCCCCAGAACCCAAGTCTTTTTCTAAATGTCCCTAACTTTTCAGTCCAGTTCCCCCGTCCCCCTCCCTCCTCGTCAAATTTGATGCCTAAAATCTTGATGTCTTTAGCTTTAAAATCCAGATTTAGTCCAGTCGGGACGTCACCCCATGGTCCAAAGAGCTGGGCCCCGGACTTTAAGTCTAAATTTAGGACTATCAACCGAATGTGTCTGTCTCTCGCAAAAACAGATGGCGTCACGTAACAGCACTAGGCTGTCCGTGATCCGTGGTTGCTCTCTCCTTGGACCCATGAGAACTCTGTAGGAGAAGGTACATCCTGCATTGCCTGTTCAGATGACGTCCAAAGGCCTGCCTGGTACACTGCCTTCCGAACATGTTGCAGAAGTGCATCCTGAAATTATGTAAAAAGTAAGATTTAGTTTATGGTTATAGCTATTGAGAACAATCGCTATCGATAATGAAGTGTTTAACTCCTTCCAGTCTTTTATAAATTAAAATGCTTGGTTTACTTTACCGATCAACTACCGTTAACACTCTGTTTTATCTGCATCAGAGGAATATGGTCCAAGTCTCTGTTGCGCTTTGAGAACAGCATCATACGCGTCTCATTAACAGAGATCAGGGGACTTGATTGGTCATACATTATGACCGTGAATCTCTCCAGCATCTGAAATATCTCAGGAAGACACTCAGATGCTGAAAGGGATGAGCTGCAATGTGCTCCAAGGCAGGTGTTACTTGACTTAAATGCCATGCTCGCCATGCCGTCATTTTCCCGATGCCACAGAACTGCGAAGTACAGTCACACCCAGTGAATGCGTGGAAGACTGGTAGGGCTCGTAACTTTGACTCTCCAAGAGTAAAACAGATTGTGTTAATGTCGATACGTGAATAGTGGCATCCCATGCCAAACGCCACCAAGGCTGGATGAACCATTAGGGCAACTGGGCACTTGCCCAGGGGAACATGACATTTAAGGGGCCCTGGACAACGTCAACTAAAATGTTATATCACGTTATAAACGCAGTCCTTACTCTCCTTAATGTGAGCACTTTATTGCAACTCGTTTGATCAAAATATTATGTTAAATCCAGGGCTGTTTTTGAGGGTAAACGCTCATAAACACCGTTTACGCACCTCTGAATAGCGTTTACGCATCTCAAAGTGGCGTTTTGCATCTCAAAGTTCCCTGCGCCTTGTATTCTGCCGTTGGAATAATCAGAAATAAATTTGGTGTCATTTTAAATCACCTTAGACTAAGTTTCATATTGTTGAACATATAAACCCTGTAGTCTGAATCATTTTTATCTGCGCTGTATTATACACGTTGGGGATTAGCCTGTCTGCCTACCGTTCGGGATGGATTCATTAGCCATGCATATCAGCCGATTTTTGAAGAGACCATCGAGTGCTTTCACTCACACAGTTGCCCGCAAAAGGCCTCAAGTACAGTTGGACTGAGGAAGATCAACTCACATTTTTAAACGTTGCTTTGGTTCGCACAACATCGCATTAAGACAGGGGCAAACACTTTTGATAACGTGCTTTCAAATACGATGATGCAGGTAACAAGCCAGCCTTCCCGGTTCCATCTATATAGGCGGGCACAGGCAGGGACAGAGATTAAAAAAAAATGCTCGAAATGATTGTAATCATGCAGAAAATACATTTATAGAACAGATCAGTAGAAAAATATTAATATTTTTTTGTTTTTTACTTTGTTGTTTACTTTCATGATGACAGATGAGGTGCTCTCGCATAGAAACGTGAGCGGGGAGCTGTTGCTTCACTGAATAGGGCTATATGCTTAATCAATACGTTATTTGAAGTCGTGAAAGGTAGAGTAGCCTGTAAGCTAAATACACTGGAAACATATATTACTTGAAAAGTCAGTTCTCAATGTCAAAAAAAAACATGCTGTGAAGGCTATTTATGTTGTTATTGTACCACAGGAACGTCGTTCCGCAATCTAGGATGAGCTTGAGCATGGTATTTTTGTCTGTTTATTTTAATTTCGCTACTTTGCTTAAACCAATACATATAAAACAAAAAATAGAAAACACACACATGCATGAATAACAGTTTTATTACTTATTTGGTGAGCATTTCTAGGCAAAAAAAAAACAGTTCCACAGGTAACGCATATCTTGATATCGGTCAAAACTCCAAATCTCCTTAAAACGAAAAAACAAGCAGTTTCACTTGGACACCCCTTCTAATATCATTTGGTAGGGTAAAAGCTAACTGTGTGCCAAATTTCATGCTTTTATCACCCCGGTCACGGTCGCGTTGTTTAGCCTCCTGACTATAATTAGAGAGGTGATCCCTTTGATTGCAGGGAGTTCCAACCTATCAGGAACTCCCTTGTTGCCCCGCCTAGGGAGGTTATAAATACGCCTACTTTTGTTTCCCCTTCACTTTTAATTCTCTTCTGAGGAAGTCACAACTTGGTGAAATGTAGGAGCTCCACTTTTAAGGTGTGATCAGTTTGGGCGGCTCTCTGTTATAGGAAGTGTGTGTGTGTGTGTGTGGTGCTTTGCACTTTTGAACGTGTTTGTGCATTGTAGCTGCTCAAAAAGAGCAGAGTGCATCCCATTTAGGAGGGTTAAAAAACTTTTAGCACATTTTACAAAAAGGTATTTTGCGGGGTGCTTACAAAAAACCAAAAAGCCCCCTTACCAAAAAACAGCTATCTTATTGGAGGGTCTGCTCCCTGTAGCTCTCCGCTACCTCTCTTTCTTGTAATAGGGAGCAGTTTAGTCTTCACAGCCCTCCCCATAAGGTCGGAGAAAAAAGAAAAGAAAGGAGTGCACCGTACCAAGTGGCACTGATATACCGGGTTGATGCGTGGAGGAGACAAAGCAAGCCCGACTCCCTGTTCCAAAAATCCATTTATTATATAGTCCTCGGGCAGTGATGGGCAGTAGCTAAACTACATTTGTCAGTAGCTTGGCAGTAACGTCACTATTTAGTTAGTTTTTGTTTTCCTTCACTTTTAATTCTCTTCTGAGGAAGTCACGACTTGATGAAACGTTAGGAGCTCCACTTTTAAGGTGTGATCAGTTTGGGCGGCTCTCTCTTATAGGAAGTGTGTGTGTGGTGCTTTGCACTTTTGAACGTGTTTGTGCAAGATTGTAGCTGCTCAAAAAGAGCAGAGTGCCTCCCAGTTGGGAGGGTTTAAAACCTTTTTGCACATTTTACAAAAAGTTATTTTAAGGGAGGGGTGCTTATAAAAAACAAAAAGCCCCCTTACCATAAAACAGCTATCTTATTGAAGGAAGGGGAATTCACCCAACCAACTTACAATACTCCCAACAAAAAAACACGACTTTTTTTAGCCAAACAAAACGAAAAGGTTTGTCACAGCATTTTCGCTGGTTCCCGATAAGGGACGGTGATTTGATTTTTAATAAGACAGGTGATCCCTTTTAGTGAGGATATAAATACCTCCTACTTTTTCTTGGCAAAACAGTAGGAGCTCCACTTTTAACACTTTTGACGTGGTTAAATTGTTTAGTCCCACTGATTTTTCTAGAAAAGAGATTGGATTCAGTCCCTTTTATTTTATTCTTGTTTTTGAAAAAAAAAAAAATGACTCACCCCTTAAAACGAAGCTTGTTTGCACACATTCCTGCACAATTAAACATCTCTAAAATGGTGAAGTCCTTTCTTAAAACATCTTGACTGTTTATTTTATTATCTTAAAAAACCCAACACCTCATCCATCACTTCAAAATCCACCTCCTTTTTCCTTAAATAATTCTTGATAAAAGCCCTCTACTATTTTTTTAAATCCCTTCATTTTTTGTTTCCACCCTCCCGTCTTTTCCCCCCTCCCTTGGCTAATATATATATATTTTTAGTACCTTGTGCATTAACTTCAATCTCTTTTTCGCAACAGTGTTTAAAAAAAAAGCTTTACTTTTTTTTTACCTCTTTCATTTTGTAACTGAAATGAAATCCATTTTTTAAAAGATTAAAATACCTCTGTAGTCTTTTCTACAGCCCCAGAGCGAACACTTATCGCTTTGCTTAGGTGCCCATTAACAATTATTCTGCTGCTAATTTCATGATAGAGCAGTCCCACCCACTTAACAAACCTCCCTGGGAAATCCATCTTTTGCAGTACCTGAAACAGGTACTGGTGCGAGACCCGATCAAAAGCTTTCTCAAAGTCTAAATTTAGAACTAAAAGCCTAATATTTCTGTCTCTTGCAAAACAGATGGCGTCTCGGACCAGCACTAGGGTGTCCGTGATCTTCCTTCCCGGGACGGCGCAGGTTTGATCCGGGTGGATCACGTCCTCTAAAACAGTCGACATGCGTGTAGCTAAAAGTTTGCTAAAAAGTTTACAGTCTGTGTTTAAAAGCGTGATCGGTCTCCAGTTTTTTAAGTCCGTCCGGTCACCTTTCTTGTGTAATAAACAAACTGTCCCTAATCTAAAACTGTCTGGGAATCGGTCAAGTCTTTCAAATTCATTAAAAACAGTCAACAGGTGTTAAAAATGTCGTAAAAGGTTCTATAAAACTCCACGGGGAGTACTATCCCTAAGAACAGTTTTTTTTTTCTTTTCAGAAATGTATTGAAAAAAATTGGTCTCCTTCCAAACACCTTATTACAACACCAACTCATCCACAGAAACACCCAAACCCAAATTCTTCAAACCCAGAAACCAAAAAGAACTCACACACAGCCAAAAACACTTTTCCAAATCCCCACATGTGCTCGTGCTAGCTGGCTAGTTAGCCAACTAGCAAACCCCATTACCAAACACACTTCCATCAAAAGAACAAAGAAACACCCATTTTACATTCCATACATTTTATCCCCAAACCCCATTACCAAACACACTTCAAACAAAAGAACAAAGGAAACCCCACATGTGCTCGTAAGGCTAACTAACACTTTCAAACAAACCCGGCGACAAAAAAACTTCCCACCACCCCCAATAGTCTCTCAGGGGTCGTACCAGCACATGAGGTCCTCTCTAATACACACCCCAATTTCCCCCAGCGGGTCGTTGGGGTCATAGTTTGGGTCCGTCACAGCCAGTGGCTCTGGGGCCTTCAGCTCCATTCCTGCCGCCCCAGGTTCAGGCAGCACACACTCCTCCGGCTTCCCCTCCTCCTTACTGGGGACCGCCACGCTCACCTCAGGGGGTGTCAGTCAGAGCGACACTATCCCTACTCTAAAACTGTCAGGTAGTCTTTCAAAAAGGTTTTAAAAAGCTCCAGGGGAAGCCCATCCTCGCCTGGGGCGTTCCCCTGTTTAAAACCTTTAAGATATGTCTGTGTTTCTGAAATGTTGAAATCTTGTTCTAAAACCCCGGAGTTACCGTTTAAAACTCTATCTCAAGAATTTGAAGCCCGCTGACGTGTAGTCCAGGACACACCTGATGGCGATCAGTTGGATCCCGAAGTGGTCCCTCAGGATCCTCCTGACCACCCATCGGCGGTCCAGCCTCGCCTTCGCCCTTCGCCTCACTTCCTCCGGCGCCTCGGTGTCCAGGATAATCCGGACCGTACGGTCCATGCCCGGCTCGGGCCTTGGCCCATCCTTTCCGAAACTCCACCTCGTTTCGCTCATCGCACTTCTCACCCAGATCACGACACCGTATGCTGTTCAGAACAGATTTTTTCTTTCGAAAATGTTTATTGTCACGTATGCGTTCATTTCATTTAATTTACAATTGGTTTTTCCAGTTCATTTCATTTACATTGTATACATTCATTTTTCACAGTAAGTTGTTTTTCCATTTCATTTTTCTTTCTTCACACATTTTTTCACACCCATTTTTTGAAAGTCCTTTTTTGAAATAAATAAATAAATCATGGGTCGTGCGTGTTTGTGTGTGTGTAAGTCCATTTGTATATCAGTGAATGTTTTAAAACAAAACCAATAAATAAATACATTAATGAAATAAAACACAAATTTAAAAATCTCCTCATGCAGGACCTTGGGTGAGCCGCTTCCCTTCTGGCTCCACCCCGCCCTCCATCACGCAGCAAGGTTGCCGCTTCAGACGGTCCAGCGGAGACCCTCACCCTACGCCCGCTGCTCCATCCCTCTTTGGTGTTTCGTCACTTTGCGGGGGGGCGTCGGCGGGAATCAGCGACCGTGGTGGCTCGGACCCCCCTGCGTGGGACCCCGACCCCCTCCGATTGGCGGTGCGCGGTGCCTCCTGCCGCGCAGATGTCACCAGCCGCTCGAGCGCGTGGAGGGGCACCGTCCCCACCAGCAGGTTTCTGGAGGTCCACAATGCGGCCTTCACCCTGTTTAGGGTGAGCCAGAGCGCAGCAAAATCCGCAGCTGGGAGCCTCTGCAGCCTCTGACCCACCCCATGTACCGCTGCCCCAGGGGGTGGACCTCCCCCGCCGGCAGGCTCGGGCTTGTCAGGGGGCCGGTCACGGCCCACAGGTCCTCTGCCACACTGCACTCCCAGAACACATGCCTCACGGTCTCCGGTTTTCCGCACCCGGACCGTGGGCAGATGGGGTACTTCACGTCCTTGACCGGTAGGATCTCATGGGCCGCCATCCACGACAGATCCTTCTGTTTGTTCTGGAGGGCGGGGTGGGCCACGTTCCTCCAAACCTGTTGGGCCTCACGTGTTGTGAGGCCAGGAACGGGGCTCACCTTCTCCCGGTCCTGCACAAGGGAGACAAGCAGCCTACCATTAGTTAAAACCTTCAAATTTTCCTTTACCAAACAATGCGTTTCTAAAAACTTTTTAATAAAAACATAACTTTGGGGTAGGGTAAAAGAGACTGGGTTCCTCAGATCTGGTTTTAAAATCTTCAACTTTCGAAGATACGACCCCATCCAAAATCTCGCCATGGCCGCTGTTTTGCTGGTTGTGGATGGGGTCGTTGCATAGCTGATGTGGAGGGCGGTATATTTGCTTCCTAAAAACAGGTGGGGGTCTGGGAGGCCCTTCTCGCCGTTCTCGGGTCTCTTCTTCACGGTTTCCCGGCGGAGTCTCTCCCACTTGGACCCCCACACGAAATAAAATACCGCCCTCTCCAGACCTAAAAGGAAAAAACGAGGGGGACTAAAAACAGAACACAAGAGTAAAAGCAAGGGTAAAACAACAGCTTTAATAATTAAAACTTTGCCCTCAATTGTCATTTGTCTTAGTCCCCAAAATCCCAGTCTCTGTCTAACTTTCCCTAGCATGTCCGTCCAGTTACCCCGTCCACCACCCTCATTGTCAAATTTCAAACCTAAAATCTTGATGTCAGTGATTTTAAAAGCTACCTCCAAATTTGGTCTTATGTCACCCCACGGTCCAAAGAGCTGGGCCTCGGACTTGCTCCTGTTGAGCTTAGCGCCCGAGGCCCTTCCGTACCAGTCAGTCAAGTCAAGTGCTCTTTGGACCGATAAAAAGTCACAACATAAAAGGGTCACGTCGTCCATGTAAAGGGTACAAGTCGCTGTCAGTCCACCTGGCAAGTCCAGTCCTTTGATCCATTTATCCCTTCTCAAAATCTGCGCCAACGGTTCAATGCATGCAATGAACAGGAGTGGAGATAACGGACACCCCTGGCGGACGCCAGAGCGAACACTTATCGCTTTGGTAAGGTGCCCATTAACAATTATTCTGCTGCTGATGTCCTGATATAGCAGTCCCACCCACTTAACAAACCTCCCTGGGAAACCCATCTTTTGCAGTACCTGAAACAGGTACTGGTGCGAGACCCGATCAAAAGCTTTCTCAAAATCTAAATTTAGAACTAAAAGCCGAATATTTCTGTCTCTCGCAAAACAGATGGCGTCTCGGACCAGCACTAGGGTGTCCGTGATCTTCCTTCCCGGGACGGCGCAGGTTTGATCCGGGTGGATCACGTCCTCTAAAACAGTCGACATGCGTGAAGCTAAAAGTTTACAATCTGTGTTTAAAAGCGTGATCGGTCTCCAGTTTGCTAAGTCTGTCCGGTCACCTTTCTTAAACAACAAGCAAACTGTCCCTAATCTAAAGCTGTAGGGTAGTCGGTCGAGTCTTTCAAATTCATTAAAAAGAGTTAAAAGGTCTGTGTTTAAAATGTCATAAAAGGTTCTATAATACTCCACGGGGAGGCCATCCTCTCCCGGGGCTTTCCCTTGTTTAAAACCTTTTAAAACATTAGACAATTCTAAAAAGGTAAAGTCCTTTGTTAAAATGTCATGACTGTCTATAGTTTTGTCTAAAAAACTCAACACCTCTTCTTTTTCTTTAAAATGCACTTTCTTTTCTTTAAATAATTCTTGATAAAAGCCTTCTACAATGTTTAAAATCCCTTCATTCTTCGTTTCAACCCTCCCATCTTCTTGCAGTTTAACCATCCCCCCTCCCCTGGCTAATATCTTTTTAAAAAAGTACCGTGTGCATTTTTCACCTTCCTCAATTTCTCTCTCCCGGCTTTGTTTTAAAAAAGCTTTGCTTTGTTCTTCTTTAAAACTGGCAATTTCTTTTTTAATATCTTTTATTTCGTTAGAAAAATCCAAACCATTTTTTAAAAGGTTAAAATATCTCTGTAAACGTTTCTGCAGCCCCATCATGCGCCTCCTTTCTTTTTCTTTTTTCTTTTTGCCTACGTTCCTAAAAAAAGTCTTGGTCCGTCCCTTCACCATCTCCCACCACTGTGCTCGTGTTTCGTAGCAGTCTTGGAGGGTCTGCCAGAGGCCGTACTGCTCCCTGTAGCTCTCCGCTACCTCCCGATCTTGTAGTAGGGATCAGTTTAGCCTCCAGAGCCCTCCCCCTATCGTCACATCAGTGGGGAAAGACAGGGTGCAGGAGAGAAGGGTGTGGTCAGAAAAGTACAGGGGGGTTAATGTAGCATCAGTCGGTGCACAGTCTCTTGTAAAAAATATAGTCAATTCGGGAGGCTCTGGTACCATCACCACTAAACCAGGTGAAGCCCTCCTCCCTGGGATGCATTTTTCTGTAGCAGTCTTCTAATTTAAAATCCCTGACTAAGCCCTGCAGCACAACTGATGTTTTATCTAATTTAAAATCCTCCCCTACATTCTTTCTATCTTTTTTACCTAAAACACAGTTAAAATCCCCTCCAAGTACTAGGGGAGCCCTCCCTAGCATGTGGGGCTGCAGGTCTTCTAAAAGTGTTAAAATCCCTTCCTAAAAAAGTCAAATGTGCTAAAAGTGCCCGCCCTTCCCTCACCACTGTGCTGCCCTTCACCAAGATGTGAGGGTTTTTAATTAAAATGGCAACACCGTCGGCTCGGCTGTAGTGCGAGCCGCTCCAGAGAGAGGGACCGGCAGCCCAACGCTGCTCCCAATCTCTGTAAGTTTTTAAAAACGGCAAGGCACACTCTTGTAATAAAAACATATCAGACTTTATGTTATTTAAAAGGGATAAGACACTCTGTGCTCTAATGGGCGTTCTCACACTTCTAACATTGATTGATGAGATTGTGAGGGCCATGAGCAGTTATGGTTTTAAAACACACACATTTTTAAAAGAACACAATACATTTTACAGAGGTACATTTAAAACTAAAGAGATCACAAGATCTCCTGTGACACCTGCTCCTCCTTGACCACCACTGGTCTAGGGTCTGGAGGTTTGCAGGTGTCTCCTGCCTCAGCCCTCACAGAGATAATCTCTTGCGAGGGCTTTTGAGGCGTTGATACTCTTAGCGCGTCAGAAAGCGAAAAGGACTCCTCAAAGGGTGGAGCTTCATCGACTACCAGACGGCTCGAGTCTTCCACTGAGGAACTACTCGGCCGCTGCTGTCGATGCCTCTTCTCCTGCCCAGGGGCAGGAGGAGACTCCAAGGGCCTTTTCGATGACTGCGCATTTGGGAGTGAGAGGGACTCTTCACTCCCGCTGGAGGCCCCCCCAAAGAGGTCCACAGTAGTCATAGAGGGAGCAGACTCAGATGACTCC
Source organism: Sprattus sprattus (assembly GCF_963457725.1). Taxonomy (NCBI): domain Eukaryota; kingdom Metazoa; phylum Chordata; class Actinopteri; order Clupeiformes; family Clupeidae; genus Sprattus; species Sprattus sprattus. The sequence continues at coordinate 907,458 of NC_137923.1, read as the reverse complement.
TCCCCCACCGACTCCTCCTCCTCCACCAACTCCTCCTCCTCCTCCACCTCTTCCACCTGGTCCGCCTCCTCCTGTACTACTGCTTCGGGGGTGGCCTCCAGGACCTGCTGTGACTCTGCCCTGATGCTAGCTCCGCCCCCAACCTCTTGGCCAGACCCCGAGGCCGACTGGAGGTTTTCACCTCCCTCCAAAACCTCAGGGTCCGCCTCCACCACCACTTCCTTCTCCTTCTCTTGTTCTGGGCCATGTGGCCCGTCGGCCATTTTGGTGACCTCCGGGCCTTGCGGCTCGGCGGCCATTTCAGTGGCCTCCGGACCATGCGGCCCAGGTGGCTTTTTGGTGGTTTTCATCTTGTTGGCATAGCTATCAGGGCAGTCTCTGAAAAGATGGTCATACTTTCCACAGAGGTTGCACTGTCTGCCATTGGGACACTGGTCATAAGCGTGCCCAATTAGTCTACATTTTCCACATACGACTTCCTTACATGCTTGGGCTAGGTGCCCATCTTTGCCACACTTGCGGCAAAGTTTGGGCATTCCTTGATAAAAGATGTAGCCCCTATTTTGGCCCAACACTATCATTGACGGAATATGTCTCAGGCCAAGGTAACTGCTCGGGTCTTCCCATTGTTTAATGGGAACTCGCCACGAGCAGTTCCATATGCCGTCCTCATCATAAACCTTGATAGGTTGTGACCGCACGGTGCAATATCTAGCCAGCCATGTAGCAATGTCATCTCCAGTCACTGTTTCATTGAACATACTGACAATCACCACTTTTTGTGAATTGTCCGTAAGCTTTTCCACAGTGAACATGGAAAACTGGCTCCTAGCCTCTTCAAAGTTAGCCCAAAACTGTGTCAAATGTATAGCCGAGCGGAAGCTAACATCGAATCCCTTGTTATAGGGCAGAGTCACCAAACAATTCAGGTCAGTAGGTTTAAAATGGAGGGCTCCCTGGATTAGCCTCCTGGAGAAGTCCAAACGTGACATCCCCAGGAGCTTGCCCTCCACCTCCTTAAAAACGAAGCGCACACTGTGGTGCCTCTGGCAGCCGACATGGTGGAGACACCACCAGTGAGGCTAACTGCTAAAACAACTAAAAACTAGCCAATAAATAACTAAAACAATAAATAGATAAATACTAAAACACACTAAAACTTTAAAAACCAGACAAAGAAGAATAAAAATTGCGCTTACCTGCTGGGTCGTAGATGGTCTTTCGACGAGATGAGCCCCAATGCTCGAGGACCAAGGCCAACTGCCTAGGACCCGATCCCGGTCAGCTAGGACAAGTTCAATATACTCAGAGTGCTTAGGATCAGTATCACAAGGATAAGGATCTAGGGACACTCTGAGCGATCGAATCTTAGCCAAAAGGCCGAGAAGCGATAACCCACAACTGCACCTGGCGCGGGGGGGCGTTCTGGGCCACGAGAGGCTCAGCCGTGGGGGCCCTGGAAAGGGGCTACTTACTGGGGAGACTCCAGAGTAACAGGGATCAACCAGCCAGAGTAACAGAGATCAACTAGGCAGAGGAACAGAGATCAACCAGGAGAGATCAACTAGAAGAGATCAACTAGCCAGAGGAGAACAGGACAGACTAAAAAACTTGACTTTAGACAGGTAGGTGATGCTCCGCCGAAGCAGAGCTTCCAAAAATACCGTAAACTCGGGGGTGTTCCCCTCCACGGAAATCTTTAGTAAAAGGCGAAAGATTTGTACGAGTTGAAGAGAAACCCGAGCGTGCCTTCCACACGGCCTCTGGCCCGGGGGCTCGTAAGGCGCCGGGCGCGGCCCTCACGGTGTGTCTGTCTGTTGCAGGCACTGGAACTGCGTAGACGTGGCTTCTGGACACTCAACTATCAAACGAGCAAACACACACACACACACACACACACACACACACACAATCAATCAATCAGTCAGTCAGTCAGTCAGTCAGTCAATCAATCAATCAATCAATCAGTTGCAATCTTGTTTTTGAAAAAAAAAAAAAAAAAAAAACAGGATTTATCTATGGATTTATGTCTTTCATTATTTATTTATTTATTTATTAGAAAGGAGGGGAAACTCACTAGAGGACTGCAGACTGGACACAGGCGTGGAAAAGTTCTCGGCTACTGCTCCTGGAAGACAGAGCGCTCCTTGGGCAGCAGGCAGCTGCACTGCATCATGGGTAATCATCCTGTTTTTAGACAAAGAAAGGAGTGCACCGTTCCCAGTGGCACTGCAATACCGGGTCGATGCGTGGAGCGGACGGAGCAAGCCCCTCTTCCGACTCCCTGTTCAAAAAATCCATTTAATATATAGTCCTCGGGTAGAGGACGTATCAGATATTAAACTGATAAGAACAGATTTTTTCTTTCGAAAAAAATGTATTGTCACTTTCCGTTACAGTTTCATTTCGTTTTTCATTTTACATTTTTTCACTTCTTCATTTTCACAGTTTTACAGTTTTACAGTTTTACATTTCACAGATTTTCACCACATTTTTTAAACACATTATAAATAAATACATTACACAATTTTTGTTTTAAAACCGGTGGTGTGTGTGTATGTAAAAGAGTCTTTGTCTGTGTCTGTAAAATCCATGGGGTATGTAAAAATCCTAGAAAAAACCTGTAATCAAAATTTAAAAATCTCTCCATGCAGGACCGGGGTTCGCCACATCCAGGGTAGCGTCGCCCCCACCCCCCATCACAGCAGCAGGGCCGCCGCTTCTTGCGGCCCAGCGGAGACGAAACACCCCAAGCCCGCAGCTCCAGCCCTCTTGTGGTCTTCGACACTTGTCGGGGGGGCATCCGGCGGGAATCAGGAGCCGTGGTGGCCGAGACCCTCCTGCGTGAAGCCCCGACCCCCTCCGAATGGCCATGCTCGCCGCCTCCTGCTGTGCAGATGTTTCCAGCCGCCAAGGCACGAGGAGGGGCAGCGTCGCACGCCTCCACCATCAGGTCCTGGAGGTCCGCAGTGCGGTACTCACACTGGTCAGAGTGAGCCAGAGCGCATGGACATCTGCGGCTGGTAGACCCTCCAGCCTCTGACTCACCCCATGTACCGCTGCCCGATACAACAGTGGGCGGACCTCCCCCACCGATGGATTCGGGCTTGCCAGGGGGCCGGTCGTGGCCCACGGGTCCCCTGCCACGCTGCGCTTCCCGGCACACGTGCCCCACTGGCTCTGGTCTGCCGCACCCAGGCCGTGGACTGCACACGCTCTTTCTTGTGCTCCGGGAGCGCATCACAGCTCCTGACCGGTGAAGTCTCATGGGCTGCCTTCCACGACGGACTCCTCTGTCTGGTCCAGAGGGCAGGGGCTCCCTTCCTCCCAGTCCTGCACAGAAGAGACACACACAAATTAAAACAGTGACAACCCGCCCATCCAGACTCCTCTGGACAGGCAGGTTAAAAACACACTTTATTTTAAAACTGGGTTTAAAATACTTCAGGGGGAGGGCAGCAGATTTATCTCCGCGGACCAGGTGGGGGTCTGGGAGGCTCTGCTCCTGGGGTGGCCTCTCCCACTTGGGCCCCCACCTGGCATGGTCCGCCGCCCTCTCTGCACCTGAAATTCGCCATAAAAGGGGACTAAAACCAACACATGTTAATAACAATCCAGGTAAAAATTCTATTTTAAAAAATAAAACCTTACCTGTAATTGCTAAAACTCCCCTCAAACCCAGTTTAAAACATTTCAGAGTGCATTTAAAACAGTGTGACATCAGATGTCTATTGAAATCTGCTCTTCCTTTATCCCCATTGAACGGGGATCAGGGGGATGGCAGATAACCCCCGCCTCAGTCACCACAGAGCTAGGCTCTTGCGGCTCCTTCGGCGAGGATGTTCTGAGCGCTTCGTTTAAAAAGAAGTCGTTTGGTGGAGTTGTGCTGGGCGGCCACAGACGGTTCAGGTCCGCCGAGTCTCCCGACTCGGAGCTACCTGACCGCTGTTTCGCCCTGCACTTCTTCCCCACCATTTCTGGCGGGGGAGACTCCCGACTTCTCTTTCCCACCTGCGCACATGGGAGTGAGCCAACTAACTCACTCCCGGTGGAGGCCACACTCACCTCCAAGTCAATATGGAGTGAGGCCACTGTGTCCCCACTCCCTTCGCTAGCTTGTTCCTCGGGGGGCGTGGCCTCCATCCCTTCCTCGCTGCTCTGTGACTCCGCCCCTACATTAGCTCTGCACTCCACCTCGTTTGCCACCTCCAAGGCTCCGCCCGCCGCTTCCTGGCCCTCCCCTTCCTGGTCCGCCCCTGGGGTTTTGGCGGGAAACTCCTGCCCAGCCCCAGGGTCCGCCTCCTTCTCCCTTTCCGATTCCTTTGTCTGAGGGCCATGCGGCCGGGCGTCCATTTTGCTAGCCTTTAGCTTGTTGGCAAAAGATTTCGGGCAATCTCTGAAGAGATGGTCTGATCCACTACAGAGGTTACACTTTCTGCCATTGGGACACTCACTGAAAGTGTGCCCGATTTCTCTACACTTCCCACACACTACTTTTGTACATGCTTCTACTAGGTGCCCAAGCTCTCCACACCTGCGGCACAGCTTGGGCATACCATTGTAATGAATGTAGCCTCGGTTTTCGCCCAACACTATCATTGAAGGTATATGTCTCAGGCCGTGGATCCCGCGTGGATCTTCCCATTGTTTAATGGGAACTCTCCACGCGCAGTTCCACACGCCATCCTCATCTACCTGCTTAACAGGTGGGCCCCGAACCTGGCAATACTGTCTCAGCCATGTACAAATATCTTCACCGCTCACCATTTCATTGAACATACGGACAACCACCCATTTCTGGGAGTTGTCCGTAAGTTTCTCCACTTTAAACAGTTTAAACATAGGCTGATCCTTCTTCAAAGCAAAAGCTGTCCAAAAGTCTGCTAGCAGGGAAGCCGTGCAGAAGCTAACGTCAAAACCCTTTCCTTGAGGCAGAGTCACAATGCAATTCAACGATTCCGGGCTAAAACCGAGGGTTTTTTGGAGTAGCTTTCTGGAGAAGTCCAACCGGGACAACTCCAGTAGCACACCCTCCACCTCGGTGAATAAAAACCGCACGCTGTGGTGCCTCCGCATGCCGGCATGGGGAGCCGCCATGCTGGAGACACCAGCAGCTATGCTACAGCTAAAACTCTAAAACTAGCACCAAATAAATAGCTAAAACAATTAATACAATAAATACTTAAAAAACCTAAAACCACTAAAAACCAGACAATGAGAATAAAAGTTGCTCTTACCTTACTGTGACCGATGTTGATGTCGTTTCCAGGAATGAGCCCCAATGCGAAGGACCAAGGTCTACCGCCTAGGACCGGATCCTACCAGCCAGGACAAGGACAATCTTCTCTACGTGCTTTACGACCAATGTCACGAAGACAAGGATCTTGCCACACGTAGAGCGATCGAATCTTAGCCAAAAGGCCGAGAAGCGATAACCCACAACTGCACCTGGCGCGGGGGGGCGTTCTGGGCCACGAGAGGCTCAGCCGTGGGGGCCCTGGAAAGGGGCAACTTACTGGGGAGACTCCAGAGTAACAGGGATCAACCAGCCAGAGTAACAGAGATCAACTAGGCAGAGGAACAGAGATCAACCAGGAGAGATCAACTAGAAGAGATCAACTAGCCAGAGGAGAACAGGGCAGACTACAAACTTGACTTTAAACAGGTAGGTGATGCTCCGCCGAAGCAGAGCTTCCAAAAATACCGTAAACTCGGGGGTGTTCCCCTCCACGGAAATCTTTAGTAAAAGGCGAAAGATTTGTACGAGTTGAAGAGAAACCCGAGCGTGCCTTCCACGCCGCCTCTGGCCCGGGGGCTCGTAAGGCGCCGGGTGCGGCCCTCACGGTGTGTCTGTCTGTCTGTCGCAGGCACTGGAACTGCGTAGACGTGGCTTCTGGACACTCAACTAGCAAACGAGCAAACACACACACACAATCAATCAGTCAGTCAATCAATCTATCAATCAATCAGTTGCAATCTTGTTTTTGAAAAAAAAAAAAAAAAAAAACAGGATTTATGTATGGATTTATGTCTTTCATTATTTATTTATTTATTAATTAGAAAGGAGGGGGACAAAACATTTTATTGTTACTATTCGGTCATAGCACTTTACATTTCATTTCATTTTCTTTCACATTTCATTTCGTTTCATCTGCATTTTTTTTTTTTTTTTACATTTTTACATTTTAAACACTTTTCACAAATTGGTTTTCACACTGTTTTACATGTCATACTTTTTCTGAATAAATACATTTTTTAAAACAAAAGGGTGTGTGTGTGTGTGTTCTTTTGTAAAAAGAGTCCATATGGTAAAAAAAGAGTCCAAAACATTGAGCAGGTAAAAAACAGGATGACCAATCAATAAAAAACAATAAATACATTCATGAAACATTAAAATCTCCTCATGCAGGACCAGGGTGAGCCACCTCCAGGCTGGCTCCACCCCACCCTCCATCACACAGCAAGGTTGCCGCTTCAGACGGTCCAGCGGAGACCCTCACCCTACGCCCGCTGCTCCATCCCTCTTTGTGTTGTCTCTTTGCGGGGGGGCGTCGGCGGGGATCAGGTACCCGTGGTGGCCGGGACCCTCCTGCGTGTGACCCCGACCCCCTCCGATTGGCGATGTGCGGCGCCTCCTGCAGCGCAGATGTTTCCTGATGGCCCCAGCCGCCGAGCGCGTGGAGGGGCGCCGTCACATGCTTCCCCACCGGCAGGTTCCTGGAGGTCCGCAAGGCGGCCTTCACCCTGTTTAGGGTGAGCCAGAGCGCAGTAAAGTCGGCGGCTGGAGGACTCTCCAGCCTCTGACCCACCCCATGTACCGCTACCCGGTACTCCAGGGGGCGGACCTCCCCCGCCGGCAGGCTCGGACTTGTCAGGGGGCCGGTCGTGGTCCACGGGTCCCCTGCCACACTGCTCACCCGGAGCACATGCCTCACGGTCTCCGGTCTACCGCCCCCGGACCGTGGGCAGATGGGGCTCTTTGCCGTGCCCCGGGGATGCATCACGGCCCTGACCGGTAGGGCCTCATGGGCCGCCCTCCACGACAGTTCCCTCTGTGTTTTCTGGAGTGTGGGGTGGGCCATAACGGGGCTCCCCTTCTCCTGGTCCTGCACAAGGGGAAAAAACATTTCAATATTTTTTAAAAACAGTGCCATTTGTGTGGAGGGCAGTGTCCTAAAAACAAGTGGGGGGTCTGGGAGGCCCTTCCAGCTGGACGGTTCTTTTTTCCCAGCCTCTCCCGATCGGACCCCCACTGCGATAAAACCACCGCCCTCTCCAAGCCTAAAAAACAAACTCTTGTGGGGGTTAAAAGCAGGGTAGAGTGAAGGAAAAGTTAAAACATTCAATCCTATAAATAAAATTGAAGTTAAAACCTTACCTCCATACTCACCCTCCACCTCCAATGACCCCCTTAAAAAAGGCTTCTTAAAAGGCACATATATTAAAATCATATAGAGATCAGGGGTCGATCTCTTGTGACACCAGCTCCTCCTTGATCCCCATTAGTATAGGGTCTGGAGGTTCACTGATGTCTCCCGCCTCAGGCTCCACAGAGGGAAACTCTTGCAGAGCCCTCGGCGAAGATGTTTGGAGTGCATCAGGTAAAAGGTGTCCCTCATGGAGAGCATCAGCGTCGAACAGACGGTTCAAGTCTTCCGAATCGGAACTACTTGGACGCTGTATCAACCGCTTCTCCACTGGCATCTCTGACAGAGGAGACTCTCTAGGTCTTTTATGAACCTGTGCACTCGGGAGTGAGCAAACAACTCTACTCCCGCTGGAGGCCACACTCGCATCCGAGACAGTTAGGAGTGCGGAATTATCTTCCTCACTCAATATCTCCTGTGTCTCGGAGGGCGCGGCCTCCTCCCCTCCTCCCTCTTTCTGTAGCCCCGCCCCCATGTCAGTTTCGCACACCAGTACCGCCTCCAAAACTCCGCCCTCCGCTTCCTGGCCCCGCCCTGGGGGTGGGCGGGAATCTCCCGCCATTTCCCCAGGGTCCGCCTCCTTCTCCCTTTCCGGTTCTTTCTCTTTCGTTTGTTTGCCATGCGGCGGGGCGGCCATTTTGGGGCCCATTTTTGCTATGTTGGCAAAAGATTTCGGGCAATCTCTGAAAAGATGGTTTGAGTCATTACAGAGATTGCACTTTCTGCCATTGGGACAATTTTCAAACAAATGCCCAATTTCTCTGCACTTCCCGCATACAACTTCCTTACACGCCTCTACCAGGTGCCCAGCTTAACCACACCTGCGGCAAAGTTTGGGCATTCCCTGGTAGTAAATGTAACCACGGTTTTCACCTAACACTATCATGGAAGGTACATGTCTTAGGCCCTGGAGCCCGCTTGGATCTTCCCATAGTTTTATGGGAACTTTCCAAGCGCAGTTCCAGATGCCGTCCTCATCCACCTCCTTCATAGGTTGGCCCCGTACCGTGCAAAATTTACCCAGCCATACTACAATGTCTTCGCCACGTACGGTTTCATTGAACATCGGGACAATAACCCACTTCAGGGAGTTGTCCATCAGTTTCTCCACCTTAAACATGGCGAACTGGGCCTTTTTTAGTTCGTATCTTAGCCAGAAGTCTGCTAGCATGGAAGCTGTGCTGAAACTGACATCAAACCCCTTTTTCTGGGGGAGAGCTACAATACAATTCAGGTCAGAGGGGCTAAAACTGAGGGTTTTTTGGAGAAGTGACCTCGAGAAGTCCAACCGGGACAACTCGAGAATCACTCCCCTCACCTCAGTAAATAAAAACCGCACGCTGTGGTGCCTCCGCATGCCGGCACGGGCAGCCGGCATGGTGGAGACACCAGCAGCTGTGCTACTGCTAAAACTCTAAAAACTAGCACAAATAAATAGCTAAAACAATAAATACAATAAATACTAAAACGCTTTAAAAAACACTAAAACCCAACAGTGATAAATGAAATTGCACCTTACCTTAGAGATGTGGTTTCTCTTCTCCTTGGCTAGCTGGAACGAAAATCCTGAGGAGAAGAGGGAACCACTGAAGTCCTGGAATTGGGGCCAAAGCCTACTGGCAAGACTCCACCTCCAGAAGCCGGACCGATGCAATCTCCTCCCAGATGCTGACGATCTCAGCCACAAAGAAAGAGATCACGCCGCACCAGGGAACGATCACTATCTTAGCCAAAAGGCCGAGAAGCGATAACCCACAACTGCACCTGGCGCGGGGGGGCGTTCTGGGCCACGAGAGGCTCAGCCGTGGGGGCCCTGGAAAGGGGCAACTTACTGGGGAGACTCCAGAGTAACAGGGATCAACCAGCCAGAGTAACAGAGATCAACTAGGCAGAGGAACAGAGATCAACCAGGAGAGATCAACTAGAAGAGATCAACTAGCCAGAGGAGAACAGGGCAGACTACAAACTTGACTTTAAACAGGTAGGTGATGCTCCGCCGAAGCAGAGCTTCCAAAAATACCGTAAACTCGGGGGTGTTCCCCTCCACGGAAATCTTTAGTAAAAGGCGAAAGATTTGTACGAGTTGAAGAGAAACCCGAGCGTGCCTTCCACGCCGCCTCTGGCCCGGGGGCTCGTAAGGCGCCGGGCGCGGCCCTCACGGTGTGTCTGTCTGTCTGTCGCAGGCACTGGAACTGCGTAGACGTGGCTTCTGGACACTCAACTAGCAAACGAGCAAACACACACACACAATCAATCAGTCAGTCAATCAATCTATCAATCAATCAGTTGCAATCTTGTTTTTGAAAAAAAAAAAAAAAAAAAACAGGATTTATGTATGGATTTATGTCTTTCATTATTTATTTATTTATTAATTAGAAAGGAGGGGAAACTCACTAGAGGACTGCAGACTGGACACAGACGTGGAAAAGTTCTCGGCTACTGCTCCTGGAAGACAGAGCGCTCGCTCCTTGGGCAGCAGCAGCTGCACTGCATCATGGGTAATCATCATCCTGTTTTTAGACAAAGAAAGGAGTGCACCGTTCCCAGTGGCACTGCAATACCGGGTCGATGCGTGGAGCGGACGGAGCTAGCCCCTCTTCCGACTCCCTGTTCAAAAAATCCATTTAATATATAGTCCTCGGGTAGAGGACGTATCAGATATTAAACTGATAAGAACAGATTTTTTTTTTTCTTTTTAAATTGTTTTATTACAAAAACCATACTTTACATATCATCACATTCCAAAACTTCAAACAATAACAGCACCTTTTTTTATAATGCCTTCAAACCTTGTTTGACCAAAAAGAAAGACCTTTTATTTATGCCATCAAACACGTCAGGCTTCGTCCCATGCTACACATTTCATCCCAAAAGGAAAAACAAAAACCCACAGACCCCCCCACCCTCATCCCACCCCCACCCTGGACAACCCTCCCCAGGCCCTCAGTGTCTCTTCCACTCCCTCCCTCCTCCTCCACACCCTCACCTCGGTCCTCAGCCTTCCCATTGCACCATTGAAGACCCCCCCCGGGTCCACACAAGGGACCATTCTTTTTAGAGACGCAGTTCTTTTGTCCCATAAGGCCCTTTTCACCACTGACAGCACCAGCCACGCCACCTTTCTCCTCTCCACCCTCACCTTCTTTATCCCCTCCCCCAGCATCACCAGGCCCCTCGTGAGGCCCGGGCCTCCCCACGCTCCCCACCACTCCTCCACCAGGGCCCACACCCCCTTCGCCCCCACGCATGACCACAGGGCATGGTCCCCCGTCTCCTCCTCCCCGCACCCGAGTGGGCACAAAGGCGTGCCTCCCCCCCCGTGCCTATGTAGCCTCTCCCTCACGGGAAGCCGCCCCAGAGCCCCCAGCCAGTGGAGGTCCTTCTCCCTCCCCCCCACCTCAGCTGGCTGCATCGCAGTCCAGTCTGCCGTTTGCGTCAGCCCCTTTGCCTTCTCCTCCGCCTGGTGGAGGACCGCCATACGCAGCCTATACAGGCCCCTATGGTCCTCCACCAGGCCCCCCTCCAGGCACTGCGGGGTCGCCCTAATGTAGGCCGCCACCGCCTTGTACCCTTCAGGCCTCTCCTCCGACCAGGGCCGCGCGTTCCCCAGTGCTCTGATCTTTCTGAGCACTGGCCTCAGCCAGAACCGTGCCAAGGTGACAGCCGCATGCACCTGCCTCTCCAGCGCCAATTGGCTCTGGAAAGCAACATGCAGGGCCCACAGCTTCTCTGTGAAGCAGGGCATCCCCCTGCCCCCCAACTCCACCCCTTTGTACAGCACCCTCCTCGCCACCAGCTCCGTTTTACCCCCCCAGATGTAGGAGAATACCACCCTCTCCAGCCCCTGCCCCATGCGGGGAGGGGGCGGGAAGGTTCGCCCCAAGTGGATCAGCGCCGGGAGGGCCTCCGCCTTCAGCGCCTGGACCCTCCCTGACAGGGAGAGGCGCCTACCCCTCCACCCTGCCAGCTTCGCCCCCAGGCTGTCCAGGCGCTCCCCCCAATTCAAGGCCGCGCTTCCCTGCCGGGCGAACCGCACACCCAGTATCCTCACCCCCTCGTGGGTGACAGCGAACCCTCCCCCCAGGTCTCCCCGGCCCGCCCATCTCCCCACCGGCCAGACCACAGACTTCCCAGCGTTTAGCTTAGCCCCCGACGCCACCCCATACTCCTCCACCACCTCCCTCACCCGGGCCAGGCCCCCCTCCTCCGTCACGAAGAGGGTCGTGTCGTCGGCGTAAAGCGCCACCTTCACGCCGACTCCCCCTCCCCCCGGGAGACGCATCCCCCCTAAGCCCGGGTCCGCCCTTATGCGGGCCGCCAGGGGCTCTAGAGCCAATACATACAGGAGGGGCGAGAGAGGGCACCCCTGCCTCACCCCCCCCCCCCTGCGCCACTGCCCCCGAAAAGGCGCCGTTAACGCCGATCCGGCTCACCGCCCCCTCATATAAGAGGCCCACCAGGCCTCTAAAACCTGGCCCGAACCCCATCCTGACCATCACCGCCCTAAGGAACCGGTGGCTCACCCTGTCGAACGCCTTTTCCTGGTCGAGGTTCAGGATGGCCAGGGGGAGCCTCCTCTGCTCTGCCCACCCCAGCACATCCCTCACCACGGCCAGGTTTAGGCTCGCCGACCTGCCCCTCACCCCGCATGTCTGGTCTTGATGGACCACTGTGCCCATCACCCCCCCCAGCCGCAGCGCCAAGACCTTGGCCAGGATTTTGTAGTCCGCTGTCAGGAGGGTGATGGGCCTCCAGTTCCCCAGTTCCGTGGGGTCACCCTTCTTAAAAAGTAGGGTGACGAGCCCCTCTGTCAATGAACCCGGCAACCTCCCCCTCTCTACCGCCTCCTTCAACACCTCCAAGAGGTCCCCCCCCAACTCCTCCCAGAAGACCTGGAAGAACTCCACTGGCAGGCCGTCTCCCCCCGGAGACTTGCCGCGGCTCAGGGAGCCCAGTGCCCTCCCCAACTCCTCCAGCCCCAAAGGCTGTTCCAGATCCTCCCTCTCCTCCGGCGAAAGGGTCCCCTCCAAACACTCGAGGAAGACCTCTTCCGCCGCTCCCCCTCCTCCCCGCTCCTGGAAGAGCCCCCCGTACCACTTGGCCGCCACCTCCAGCATGCCTGCCGTGGTGGTGACAAGCCCCTCAGCGCCGACAAGCCCCTCCATGCAGGCCTTCCTCTGCCTCCCCCTCACCCTCCTCAGGAGCCAAGGAGACCCACTCTCCTCCCTCTCCCTCGCCTCCACCCCCGCCTGCAGATCTAGCCGTCTTGCCTGCCCCCTGAAGGCCTCCCCCAACTCCCCCTTCACTCTCTCCAGCTCTTCTAGGTCCTCAAGGGTGGGCCTTCTCCCCGCCTGGCAGCGGTCGCCCCACACCCTCATCTCTCCAGAGAGCCTCCTCATCCTCTCCCACCTCTCCTCCTTCATCCTCCCCTCCCATCGCCTACACCATCTCCCGGTCCTCGCCTTCACCTCCTCCCACCAACCTGCCCAGTCAGCATACAGGCCCCTCAGACCTTTCCACCCCCTGTACAACACCTTATACTCTCTGCAGAAGGCCGGGTCCGCAAGTAGCGCCCCCTGGAGCCTCCACCTTGGCCTACACCTGGCCTCCCCCAGTCCCACCCTCGCCTCCACCAGCCAATGATCTGTCCCCCACATAGGGGCCGCCCCGTAGTTCCCCACCTCATTCCCCTTTGTGACGAAAAGGTAGTCCAGCCTGGACACGGCCCCCCTGGAGTTGGACCATGTCCAGCCCGGCCCCCCCCCCTGTGTGCCCCCCACATCCCTGAGCCCGTACCCCACCACCAGTTCCTTCAAAGCCCCCCACCTCCCTGCGCCCGTCTCTGGGGAAGTATTAAAATCCCCCCCCATGACCACCACCCTATTGGTGGCTAGCAGCGGGGCCAGGCTGTCCACGAACCAGGTCTGCCTCCCTCTGCCACAGGGGGCGTACACGTTTAACAGCCTGACCCCCACTCCACCCCACCTCCCATCCACACACAAGACCCTCCCAGGCACCACACATACACATCCCTCCATCACAAAAAGCCCCCCCCTGAACAGGATCCCCACCCCATCCTCCCTCACATTGCCCACCCCCCACTCAGAGTGCCCCAACCCCCAGTCCATGGAGAACTCCCCCTTGTCCTTCTCCCCCCCCAGGTGGCACTCCTGGAGGAAGATGATGTCCAGTCCTGTCTGCCCCAGGCATTGGAAAAACGCCTTCCTCTTGTGTCTGTCCTTTAACCCCCTTGCGTTGAGGGTCCCAACCCTGAGGCCCCCTGCCATCAGGCATGGTGCGCCTTCCCCTTCCCCTTCCCCTTCCCCTTCCCCGCCTTCTTGGCCCTGAGCGGGCCACTCTCTTCCTCCGAACCCCCCCCCCCGGGGTCCCCTCCCCCTCTACTCACCCTGCGGTCTGGAGCCTGGTCACTGGCCCCCCCGCCGTCCACCTCCTGCTCCATCGCCCGCGGCGGCTCCGGCCCGAAAGCTGGCGAGCTCTCCAGCGGACCCTCCTCCGCTGCGCTGCTTGCCGTGCTGCTAGCCGTGCTGCTAGCCGTGCTGCTGTCCGTGCTGTCAGGGTCCAGGGACCAGCACTGCACCTCCTCCACCCGCTCTGGCGACACCTCCACCGGGGGGCCCTCGGCTTCCACAGCCGTGAAGATCCCGGCCAGGCGCTCCTCTCCTCCCGCCTCCTCCACTCTCCTCTCCTTCCGTCCGTTCTCCCCCACTTCCTCCATCCCCCTTTTCCTCGCCGACCCCTGCAGCCGCAACTCCTCCTCCTCCATGCTGACCCCCCAGTCTCCCACGAGGGGGGAGAAGAAGGCGTCCGGCGAGGGCGCCAAGGCGTCGTCCACTAGCTGGTCCAGCCCCAGGACCGACCCCAAGGACAGGCCCGAGCCAGTGGACATCACCTCCTCCCTGTCCTCCTCCTCCTGCACCACCGCTGCCTCCTCCTGCTGCTGCTCCCTGGCCCTCGCAGCCGCTGCTGGCGGAGACCTGGCCTGCCTCGGATCTTCCACATTCACAGCCGTCGGGAGGCTTTTATCACTCCCCTCCTCCGAAGTCTCCTCCAGGATGGTTGTGGAGCCCGGTTCTGCCACTCCCGTCTCCACCACCAGAGGGGGCTCTCCCTCTTTCTCTCGGTTCTCCGGCCCTTCTCCACTTCCTTTTCGGCCGCCATCTTGCCCATGCTGCTGGCGCTGCCCGTGGGGGCCGCCATCTTGGCCATGCTGTTCCTGCCTTTCTTCTCCCTCCTCTCTCGCGCTTCCTCCGCGTGCTCCAGCTGCCTGGGCATATGTATAGGGGCCCCTCGGACAATCCCTATACATATGCCCCGGCTCCGCGCACAGGGTGCACTTTTTCGGTGCCTTACAGTCCCCCGAGTCGTGCTCGTCCGTGTGACAGAACTTACACCTTTTCCCCCTGCAATCCCTCCTGAAATGCCCGAATCCCCCACACTTCCGGCACTCCAGGGGCTGCCCAGCGTAAGATATAAGGACCCGGTCCGGCCCGATACTCACAGTATTGGGGAGGTGGTGGACCCCGCCCGGCGCCTTCTTGTCCTCCTTTAGACGTACCGCGTACCGGTACTTACAGGTCCAAAACCCTCCAACGTCCAGGAGCTTTGTACCTCCCAGCACTTCCTCGCACCGGCTCTTTAAGTACCACGCTATGTGGACCGGGTCGAGGAAGGGGTTGTACACCCTGACGACGACCGGGCATGGCCTCCGCTTGTAGAGCGGGGTCAGGAGGAACCCCTTCAAAGCCCCGTCCGCCTTTAGCCTCCTCCACCTCTCCTCGAATCCCTCGACCAACTCCTGGCTCCTGAAGGTCACCTCGTATGCTAGGGGGCTCCCGGTACTCCCCACAGCCAAGACCTCCTCCGGCGTCTGCAACATGATGTCCCGCAATATCCGCAACACAAAGACGTCCCTGGTGAAACCGTCCTTAGTCGAGTCCTCTGCATCCTCCGTCACTTCCACCCTCACACTCCACCTCAGGCGCGTCGCTCCGGCCGCCGATCGCCCGCTTGTCGCCATCTTTTGGCAAGAACAGATTTTTTTTTTTCTTTTTAAATTGTTTTATTACAAAAACCATACTTTACATATCATCACATTCCAAAACTTCAACCAATAACAGCACCTTTTTTTTATAATGCCTTCAAACCTTGTTTGACCAAAAAGAAAGACCTTTTATTTATGCCATCAAACACGTCAGGCTTCGTCCCATGCTACACATTTCATCCCAAAAGGAAAAACAAAAACAAAAACCCACAGACCCCCCCACCCTCATCCCACCCCCACCCTGGACAACCCTCCCCAGGCCCTCAGTGTCTCTTCCACTCCCTCCCTCCTCCTCCACACCCTCACCTCGGTCCTCAGCCTTCCCATTGCACCATTGAAGACCCCCCCCGGGTCCACACAAGGGACCATTCTTTTTAGAGACGCTGTTCTTTTGTCCCATAAGGCCCTTTTCACCACTGACAGCACCAGCCACGCCACCTTTCTCCTCTCCACCCTCACCTTCTTTATCCCCTCCCCCAGCATCACCATGCCCCTCGTGAGGCCCGGGCCTCCCCACGCTCCCCACCACTCCTCCACCAGGGCCCACACCCCCTTCGCCCCCACGCATGACCACAGGGCATGGTCCCCCGTCTCCTCCTCCCCGCACCCGAGTGGGCACAAAGGCGTGCCTCCCCCCCCGTGCCTATGTAGCCTCTCCCTCACGGGAAGCCGCCCCAGAGCCCCCAGCCAGTGGAGGTCCTTCTCCCTCCCCCCCACCTCAGCTGGCTGCATCGCAGTCCAGTCTGCCGTTTGCGTCAGCCCCTTTGCCTTCTCCTCCGCCTGGTGGAGGACCGCCATACGCAGCCTATACAGGCCCCTATGGTCCTCCACCAGGCCCCCCTCCAGGCACTGCGGGGTCGCCCTAATGTAGGCCGCCACCGCCTTGTACCCTTCAGGCCTCTCCTCCGACCAGGGCCGCGCGTTCCCCAGTGCTCTGATCTTTCTGAGCACTGGCCTCAGCCAGAACCGTGCCAGGATGACAGCCGCATGCACCTGCCTCTCCAGAGCCAATTGGCTCTGGAAAGCAACATGCAGGGCCCACAGCTTCTCTGTGAAGCAGGGCATCCCCCTGCCCCCCAACTCCACCCCTTTGTACAGCACCCTCCTCGCCACCAGCTCCGTTTTACCCCCCCAGATATAGGAGAACACCACCCTCTCCAGCCCCTGCCCCATGCGGGGAGGGGGGGGGAAGGTGCGCCCCAGATGGATCAGCGCCGGGAGGGCCTCCACCTTCAGCGCCTGGACCCTCCCTGACAGGGAGAGGCGCCTACCCCTCCACCCTGCCAGCTTCGCCCCCAGGCTGTCCAGGCGCTCCCCCCAATTCAGGGCCGCGCTTCCCTGCCGGGCGAACCGCACACCCAGAATCCTCACCCCCTCGTGGGTGACAGCGAACCCTCCCCCCAGGTCTCCCCGGCCCGCCCATCTCCCCACCGGCCAGACCACAGACTTCCCGGCGTTTAGCTTAGCCCCTGACGCCACCCCATACTCCTCCACCACCTCCCTCACCCGGGCCAGGCCCCCCTCCTCCGTCACGAAGAGGGTCGTGTCGTCGGCGTAAAGCGCCACCTTCACGCCGACTCCCCCTCCCCCCGGGAGACGCATCCCCCCTAAGCCCGGGTCCGCCCTTATGCGGGCCGCCAGGGGCTCTAGAGCCAATACATACAGGAGGGGCGAGAGAGGGCACCCCTGCCTCACCCCCCCCCCCCTGCGCCACTGCCCCCGAAAAGGCGCCGTTAACGCCGATCCGGCTCACCGCCCCCTCGTATAAGAGGCCCACCAGGCCTCTAAAACCTGGCCCGAACCCCATCCTGACCATTACCGCCCTAAGGAACCGGTGGCTCACCCTGTCGAACGCCTTTTCCTGGTCGAGGTTCAGGATGGCCAGGGGGAGCCTCCTCTGCTCTGCCCACCCCAGCACATCCCTCACCACGGCCAGGTTTAGGCTCGCCGACCTGCCCCTCACCCCGCATGTCTGGTCTTGATGGACCACTGTGCCCATCACCCCCCCCAGCCGCAGCGCCAAGACCTTGGCCAGGATCTTGTAATCCGCTGTCAGGAGGGTGATGGGCCTCCAGTTTCCTAGCTCCGTGGGGTCACCCTTCTTAAAAAGTAGGGTGACGAGCCCCTCTGTCAAAGAACCCGGCAACCTCCCCCTCTCTACCGCCTCCTTCAACACCTCCAAGAGGTCCCCCCCCAACTCCTCCCAGAAAGCCTGGAAGAACTCCACTGGCAGGCCGTCTCCCCCCGGCGACTTGCCGCGGCTCAGGGAGCCCAGTGCCCTCCCCAACTCCTCCAGCCCCAAAGGCTGTTCCAGATCCTCCCTCTCCTCCGGCGAAAGGGTCCCCTCCAAACACTCGAGGAAGACCTCTTCCGCCGCTCCCCCTCCTCCCCGCTCCTGGAAGAGCCCCCCGTACCACTTGGCCGCCACCTCCAGCATGCCTGCCGTGGTGGTGACAAGCCCCTCAGCGCCGACAAGCCCCTCCATGCAGGCCTTCCTCTGCCTCCCCCTCACCCTCCTCAGGAGCCAAGGAGACCCACTCTCCTCCCTCTCCCTCGCCTCCACCCCCGCCTGCAGCTCTAGCCGTCTTGCCTGCCCCCTGAAGGCCTCCCCCAACTCCCCTTTCACTCTCTCCAGCTCTTCTAGGTCCTCAAGGGAGGGCCTTCTCCCCGCCTGGCAGCGGTCGCCCCACACCCTCATCTCTCCAGAGAGCCTCCTCATCCTCTCCCACCTCTCCTCCTTCATCCTCCCCTCCCATCGCCTACACCATCTCCCGGTCCTCGCCTTCACCTCCTCCCACCAACCTGCCCAATCAGCATACAGGCCCCTCAGACCTTTCCACCCCCTGTACACCCCCTTATACTCTCTGCAGAAGGCCGGGTCCGCAAGTAGCGCCCCCTGGAGCCTCCACCTTGGCCTACACCTGGCCTCCCCCAGTCCCACCCTCGCCTCCACCAGCCAATGATCTGTCCCCCACATAGGGGCCGCCCCGTAGTTCCCCACCTCATTCCCCTTTGTGACGAAAAGGTAGTCCAGCCTGGACACGGCCCCCCTGGAGTTGGACCATGTCCAGCCCGGCCCCCCCCCCTGTGTGCCCCCCACATCCCTGAGCCCGTACCCCACCACCAGTTCCTTCAAAGCCCCCCACCTCCCTGCGCCCGTCTCTGGGGAAGTATTAAAATCCCCCCCCATGACCACCACCCTATTGGTGGCTAGCAGCGGGGCCAGGCTGTCCACGAACCAGGTCTGCCTCCCTCTGCCACAGGGGGCGTACACGTTTAACAGCCTGACCCCCACTCCACCCCACCTCCCATCCACACACAGTACCCTCCCTGGCACCACACACACACATCCCTCCATCACAAAAAGCCCCCCCCTAAACAGTATCCCCACCCCATCCTCCCTCACATTGCCCACCCCCCACTCAGAGTGTCCCAACCCCCAGTCCATGGAGAACTCCCCCTTGTCCTTCTCCCCCCCCAGGTGGCACTCCTGGAGGAAGATGATGTCCAGTCCTGTCCGCCCCAGGCATTGGAAAAACGCCTTCCTCTTGTTTCTGTCCTTTAACCCCCTTGCGTTTAGGGTTCCCACCCTGAGCCCCCCTGCCATCAGTCATGGTGCGCCTTCCCCTTCCCCTTCCCCTTCCCCGCCTTCTTGGCCCTGAGCGGGCCACTCTCTTCCTCCGAACCCCCCCCCCCGGGGTCCCCTCCCCCTCTACTCACCCTGCAGTCTGGAGCCTGGTCACTGGCCCCCGCGCCGTCCACCTCCCGCTCCATCGCCCGCGGCGGCTCCGGCCCGAAAGCTGGCGAGCTCTCCAGCGGGCCCTCCTCCGCTGCGCTGCTTGCCGTGCTGCTAGCCGTGCTGCTAGCCGTGCTGCTGTCCGTGCTGTCAGGGTCCAGGGACCAGCACTGCACCTCCTCCACCCGCTCTGGCGACACCTCCACCGGGGGGCCCTCGGCTTCCACAGCCGTGAAGATCCCGGCCAGGCGCTCCTCTCCTCCCGCCTCCTCCACTCTCCTCTCCTTCCGTCCGTTCTCCCCCACTTCCTCCTTCCCCCTTTTCCTCGCCGACCCCTGCAGCCGCAACTCCTCCTCCTCCATGCTGACCCCCCAGTCTCCCACGAGGGGGGAGAAGAAGGCGTCCGGCGAGGGCGCCAAGGCGTCGTCCACTAGCTGGTCCAGCCCCAGGACCGACCCCAAGGACAGGCCCGAGCCAGTGGACATCACCTCCTCCCTGTCCTCCTCCTCCTGCACCACCGCTGCCTCCTCCTGCTGCTGCTCCCTGGCCCTCGCAGCCGCTGCTGGCGGAGACCTGGCCTGCCTCGGATCTTCTACATTCACAGCCGTCGGGAGGCTTTTATCACTCCCCTCCTCCGAAGTCTCCTCCAGGATGGTTGTGGAGCCCGGTTCTGCCACTCCCGTCTCCACCACCAGAGGGGACTCTCCCTCTTTCTCTCGGTTCTCCGGCCCTTCTCCACTTCCTTTTCGGCCGCCATCTTGCCCATGCTGCTGGCGCTGCCCGTGGGGGCCGCCATCTTGGCCATGCTGTTCCTGCCTTTCTTCTCCCTCTTCTCTCGCGCTTCCTTCGCGTGCTCCAGCTGCCTGGGCATATGTATAGGGGCCCCTCGGACAATCCCTATACATATGCCCCGGCTCCGCGCACAGGGTGCACTTTTTCGGTGCCTTACAGTCCCCCGAGTCGTGCTCGTCCGTGTGACAGAACTTGCACCTTTTCCCCCTGCAATCCCTCCTGAAGTGCCCGAATCCCCCACACTTCCGGCACTCCAGGGGCTGCCCAGCGTAAGATATAAGGACCCGGTCCGGCCCGATACTCACAGTATTGGGGAGGTGGTGGACCCCGCCCGGCGCCTTCTTGTCCTCCTTTAGACGTACCGCGTACCGGTACTTACAGGTCCAAAAACCTCCAACGTCCAGGAGCTTTGTACCTCCCAGCACTTCCTCGCACCGGCTCTTTAAGTACCACGCTATGTGGACCGGGTCGAGGAAGGGGTTGTACACCCTGACGACGACCGGGCATGGCCTCCGCTTGTAGAGCGGGGTCAGGAGGAACCCCTTCAAAGCCCCGTCCGCCTTTAGCCTCCTCCACCTCTCCTCGAATCCCTCGACCAACTCCTGGCTCCTGAAGGTCACCTCGTATGCTAGGGGGCTCCCGGTACTCCCCACAGCCAAGACCTCCTCCGGCGTCTGCAACATGATGTCCCGCAATATCCGCATCACAAAGACGTCCCTGGTGAAACCGTCCTTAGTCGAGTCCTCTGCATCCTCCGTCACTTCCACCCTCACACTCCACCTCAGGCGCGCCGCTCCGGCCGCCGATCGCCCGCTTGTCGCCATCTTTTGGCAAGAACAGATTTTTCTTTCGAAAAATTTTATTGTTACTATTCGGTCATAGCACTTTACATTTCACTTCATTTTCTTTCACATTTCATTTCGTTTCATCTGCATTTTTTTTTTTTTTACATTTTTACATTTTAAACACTTTTCACAATTTGGTTTCCACACTGTTTTACAAATCATACTTTTCCTGAATAAATAAATACATTTTTTTAAAACAAGAGGGTGTGTGTGTGTGTTCTTTTGTAAAAAAGAGTCCATGTCGTAAAAAGAGTCCAACACGGTGAGCAGGTAAAAAACAGGATGACCAATCAATAAAAAACAATAAATACATTCGTGAAACATTAAAATCTCCTCATGCAGGACCAGGGTGAGCCACCTCCAGGCTGGCTCCCCCCCACCCTCCATCACACAGCAGGGTTGCCGCTTCAGACGGTCCAGCGGAGACCCTCACCCTACGCCCGCTGCTCCATCCCTCTTTGTGTTGTCTCTTTGCGGGGGGGCGTCGGCGGGGATCAGGTACCCGTGGTGGCCGGGACCCTCCTGCGTGTGACCCCGACCCCCTCCGATTGGCGATGTGCGGCGCCTCCTGCAGCGCAGATGTTTCCTGATGGCCCCAGCCGCCGCGCGCGTGGAGGGGCGCCGTCACATGCTTCCCCACCAGCAGGTTCCTGGAGATCCGCAAGGCGGCCTTCACCCTGTTTAGGGTGAGCCAGAGCGCAGTAAAGTCGGCGGCTGGAGGACTCTCCAGCCTCTGACCCACCCCATGTACCGCTACCCGGTACTCCAGGGGGCGGACCTCCCCCGCCGGCAGGCTCGGACTTGTCAGGGGGCCGGTCGTGGTCCACGGGTCCCCTGCCACACTGCTCACCCGGAGCACATGCCTCACGGTCTCCGGTCTACCGCCCCCGGACCGTGGGCAGATGGGGCTCTTTGCCGTGCCCCGGGGATGCATCACGGCCCTGACCGGTAGGGCCTCATGGGCCGCCCTCCACGACCGTTCCCTCTGTGTTTTCTGGAGTGCGGGGTGGGCCATAACGGGGCTCCCCTTCTCCTGGTCCTGCACAAGGGGAAAAAACATTTCAATATTTTTTAAAAACAGTGCCATTTGTGTGGAGGGCAGTGTCCTAAAAACAAGTGGGGGGTCTGGGAGGCCCTTCCAGCTGGACAGTTCTTTTTTGCCAGCCTCTCCCGATCGGACCCCCACTGCGATAAAACCACCGCCCTCTCCAAGCCTAAAAAACAAACTCTTGTGGGGGTTAAAAGCAGGGTAGAGTGAAGGAAAAGTTAAAACATTCAATCCTATAAATAAAATTGAAGTTAAAACCTTACCTCCATACTCACCCTCCACCTCCAATGACCCCCTTAAAAAAGGCTTCTTAAAAGGCACATATATTAAAATCATATAGAGATCAGGGGTCGATCTCTTGTGACACCAGCTCCTCCTTGATCCCCATTAGTATAGGGTCTGGAGGTTCACTGGTGTCTCCCGCCTCAGGCTCCACAGAGGGAAACTCTTGCAGAGCCCTCGGCGAAGATGTTTGTAGTGCATCAGGTAAAAGGTGTCCCTCATGGAGAGCATCAGCGTCGAACAGACGGTTCAAGTCTTCCGAATCGGAACTACTTGGACGCTGTATCAACCGCTTCTCCACTGGCATCTCTGACAGAGGAGACTCTCTAGGTCTTTTATGAACCTGTGCACTCGGGAGTGAGCAAACAACTCTACTCCCGCTGGAGGCCACACTCGCATCCGAGACAGTTAGGAGTGCGGAATTATCTTCCTCACTCAGTATCTCCTGTGTCTCGGAGGGCGTGGCCTCCTCCCCTCCTCCCTCTTTCTGTAGCTCCGCCCCCATGTCAGTTTCGCACACCAGTACCGCCTCCAAAACTCCGCCCTCCGCTTCCTGGCCCCGCCCTGGGGGTGGGCGGGAATCTCCCGCCATTTCCCCAGGGTCCGCCTCCTTCTCCCTTTCCGGTTCTTTCTCTTTCGTTTGTTTGCCATGCGGCGGGGCGGCCATTTTGGGGCCCATTTTTGCTATGTTGGCAAAAGATTTCGGGCAATCTCTGAAAAGATGGTTTGAGTCATTACAGAGATTGCACTTTCTGCCATTGGGACAATTTTCAAACAAATGCCCAATTTCTCTGCACTTCCCGCATACAACTTCCTTACATGCCTCTACCAGGTGCCCAGCTTTACCACACCTGCGGCAAAGTTTGGGCATTCCCTGGTAGTAAATGTAACCACGGTTTTCACCTAACACTATCATGGAAGGTACATGTCTTAGGCCCTGGAACCCGCTTGGATCTTCCCATAGTTTTATGGGAACTTTCCAAGCGCAGTTCCAGATGCCGTCCTCATCCACCTCCTTCATAGGTTGGCCCCGTACCGTGCAAAATTTACCCAGCCATACTACAATGTCTTCGCCACGTACGGTTTCATTGAACATCCGGACAATAACCCACTTCAGGGAGTTGTCCATCAGTTTCTCCACCTTAAACATGGCGAACTGGGCCTTTTTTAGTTCGTATCTTAGCCAGAAGTCTGCTAGCATGGAAGCTGTGCTGAAACTGACATCAAACCCCTTTTTCTGGGGCAGAGCTACAATACAATTCAGGTCAGAGGGGCTAAAACTGAGGGTTTTTTGGAGAAGTGACCTCGAGAAGTCCAACCGGGACAACTCGAGAATCACTCCCCTCACCTCAGTAAATAAAAACCGCACGCTGTGGTGCCTCCGCATGCCGGCACGGGCAGCCGGCATGGTGGAGACACCAACAGCTGTGCTACTGCTAAAACTCTAAAAACTAGCACAAATAAATAGCTAAAACAATAAATACAATAAATACTAAAACGCTTTAAAAAACACTAAAACCCAACAGTGATAAACGAAATTGCACCTTACCTTAGATGTGGTTTCTCTTCTCCTTGGCTAGCTCGAACGAAAATCCTGAGGAGAAGAGGGAACCACTGAAATCCTGGAAACGGGGCCAAAAGCCTACTGGCAAGACTCCACCTCCAGAAGCCGGACCGATGCAATCTCCTCCCAGGTGCTGACGATCTCAGCCACAAAGACAGAGATCACGCCGCACCAGGGAGCGATCACTATCTTAGCCAAAAGGCCGAGAAGCGATAACCCACAACTGCACCTGGCGCGGGGGGGCGTTCTGGGCCACGAGAGGCTCAGCCGTGGGGGCCCTGGAAAGGGGCTACTTACTGGGGAGACTCCAGAGTAACAGGGATCAACCAGCCAGAGTAACAGAGATCAACTAGGCAGAGGAACAGAGATCAACCAGGAGAGATCAACTAGAAGAGATCAACTAGCCAGAGGAGAACAGGGCAGACTACAAACTTGACTTTAAACAGGTAGGTGATGCTCCGCCGAAGCAGAGCTTCCAAAAATACCGTAAACTCGGGGGTGTTCCCCTCCACGGAAATCTTTAGTAAAAGGCGAAAGATTTGTACGAGTTGAAGAGAAACCCGAGCGTGCCTTCCACGCCGCCTCTGGCCCGGGGGCTCGTAAGGCGCCGGGCGCGGCCCTCACGGTGTGTCTGTCTGTCTGTCGCAGGCACTGGAACTGCGTAGACGTGGCTTCTGGACACTCAACTAGCAAACGAGCAAACACACACACACAATCAATCAGTCAGTCAATCAATCTATCAATCAATCAGTTGCAATCTTGTTTTTGAAAAAAAAAAAAAAAAAAAACAGGATTTATGTATGGATTTATGTCTTTCATTATTTATTTATTTATTAATTAGAAAGGAGGGGAAACTCACTAGAGGACTGCAGACTGGACACAGACGTGGAAAAGTTCTCGGCTACTGCTCCTGGAAGACAGAGCGCTCGCTCCTTGGGCAGCAGCAGCTGCACTGCATCATGGGTAATCATCATCCTGTTTTTAGACAAAGAAAGGAGTGCACCGTTCCCAGTGGCACTGCAATACCGGGTCGATGCGTGGAGCGGACGGAGCAAGCCCCTCTTCCGACTCCCTGTTCAAAAAATCCATTTAATATATAGTCCTCGGGTAGAGGACGTATCAGATATTAAACTGATAAGAACAGATTTTTTCTTCACCAATTTTATTACAAAAATACCATCTTTACATTTTATAACATTTCATCCAGTCCCACCACCACAAGCCTGACCACTAGGGTCATTCCATTGTCCATTACCTTACAGGCCAAAAACCTCCAGATACCATCATCCCCTGTACATTTGTCCCCATCCCTTGTCAACCATCAAACATAGAGTCCACATGATATCCAGGAAACATCCCATCCCCCCCGCCACCCCCCCCCTTATCCCACCCCCACCCTTTGCAACCCCCCCCACACCTCCCTCGTCCCCCCCTCCCCCTCCCTCCTCTTCCACACCTTCACCTCCGTACCCAGCCTTCCCAACACCGTGGCAAAAACACTCCTGGTCTCCAGGCTTGGTAGCCGCTTGTGGAGGCAAGCCGTCCTCACCTCCCACACCACCCTCTTTACCACCGAGATAACTACCCAAGCCACCTCCCTCTTTTCCCTCCTCAGGCCCCCCAGCCCTCTGCCAAACATCACCAGCCCAGCACTGAGCCTCGGGCCCCCCCAACCCCTCCACCACTCCTCCACTTTCCTCCACACGCCCCAGGCGCCCTCGCAGGCCCACAGGGCATGCTCCCCCGTCTCTTCCTTCCCACACCCCCTTGGGCACAGTGGGGTGCCCCCCCCCCCATGCCTGTAAAGTCTCTCCCTGACTGGGAGACGCCCCAGCGCCCCCAGCCAGTGCAGGTCCTTCTCCCTCTTCCCCACCCGAGCCGGCTGCATGGCCGCCCAGTCCACAAACTGTGCGACCCCCTCCGCCCGCACCTCCGACCCAACACGCCTCTCCATCAGCCCTTTATACAGGGCCCTGTGATCCAACAGCAGGCCCCCCTCTATACACCAGGGGTTGGCCCTCACGAAGGCCGCCACCCCCGCGTAGTGCTGTGGCCTGTCCGCTGACCACGGCCTCGCGATCCCCATAGGCCCCAAAGCCCTCAGGGCCTGCCCCAACCAGAACCTGGCCAGGAGGGTAGCCGTGTGCTCCACCCGCTCCAGAGCCAGCCGGCTCTGGAACGCCACGTGAATGGCCCTGATCTTCTCCGGCACACACGGCACCCCCCTTCCCCCCAACTCCACCCTCTTCAGCAGCACGGCCCTCGCCACTAGCTCCGTGCTGCCCCCCCACAGAAAGGAGAAAACCAGGCTCTCCAACCTCCGCCCAGCCCGGTACGGGGGCGGGAAAGCGTACCCCAGGTGGACCAGGGATGGGAGCACCTCCGCCTTCACCACCCCCACCCTACCGGACAGGGAGAGCTGCCTCACCCTCCACCTCGCCAGCCTCGTCTCCAGCTTGGCCAGCTTCCCGGCCCAATTCAGCGCCGCCCCCCCCTCCCTCCTAAACAACACCCCCAGCACCTTTATCCCTTCGGCCGTTACCCCAAACCCCCCTCCCAAGTCCAGCCGCCCGGCCCACCTCCCCACCGGCCAGGCCACCGACTTCCCCTTATTGACCCACGCCCCTGACACCTCCCCGAACTCCCCAAGGACCGCCCCCACCCTCTCTAGGCTGCCCTCGGAGGTCAGGAAGAGCGTCATGTCGTCCGCGTAGAGGCTGACCTTGGCCACTGCCCCCCCGCCCCCCGGGAGGTGAACCCCCCGGATCCCAGGCTCGCCCCTCAGCCGGGCCGCCAGGGGCTCGATTGATATAACGTACAGGAGGGGAGACAGGGGGCACCCCTGCCTTACCCCCCCCACCTGTGGCACCGGCCTCGAGAAGGCCCCGTTAATCCCTATCCGGCTCCCTACCTCCGTGTAGAGGAGCCTGACCAGGTCCCTAAAGCCCTGGCCAAACCCCATCTTCCCCAAAACCGCCTCCAAGAAGCTGTGGCTGACCCGGTCGAAAGCCTTCTCCTGGTCCAGGCATAGGATCACCAGGGGGAGCCTCCTCTGCTCCCCCCAGCTCACCACGTCCCGGACCAGGGCCAAATTCAGGGCCGCCGACCTCCCCTTCACCCCACAGGTCTGGTCCGGGTGAATGACCGACCCCAACACCCTCCCCAGCCGCAAGGCCAAAGCCTTGGCCACGATCTTGTAATCCACAGAGAGGAGGGTGATGGGTCGCCACCCACCCAGACTCGTGGGGTCCCCTCCCTTTGACAACAAGGTCACCAGTCCCTCCCTCATTGAACTGGGCAACCTGCCCCTCTCCACAGCCTCCTCCATCACTGCCAGCAGGTCCGGCCCCAACTCCCCCCAGAATTCCCTATAAAACTCCGCCGGGAGGCCGTCCCCCCCCGGGGACTTTAGGGGGCTCAGGGTCTTTAGGGCCCCCTCCAGTTCCTCCAACCCCAACGGGTGCTCCAGTCCCTCGGCCTCCCCTGGAGCGAGGGAGCGGTCAAGGCACCCCAGAAACCCCCCCTCCCCTCCGCTGGAACAGGTCCCCGAACCATCCCTCTGCCACCTCCAGCATGCCCTCAGTGGAGGACACCAGCTGGCCGTCCCTAACCAGCCCCTCCAGCCGGGACCTCCTCTGCCTCTCTCTCACAGAGGCGAAGAGGAAACGGGAACCCCTCTCGTCCTGCTCCCGCGCCTCCACCCCCGCCTGCACCTCGAGGCTCCTCGCCTGCTCCAGCAAGAGGTCCTGCAGGTCCGCCCGGGCCCTCTCGAGCTGGACGAGAGCCTCCTGCGAGGGCCCCTGCCCCTCCTGCGCCCACCTCCCCAGCTCCTCCAGCTCCCTGGAGAGCTCCTTCCACCTCCTCCCCCTCTCCCTGGTTCTCCTTTTCCCCCACCGGATGCACCAAGCCCTTGTCCTACCCTTAAAGTCCTCCCACCACCCCTCCCAGTCTTCGTAATCCTCCCTCAACCCCCTCCACCCCTTATACGCCTCCCTATACCCCTCTACAAAACCCGGCTCCGCCAGCCAGGCGACCTGAAAGCGCCACCTCGGCTTAGGCCTGGCCTCCCCTATCCCCACCCCCACCTGCACCAGCCAGTGGTCCGTCCCCCCCATCGGTGCCACCCCAAACCCCCTGTGGTCCTGCCCCGAGGACACGAACAGGTAGTCCAGCCTGGCCGCATCTCCCCTTGAGTTGGACCAGGTCCAACTCCCTCGCCCCTGAGATGCTGCCCCAGTGTCCCGGAGGGAGTACCCCTCCACCAGCCTCCTCAGGGCCACCTCCCCCCCCCTGCCGCTGTTCCTGTCCAGGGAAACGTTAAAATCCCCACCCACCACCACCACCCTATTGGTGACTAACAGGGGGGCTAGGCTGTCGAAAAAAGTGGCCTGCCTCCCCCTCTCACACGGGGCATACACACTCAGCAGCCTCACCCCCACCCCTCCCCACCTCCCATCCACACACAACACCCTCCCTGGTACCACACACACACTCCTCTCCACCAGAAAGCGCCCCCCCCCCCCGAACAAAATCCCCACCCCGTCCTCCCTCACATTCCCCACCCCCCACTCCGAGTGCCCCACCCCCCAATCCCTGGAGAAGGTCACCCTGTCCCCCTCCCCCCCCAGGTGACACTCCTGTACAAATACCACGTCCAGACCCAGGGTCCCCAGGGCAGAGAAAGTCGCCCTCCTCTTCAGTCCATCCCTCAAGCCCCTCACGTTGAGGGTGCCGACCCGTAGCCACCCACCCATCATCTCAGGCTCAAAGACCCCCCGGACTCACCCTCACTGTCCGTCGAGACCTGCAGGTCCAAGTGCAGTGGCTGCCTCATGGCCGCGACCTCCACCTCCGCCACGTCGACGCTCCGGTTGGCGCAGGCGTCTTGCTCCTGCAGGTCCACCACCTCCAGCCTTGCTAGGGCCGAGCCCACCGCCGCCGGCAATGCCTCCCCCAACATCGCCGCCGACCTCTCCTCCGCCGATCGCCTCGGCACCAGTGCCTCGGCCCCCGACTCCTCCTCGGCCGACTCCTCCACCATCAGCTCCTCGCCGACGGACGACCCCGCTCCCACCTCCGTCGCTGCCACCGACCCGGTCTCGATTAGGGCCGTCCCCGCCTCCGCCGCCACAGGGCCCGCCTTCTCCGCCGCCGCCTCGGCCTGGAACCGCTCCCTCCGCCGCTTGAACTCCCTCCTCTCCCTCGAGTTCCCCCGGGAGGCACCGGCCTTCTCCTCCTCTCCCACGGGGAGCGACCTCTTGATTGTCGCCCTCTCCTCGGGGGCCGCCTCTCCGGGGTCGGGAGTCTCCCCCCACTCCATCGCCCGCCCGATCTCCACCGGCGCGTCCACGACGTCCACCACGGCGAGCTCCTGCGACCACGCCAGAGGAGGCAGCGGTCCCTCCGTCGCCCCGTCCGCCGTCCCCTCCGGCGAAGCCGCCCCGTCCGCCGTCACCACCGGCGAAGTCGCCGGCGAAGTCGCCGGCAAGGTCGCCGCGTCCGGCGAAGTCGTCGCCCCGGCTCCAGTCGCCGACCTCCTCGCCGTCACGTCGGCCCAGGTCCTCGCCGCACCCGCCTCTCCGCCTTGGCTCCTCCGAAGGGGGCACTCCCTGGAGAAGTGCCCCGGCGCCCTGCAATGGGAGCAGACCCCCTGTCTGCCAATGCAGTTCGCCCGGGTGTGGCCGACCTGCCCACACCTCCAGCAAGCCTGGGGCTGCCCCGGGTAGTCCAACCTCCCCCGGTTGCCCCTGGTCCCGATGGTGATGAACCCGGGGGGGTGCAAGACCTCCCCAGGGCCGCCCCCGGGCAAGGGCCGCAACTTGACGAGGTAGCGGCGCTTGCAGCACCATATGCCGTCCTCATCCCTGATCCTTTCGCCCACCGACACGGTCTCGAACCATTGTCCGAGAGCCGTGCGGGCCACCTCGTCACTCACCCCCGCGCTGAACGTGGTTAAGGTGAGTGGGATCGGCCGCCGCTCATAGAGGGGCACCAAGTGGAGCCCCTCCAGAGCAGCGGCGTGTGCCTTTTGGCCACCCCACTCACCCACCACCGCCATGCAGGTCGCCGCCGCCTCGAAGGTCACGTCTGCGAAGCCCGCAGACGTATAATCCTGGACACACCTCAGGGCGATCAGTTGGACCCCGAAGATGTCCCTCAGGATCGTCCTGACCACCCATCGGCGGTCCAGCCTTGCCTTCGCCCTTTGCCTCTCTTCCTCCGGCGCCTCTGCGTCGAGGATAATCCGGACCGTGCGGTCCATACCCGGCTCGGGCCTTGGCCCATCCCTCCCGTGTTTCCACCTTGCCTCGCTCATTTCACTTCTCTAGATCCAGCCACTGTATCTGATAAGAACAGATTTTTTTTTTTTTTTTTTTTCGTTTGAAAAAAAAATTTATTGTCACATTGTTTCATTTTGTCTTTTCAACATTACAATTGGTTTTTCATTTTCAGTTCATTTTCATTGTGTACATTCATTTTCTTTTTTTTTTTTTTTTTTTTTTTTTTCCCAGAACGTTGTTCTTCCATTACATTTTGGTTCTTCACACATTTATTTTTTTTTTTTTGCTTCACCCATTTTTTCTTGCCCACCCAAGTCCTTTTTGAAATAAATAAATAAATAAATACATCATGGGCTGTGCGTGTTGGTGTGTGTGTAAAGTCCATTTGTAGTCAGTGAATGTATTAAAAACAAAACCAATAAATAAATACATTAATGAAATAAAACAATTCAAAATAAGAACAGATTTTCTTTCTTTCGAAAAATTTTATTGTCACAGGTATCAAAGTTCATAGTTCATTTCATTTACATTGTTTTTCATTTTCATTTTCATTGTCATTTCTCACATATACATACATATACACACATATACATACATTTGTTTTTCCTTTTTTCTTTTTCTTTCACAGTTTTTTTGTTTTTCTTTCACAGTCTTTTTGTTTTTTCACTTCACACTTCTTTTAAGAGTCATTTTTTCAATAAATATGTTTAAAACAGAGTGTGTGTGTTCTGTGTAAAAAAGTCCGTGAAGTGTATGTAAAAGAGTCCATGTATGTTAAAAAACAGTGAGTGGTAAAAATAAATAAATAAATGAAACCAAACAGTAAAAATCTCCTCATGCAGGACCTCGGGTGAGCCGCCTCCCTTCTGGCTCCACCCCGCCCTCCATCACACAGCAAGGTTGCCGCTTCAGACGGCCCAGCGGAGACCCTCACCCTACGCCCGCTGCTCCAGCCCTCTCTTGTGTCCTTTCACTTTGCGGGGGGGCGTCGGCGGGAATCAGCGGCCGTGGTGGCTCGGACCCCCCTGCGTGGGACCCCGACCCCCTCCGATTGGCGGTGCGCGGCGCCTCCTCCTGCGCAGATGTCACCAGCCGCTCAAGCGCATGGAGGGGCACCGTCACACGCTTCCCCACCAGCAGGTTTCTGGAGGTCCACAAAGCGGTCTTCACCCTGTTTAGGGTGAGCCAGAGCGCAGCAAAATCCGCGGCTGGGAGCCTCTGCAGCCTCTGACCCACCCCATGTACCGCTTCCCGGTACTCCAGGGGGTGGACCTCCCCTGCCGGCAGGCTCGGGCTTGTCAGGGGGCCGGTCACGGCCCACAGGTCTTCTGCCACACTGCACTCCCAGAACACGTGCCTCACGGTCTCCGGTTTTCCGCACCCGGACCGTGGGCAGATGGGGTTTTTCGCCATGCCCCGGGAGTGCATCACGGCCCTGACCGGGAGGATCTCATGGGCTGCCATCCACGACAGATCCTTCTGTTTGTTCTGGAGGGCGGGGTGGGCCACGTTCCTCCACACCTGTTTGGCCTCACGTGTCGTGAGACCAGGAACGGGGCTCACCTTCTCCCGGTCCTGCACAAGAGAGACAAGAGATTTTGCATTAGTTAAAACTGTGACATTTTGCTCCTCCAGATCATACTTTGTTAAAAACTTTTTGATAAAAAGATACTGGGGGGGCAGGTTAAAAGAAACTGGACATGTAAGACTAGGTTTGGACACTTTAATCTTCCTTAGGTACGACCCCATCCAGAATCTGGCTAGGGCCGATGTTTTATTGTCGCTGGATGGGGCCGTTGCGTACTTGAAGTGGAGGGCGGTGTACATTGCTCCTAAAAACAGGTGGGGGTCTGGGAGGCCCTTCCCGCCGTTCTCGGGACGCTTTTTAACAGTCTCTCTCTTGAGTCTCTCCCACTTGGACCCCCACAGAAAATAAAACACCGCCCTCTCCAAACCTAAAAGGAAGAAAGGGGGGGGACTAAAAACAGAACAAAGCAATAATAAAAGGGGTAAAATCACCGCCTTAAAAATTAAAACTTTGCCTGTCCAAGTCAACTGTCGAAGTCCCCAGAACCCAAGTCTTCGCCTAACTGTCCCTAACTTGTCAGTCCAGTTCCCCCGTCCCCCTCCCTCCTCGTCAAATTTGATGCCTAAAATCCGTATGTCTTTTGTTTTAAAATCCAGATTTAGTCCAGTCGGGACGTCACCCCATGGTCCAAAGAGCTGGGCCTCGGACTTGCTCCTGTTGAGCTTGGCGCCCGAGGCCCTCCCGTACCACTCGGTGACCTCCATAGCTCTTTGGACCGATGTAAAATCTGTGAGTAAAAGGGTGACGTCGTCCATGTATAAAACACCACTTACCTGGAGACCACCTGGGATCTTGAGGCCCCTGATCCATTGGTCCTTTCTCAAGAGCTGTGCCAGTGGTTCGATGCAAGCAACGAACAGGAGTGGGGATAATGGACACCCCTGGCGGACGCCAGAGCGAATACTAATCGCTTTTGTGAGATGCCCATTAACACGAATCTTGCTGTAGATGTCTCTATACAGCAATCCCACCCACTCTATAAACCTCCCTGGGAAACCCATTTTTCGCAGTACCTGAAACAGGTACTGGTGCGAGACCCGATCAAAAGCTTTCTCAAAGTCTAAATTTAGGACTATCAACCGAATGTTTCTGTCTCTCGCAAAACAGATGGCGTCACGTACCAGCAATAGGCTGTCCGTGATCCTCCTTCCAGGCACGGCACAGGCTTGATCCGGGTGGATCAGGTCCTCTAAAACTGTCGACATTCTAGAACTTAAAATCTTTGAAAACATTTTTAAATCAAAATTTAAAAGCGTTATCGGTCTCCAGTTCCGTAGGTCAGTCCTGTCTCCCTTCTTGTGAAGGAGAGACACTATCCCTACTCTGAAACTGTCGGGGAGTCGGTCTACATTGTCAAATTCCTTAAAAACAGTCAATAAATCCTGTGCTAAAATGCCATAAAAGGTTTTATAATACTCCAGGGGCAGGCCATCCTCTCCGGGAGCCTTCCCCTGTTTAAAACCCCCAAGACATTTTAAAATTTCATCTTCTGTAAAATCTTGGTCTAAAAACACAGATTGACTGTCTAAAACATTTTCAATACAGTTTAAAAACTCCCCAGGGGCCTCCTCATGCACCCGTTTTTCCCTGTAAAGATCCCCATAAAACCCCTCGATCACCTCTAAAATTTCTTTATCTGTAGTAAAACATTGATTTTCTTCTTTCAGTGAGGTGATCGACCCACCCCGTGTTATAGTTTTCTTAAAAAAATAACGGGTGCATTTTTCACCTTCATCGAGATCTCTCTCTCTGGATCTGAGGATAACCCCTTCTGCTTTAATATTGGATAAAACCGACATTTCATGCTTTACCTGTTTTATTTCATCACTAAAATCAAAACCATTATTTAAAAGGGTAAAATAGCGCTGCAGTCTCTTCTGCAGCCCCATCATGCGCCTACCCTCTCTTTCTTTTTTTTGTTTTCCCTTTTGTTTAAAAAAGGTAGCAGTCCGTCCCTTCACCATGTCCCACCACTGTGCTCGTGAGTCAAAGGAGTCCTGGAGGGTCTGCCAGAGGCTGTACCGCTCCCTGTATTCGCTGACTATCTCCTGATCTTGTAACAGGGAGCAGTTCAGCCTCCACAGACCTCTCCCTACTGTCACACCTGTGGGGAGTGAAAGGGTGCAAGAGAGCATAAGGTGATCTGTAAAGAAAAGGGGGGTTAATGTTGCATCGGTTGACGGGCAGTCTCTTGAAAATAAATAGTCTATTCGAGAGGCTCTGGTACCATCACCACTGAACCAGGTGAAGCCCTCCTCTCTTTGATGCTGGGATTTATAACAGTCAACTAGTTTAAAATCCCTAACTAAACCCTGTAAAAACACCGATGTTGTGTCAACTTTAAAATCCTCCCCCTTCCCTTTCCTATCTAATCTACTTAAAACACAGTTAAAATCCCCTGCTACCACTAGGGGAGCCCTGCCTAGCATGTGGGGCTGCAGGTCTTCTAAAAGTTGTAGCCGTTCTTTTTTATCGGTAAAACCATATACATTTAAAATGTTAAAATCCCTATCTAAAAACGTCAGGTGGGTTAAAAGTGCCCGTCCAGGCCTCACCACCGTGCTGCCCTTCACCAAGATGTGGGGATTCTTGATAAGGATGCAGACCCCGTCCGCTCTGTTGTAATTGGAGCCGCTCCATATGGAGGGTCCCGGGGTCCACATCTGTTCCCACCTGGTATATTTTTTCAAGAAGGGCAGAGAGCACTCTTGCAACAGAAATATATCTGCGCTGAGAGTGCTCAACAGGGATAAAATGCTCTGTGCTCTTTTATTGGCTCTCACACTCCGGACATTGATTGTCGCAATTGTGAGGGTCATTGAGCAATATAGGTTTTAAAAGAACGACAATAAATAACACTGCATTACTATTTAAAACAAACATGGAGATCACAAGGGCATGATCTCCTGTGACACCTGCTCCTCCTTGACCACCATTGGTCTAGG
>NC_137923.1:690388-867888 GCF_963457725.1 Sprattus sprattus | reverse complement strand
TTAGTAAAAGGCGAAAGATTTGTACGAGTTGAAGAGAAACCCGAGCGTGCCTTCCACACGGCCTCTGGCCCGGGGGCTCGTAAGGCGCCGGGCGCGGCCCTCACGGTGTGTCTGTCTGTTGCAGGCACTGGAACTGCGTAGACGTGGCTTCTGGACACTCAACTATCAAACGAGCAAACACACACACACACACACACACAATCAATCAGTCAGTCAGTCAGTCAGTCAGTCAATCAATCAATCAATCAATTGCAATCTTGTTTTTGAAAAAAAAAAAAAAAAAAAAAAACAGGATTTATGCATGGATTTATGTCTTTCATTATTTATTTATTTATTTATTAGAAAGGAGGGGAAACTCACTAGAGGACTGCAGACTGGACACAGGCGTGGAAAAGTTCTCGGCTACTGCTCCTGGAAGACAGAGCGCTCCTTGGGCAGCAGGCAGCTGCATTGCATCATGGGTAATCATCCTGTTTTTAGACAAAGAAAGGAGTGCACCGTTCCCAGTGGCACTGCAATACCGGGTCGATGCGTGGAGCGGACGGAGCAAGCCCCTCTTCCGACTCCCTGTTCAAAAAATCCATTTAATATATAGTCCTCGGGTAGAGGACGTATCAGATATTAAACTGATAAGAACAGATACTACACTTGATCTTAGCCAAAAGGCCGAGAAGCGATAACCCACAACTGCACCTGGCGCGGGGGGGCGTTCTGGGCCACGAGAGGCTCAGCCGTGGGGGCCCTGGAAAGGGGCCACTTACTGGGGAGACTCCAGAGTAACAGGGATCAACCAGCCAGAGTAACAGAGATCAACTAGGCAGAGGAACAGAGATCAACCAGGAGAGATCAACTAGAAGAGATCAACTAGCCAGAGGAGAACAGGACAGACTACAAACTTGACTTTAGACAGGTAGGTGATGCTCCGCCGAAGCAGAGCTTCCAAAAATACCGTAAACTCGGGGGTGTTCCCCTCCACGGAAATCTTTAGTAAAAGGCGAAAGATTTGTACGAGTTGAAGAGAAACCCGAGCGTGCCTTCCACACGGCCTCTGGCCCGGGGGCTCGTAAGGCGCCGGGCGCGGCCCTCACGGTGTGTCTGTCTGTTGCAGGCACTGGAACTGCGTAGACGTGGCTTCTGGACACTCAACTATCAAACGAGCAAACACACACACACACACACACACAATCAATCAGTCAGTCAGTCAGTCAGTCAGTCAATCAATCAATCAATCAATTGCAATCTTGTTTTTGAAAAAAAAAAAAAAAAAAAAAAACAGGATTTATGCATGGATTTATGTCTTTCATTATTTATTTATTTATTTATTAGAAAGGAGGGGAAACTCACTAGAGGACTGCAGACTGGACACAGGCGTGGAAAAGTTCTCGGCTACTGCTCCTGGAAGACAGAGCGCTCCTTGGGCAGCAGGCAGCTGCATTGCATCATGGGTAATCATCCTGTTTTTAGACAAAGAAAGGAGTGCACCGTTCCCAGTGGCACTGCAATACCGGGTCGATGCGTGGAGCGGACGGAGCAAGCCCCTCTTCCGACTCCCTGTTCAAAAAATCCATTTAATATATAGTCCTCGGGTAGAGGACGTATCAGATATTAAACTGATAAGAACAGATTTTTTTCTTTTCGGAAAATTTTATTATCAAAATCCATTCACACACATTTTACCACATCACAACACCATCACCAAAACCCAACCAAATTACAGATCATCGTGCTCCCTCGTCTTTCTCCACTTTTTGCAGTCCCGCCGGGTCTGCTGCCTGTTCATCCGGTCCAGGGCGGCCCTTAAAAGCTGAGGCGAGTTCCATTCCTCTGGCCCCGGCTCGTAGTCCTCCTCGCTGTCCGATGAGACAGCGAGGTCCACGCTCAGTCCCCCACTCAGGACCGCCAACCCCGCCTCCACCCGGTCGACGCTCCGCCTCGCCTCCTCGTGCCGCTCCTGCAGGTCGATGACGGTGAGCATCGCCCCTGCCGAGCCCACCGCCGCCGGCAGCGCCTCCTCCAGCATCTCTGCTGCCCTCTCCTCCGCCGACCACCTCGGCACCCGCTCCAACCTGGACTGCCGGTGCTCCAGCCCTCCGGCCTCCGCCACCGACTCCTCCGGCGTCTCTGCCACCACCGTCACCTCCTCCGCCACCGACTCCTCCGGCGTCTCGGCCACCACCGTCACCTCCTCTGCCGCTGCCTCCTCGGCTCTCTCCCTCCTCTCCTTCCCAGGGGGAGCGCCGGTTTCCTCCTCCTCACCCGAGGACGCCACGAGTGCCCTCTTGGGCGCCGCCCTGCCCTCGGTGGTCGCCTCTCCGGGGTCGGGAGTCGACCCCCACTCCATCGCGGCCTCCACCTCCTCCGACGCGTCCACCGCGTCCATCACGGACAGCTCCTGCAGCGCGTCAGCCGTCGCCACCACCGCCACCGAGGTCGCCGACTCCCTCTCGACCTCCACCTCCTGGTCCGGCGAAGTCGCCGGGTCCGCCGCCGCCGCCGGCGAAGTCGCCTCGCCCCCGGCCTCCGCCGTCGCAGTCGCCTGGTCCGGCGAAGTCACCCGGTCCAGCGAAGTCGCCGGCGCTGCCGACCCGACCACGGTCCCCGACCTCCTCGCCGCCGCCACGTCAGCCCAGCTCCTCGACCTCGCCGCCGCGTCGTCCCGCCGGCTCCTCGTCCCAGTCCTGGTGGGGCACTCCCTGGCGAAATGCCCCGGTGACCCACACAGGGAACAGACCGATTGTCTGCCCCCGCACTCCTTCCGGGTGTGGCCCGACTGGCCGCACCGCCAGCATGCCCGCGGCTGCCCCGGGTACTCCAGCCTCGCCCGATTACCCCTCGACCCGATCGCGACGAAGCTGGGGGGATGGATCACCTCCCCAGGGCCGCCGCCGGGCACGGGACGTAGGAGGACGACATACCGGCGCTTACAGCACCAGATGCCGTCCTCGTCCCTCACCTTCGTCCCCCCCTTTACGGCCTCGAACAATTGTCCGAGGACCGCGAGGACCGCCTCATCCGCCACCCCTGCACTGAAGGTGGTGACAGTGAGTGGGACTGGCCGCCGCTCGTAGAGAGGCACCAAACGGAGTCCCTCCAGAACGGCGACGGGTGCCTTTTGGCCGCCCCACTCACTGACCAACCCCAGGCAGGTCGACGTCGCCCCAAACGTCACATCCAGGAACCCCGCCGCGGAGTAATCCTGGACGCACTGGAGGGCCGCCGGCTGGACGCCGAAGAAATCCCTAAGGATCTCCCGAACGACCAGCCGGCGGTCAAACCTCGCCCTTGTCCGCACCTTCACTCCCTCCGGCGCCTCCGAGTCAATAATGACCCGGAGGGTCCGCTCCATACCCGGCTCGGGCCGGGGCCCGTCCCTTTCATGGCTCCATGATGCCATACCCGTCACTTCTCCTCAAGACCACTTAAGTAAACTGATAAGAACAGATTTTTTTCTTCATCAATTTTTATTACAAAAAAACCATGTTACATTTTAACACGAAACCACAAAAACCACAAACCCATCACCAAAACCCAACCAAATACACCTCGTAGTCCCTCGGACTCCCTCTCCTATCTCAAGTCCGGCTCGTCCTCCCCCTCGCTGTCCGTTGAGACAGCGAGGTCTAGGCTCAATGCCCCGCTCAGGTCCGCCATCCCTGCCTCCATCCGGTCAATGCGCCGCCTCGTCTCCTCATGTCGCTCCTGCAGGTCCAACACAGTAAGGATTGAACCTGCAGAGCCCACCGCCGCCGGCAACGCCTCCTCCAGCATTCTGGCTGCCCTCTCCTCTGCCGACCGCCGCGGCGCCCGCTCCATCCGCGACTGCCGCCGCTCCAGCCTCCCGGCCTCCGCCACCGACTCCTCCGGCGTCTCCGCCACCACCGTCACCTCCTCCTCGGGTCTCTCCCTCCTCTCCTTCCCAGGGGGAGCGCCGGTTTCCTCCTCCTCACCCGAGGACGCCACGAGTGCCCTCTTGGGCGCCGCCCTGCCCTCGGTGGCCGCCTCTCCGGGGTCGGGAGTCGACCCCCACTCCATCGCGGCCTCCACCTCCTCCGAAGCGTCTACCGCGTCCAGCACCGACAGCTCCTCCAGCGGGTCAGCCATCCCCACCGCCACCACCGCCACCGAGGTCGCCGACTCCCTCTCG
Source organism: Sprattus sprattus (assembly GCF_963457725.1). Taxonomy (NCBI): domain Eukaryota; kingdom Metazoa; phylum Chordata; class Actinopteri; order Clupeiformes; family Clupeidae; genus Sprattus; species Sprattus sprattus. The sequence goes on along the minus strand of NC_137923.1, from coordinate 863,744 downwards.
ACCTCCACCTCCAGGTCCGGCGAAGTCGCCGACTCCCTCTCGACCTCCAAATCCTGGTCCGGCGAAGTCGCCGGGTCCGTCGCCACCGCCGGCGAAGCCGCCTCGCCCCGGATCTCCGCCGCCGCAGTCGCCTGGTCCGGCGAAGTCGCCGGCGCTGCCGACCCGACCACGGTCCCCGACCTCCTCGCCGCCGCCACGTCAGCCCAGCTCCTCGTCCTCGCCGCCGCGTCCTCGCGCCGGCTCCTCGTCCCGGTCCTGGTGGGGCACTCCCTGGAAAAATGCCCCGGCGAGTTACACAGGGAACAGACCAAAGGTCTGCCCCCGCACTCCCTCCTGGTGTGCCCCACCTGCCCGCACCTCCAGCACGCCCGTGGCTGCCCCGGGTACTCCAGCCTCGCCCGGTTGCCCCTCGACCCGACGGCGATGAAGCTGGGTGGGTGTATCACCTCCCCAGGGCCGCCACCGGGCACGGGACGCAGTTTGACCGCGTAGCGCCGCTTGCAGCACCACAAGCCGTCTGCGTCCCTCACCTTCGTGCCCCCCCTCACGTCCTCGAAACACACTTCGAGGGCCGCCAGGGCCGCCTCGTCCGTGACCCCTGCACAGAACGTGGTCAAGGTGAGTGGGACATGCCGCCGCTCATAGAGAGGCACCAGACGGAGCCCCTCCAGAACGGCGACGGGAGCCTTTTGGCCGCCCCACTCACCCACCAACGCTAGGCAGGTTGACGTTGCCCCGAACGTCACGTCGGCAAACCCTGCCGACGTGTAGTCCTGCATGCAGGTGATCGCCGCCAGCTGGACGCCGAAGAAATCCATAAGGATCTCCCGGACGACCAGCCGGCGGTCGAACCTGGCCCTTGTCCGCAGCAAAACCTCCTCCGGCGCCTCCGAATCGATGATGATTCGGAGGGTCCTGTCACTCCCTGGTTCCGGCCTTGGCCCATCACGCCCATGACTCCATGAGGCCATGCCCCTTCTCGCACTTCTCGCAAAGACCCAACAAGTAACTGCAAGATACAGCACTACACTTGATCTTAGCCAAAAGGCCGAGAAGCGATAACCCACAACTGCACCTGGCGCGGGGGGGCGTTCTGGGCCACGAGAGGCTCAGCCGTGGGGGCCCTGGAAAGGGGCCACTTACTGGGGAGACTCCAGAGTAACAGGGATCAACCAGCCAGAGTAACAGAGATCAACTAGGCAGAGGAACAGAGATCAACCAGGAGAGATCAACTAGAAGAGATCAACTAGCCAGAGGAGAACAGGACAGACTACAAACTTGACTTTAGACAGGTAGGTGATGCTCCGCCGAAGCAGAGCTTCCAAAAATACCGTAAACTCGGGGGTGTTCCCCTCCACGGAAATCTTTAGTAAAAGGCGAAAGATTTGTACGAGTTGAAGAGAAACCCGAGCGTGCCTTCCACACGGCCTCTGGCCCGGGGGCTCGTAAGGCGCCGGGCGCGGCCCTCACGGTGTGTCTGTCTGTTGCAGGCACTGGAACTGCGTAGACGTGGCTTCTGGACACTCAACTATCAAACGAGCAAACACACACACACACACACACACAATCAATCAGTCAGTCAGTCAGTCAGTCAGTCAATCAATCAATCAATCAATTGCAATCTTGTTTTTGAAAAAAAAAAAAAAAAAAAAAAACAGGATTTATGCATGGATTTATGTCTTTCATTATTTATTTATTTATTTATTAGAAAGGAGGGGAAACTCACTAGAGGACTGCAGACTGGACACAGGCGTGGAAAAGTTCTCGGCTACTGCTCCTGGAAGACAGAGCGCTCCTTGGGCAGCAGGCAGCTGCATTGCATCATGGGTAATCATCCTGTTTTTAGACAAAGAAAGGAGTGCACCGTTCCCAGTGGCACTGCAATACCGGGTCGATGCGTGGAGCGGACGGAGCAAGCCCCTCTTCCGACTCCCTGTTCAAAAAATCCATTTAATATATAGTCCTCGGGTAGAGGACGTATCAGATATTAAACTGATAAGAACAGATACTACACTTGATCTTAGCCAAAAGGCCGAGAAGCGATAACCCACAACTGCACCTGGCGCGGGGGGGCGTTCTGGGCCACGAGAGGCTCAGCCGTGGGGGCCCTGGAAAGGGGCCACTTACTGGGGAGACTCCAGAGTAACAGGGATCAACCAGCCAGAGTAACAGAGATCAACTAGGCAGAGGAACAGAGATCAACCAGGAGAGATCAACTAGAAGAGATCAACTAGCCAGAGGAGAACAGGACAGACTACAAACTTGACTTTAGACAGGTAGGTGATGCTCCGCCGAAGCAGAGCTTCCAAAAATACCGTAAACTCGGGGGTGTTCCCCTCCACGGAAATCTTTAGTAAAAGGCGAAAGATTTGTACGAGTTGAAGAGAAACCCGAGCGTGCCTTCCACACGGCCTCTGGCCCGGGGGCTCGTAAGGCGCCGGGCGCGGCCCTCACGGTGTGTCTGTCTGTTGCAGGCACTGGAACTGCGTAGACGTGGCTTCTGGACACTCAACTATCAAACGAGCAAACACACACACACACACACACACAATCAATCAGTCAGTCAGTCAGTCAGTCAGTCAATCAATCAATCAATCAATTGCAATCTTGTTTTTGAAAAAAAAAAAAAAAAAAAAAAACAGGATTTATGCATGGATTTATGTCTTTCATTATTTATTTATTTATTTATTAGAAAGGAGGGGAAACTCACTAGAGGACTGCAGACTGGACACAGGCGTGGAAAAGTTCTCGGCTACTGCTCCTGGAAGACAGAGCGCTCCTTGGGCAGCAGGCAGCTGCATTGCATCATGGGTAATCATCCTGTTTTTAGACAAAGAAAGGAGTGCACCGTTCCCAGTGGCACTGCAATACCGGGTCGATGCGTGGAGCGGACGGAGCAAGCCCCTCTTCCGACTCCCTGTTCAAAAAATCCATTTAATATATAGTCCTCGGGTAGAGGACGTATCAGATATTAAACTGATAAGAACAGATTTTTTTTTCTTTCGAAAAAAATTTATTGTCACTTTCCGTTACAGATTCACTTCGCTTTTACATTTTACATTTTACATTTTACATTTTTTCACTTCTTCATTTTCACAGTTTTTACAGTTTTACAGTTTTACATTTCACAGATTTTCACCACATTTTTTGAACACCTTATAAATAAATACATTACACAATTTTTGTTTTAAAACCGGTGGTGTGTGTGTATGTAAAAGAGTCTTTGTCTGTGTCTGTAAAATCCATGGGGTATGTAAAAATCCTAAAAAAAACCTGTAATCAAAATTTAAAAATCTCTCCATGCAGGACCGGGGTTCGCCACATCCAGGGTAGCGTCGCCCCCACCCCCCATCACAGCAGCAGGGCCGCCGCTTCTTGCGGCCCAGCGGAGACGAAACACCCCAAGCCCGCAGCTCCAGCCCTCTTGTGGTCTTCGACACTTGTCGGGGGGGCATCCGGCGGGAATCAGGAGCCGTGGTGGCCGAGACCCTCCTGCGTGAAGCCCCGACCCCCTCCGAATGGCCATGCTCGCCGCCTCCTGCTGTGCAGATGTTTCCAGCCGCCAGGGCACGAGGAGGGGCAGCGTCGCACGCCTCCACCAGCAGGTCCTGGAGGTCCGCAGTGCGGTACTCACACTGGTCAGAGTGAGCCAGAGCGCATGGACATCTGCGGCTGGTAGACCTTCCAGCCTCTGACTCACCCCATGTACCGCTGCCCGATACAACAGTGGGCGGACCTCCCCCACCGATGGATTCGGGCTTGCCAGGGGGCCGGTCGTGGCCCACGGGTCCCCTGCCACGCTGCTCTTCCCGGAACACGTGCCCCACTGGCTCTGGTCTGCCGCACCCAGGCCGTGGACTGCACGCACTCTTTCTTGTGCTCCGGGAGCGCATCACAGCTCCTGACCGGTGAAGTCTCATGGGCTGCTTTCCACGACGGACTCCTCTGTCTGGTCCAGAGGGCAGGGGCTCCCTTCCTCCCAGTCCTGCACAGAAGAGACACACACAAATTAAAACAGTGACACCCCGCCCATCCAGACTGCTCTGGACGGGCAGGTTAAAAACACACTTTATTTTAAAACTGGGTTTAAAATACTTCAGGGGGAGGGCAGCAGCTTTATTTCCGCGGACCAGGTGGGAGTCTGGGAGGCTCTGCTCCTGGGGTGGCCTCTCCCACTTTGGCCCCCACCTGGCATGGTCCGCCGCCCTCTCTGCACCTGAAATTCGTGTTAAAAGGGGACTAAAAACAACGCATGTTAATAACAATCCAGGTAAAAGTTCTATTTTAAAAAATAAAACCTTACCTGTTATTGCTAAAAATCCCCTCAACCCCAGTTTAAAACAATTCAGAGTGCATTTAAAACAGTATGACATCAGATGTCTATTGAAATCTGCTCTTCCTTTATCCCCACTAAACGGGGATCAGGGGGATGGCAGATAACCCCCGCCTTAGTCCCCACAGAGCTAGGCTCTTGCGGCTCCTTCGGCGAGGATGTTCTGAGCGCTTCGTTTAAAAAGAAGTCGTTTGGTGGAGTTGTGCTGGGCGGCCACAGACGGTTCAGGTCCGCCGAGTCTCCCGACTCGGAGCTACCTGACCGCTGTTTCGCCCTACACTTCTTCCCCACCATTTCTGGCGGGGGAGACTCCCGACTTCTCTTTCCCACCTGCGCACATGGGAGTGAGCCAACTAACTCACTCCCGGTGGAGGCCACACTCACCCCCAAGTCAATATGGAGTGAGGCCACTGTGTCCCCACTCCCTTCGCTAGCTTGTTCCTCGGGGGGCGTGGCCTCCATCCCTTCCTCGCTGCTCTGTGACTCCGCCCCTACATTAGCTCTGCACTCCACCTCGTTTGCCACCTCCAAGGCTCCGCCCGCCGCTTCCTGGCCCTCCCCTTCCTGGTCCGCCCCTGGGGTTTTGGCGGGAAACTCCTGCCCAGCCCCAGGGTCCGCCTCCTTCTCCCTTTCCGGTTCCTTTGTCTGAGGGCCATGCGGCCGGGCGTCCATTTTGCTAGCCTTTAGCTTGTTGGCAAAAGATTTCGGGCAATCTCTGAAGAGATGGTCTGATCCACTACAGAGGTTACACTTTCTGCCATTGGGACACTCACTGAAAGTGTGCCCGATTTCTCTACACTTCCCACACACTACTTTTGTACATGCTTCTACTAGGTGCCCAAGCTCTCCACACCTGCGGCACAGCTTGGGCATACCATTATAGTGAATGTAGCCTCGGTTTTCGCCCAACACTATCATTGAAGGTATATGTCTCAGGCCGTGGATCCCGCGTGGATCTTCCCATTGTTTAATGGGAACTCTCCACGCGCAGTTCCACACGCCATCCTCATCTACCTGCTTAACAGGTGGGCCCCGAACCTGGCAATACTGTCTCAGCCATGTACAAATATCTTCACCGCTCACCATTTCATTGAACATACGGACAACCACCCATTTCTGGGAGTTGTCCGTAAGTTTCTCCACTTTAAACAGTCTAAACATTGGCTGATCTTTCTTTAAAGCAAAAGCTGTCCAAAAGTCTGCTAGCAGGGAAGCCGTGCAGAAGCTAACGTCAAAACCCTTTCCTTGAGGCAGAGTCACAATGCAATTCAACGATTCAGGGCTAAAACCGAGGGTTTTTTGGAGTAGCTTTCTGGAGAAGTCCAACCGGGACAACTCCAGTAGCACACCCTCCACCTCGGTGAATAAAAACCGCACGCTGTGGTGCCTCCGCATGCCGGCATGGGGAGCCGTCATGCTGGAGACACCAGCAGCTATGCTACAGCTAAAACTCTAAAACTAGCACCAAATAAATAGCTAAAACAATAAATACAATAAATACTTAAAAAACCTAAAACCACTAAAAACCAGACAATGAGAATAAAAGTTGCTCTTACCTTACTGTGACAGATGTTGGTGTCGTTTCCAGGAATGAGCCCCAATGCGAAGGACCAAGGTCTACCGCCTAGGACCGGATCCTACCAGCCAGGACAAGGACAATCTTCTCTACGTGCTTTATGACCAATGTCACGAAGACAAGGGTCTTGCCACACGCAGAGCGATCGAATCTTAGCCAAAAGGCCGAGAAGCGATAACCCACAACTGCACCTGGCGCGGGGGGGCGTTCTGGGCCACGAGAGGCTCAGCCGTGGGGGCCCTGGAAAGGGGCCACTTACTGGGGAGACTCCAGAGTAACAGGGATCAACCAGCCAGAGTAACAGAGATCAACTAGGCAGAGGAACAGAGATCAACCAGGAGAGATCAACTAGAAGAGATCAACTAGCCAGAGGAGAACAGGACAGACTACAAACTTGACTTTAGACAGGTAGGTGATGCTCCGCCGAAGCAGAGCTTCCAAAAATACCGTAAACTCGGGGGTGTTCCCCTCCACGGAAATCTTTAGTAAAAGGCGAAAGATTTGTACGAGTTGAAGAGAAACCCGAGCGTGCCTTCCACACGGCCTCTGGCCCGGGGGCTCGTAAGGCGCCGGGCGCGGCCCTCACGGTGTGTCTGTCTGTTGCAGGCACTGGAACTGCGTAGACGTGGCTTCTGGACACTCAACTATCAAACGAGCAAACACACACACACACACACACACAATCAATCAGTCAGTCAGTCAGTCAGTCAGTCAATCAATCAATCAATCAATTGCAATCTTGTTTTTGAAAAAAAAAAAAAAAAAAAAAAACAGGATTTATGCATGGATTTATGTCTTTCATTATTTATTTATTTATTTATTAGAAAGGAGGGGAAACTCACTAGAGGACTGCAGACTGGACACAGGCGTGGAAAAGTTCTCGGCTACTGCTCCTGGAAGACAGAGCGCTCCTTGGGCAGCAGGCAGCTGCATTGCATCATGGGTAATCATCCTGTTTTTAGACAAAGAAAGGAGTGCACCGTTCCCAGTGGCACTGCAATACCGGGTCGATGCGTGGAGCGGACGGAGCAAGCCCCTCTTCCGACTCCCTGTTCAAAAAATCCATTTAATATATAGTCCTCGGGTAGAGGACGTATCAGATATTAAACTGATAAGAACAGATACTACACTTGATCTTAGCCAAAAGGCCGAGAAGCGATAACCCACAACTGCACCTGGCGCGGGGGGGCGTTCTGGGCCACGAGAGGCTCAGCCGTGGGGGCCCTGGAAAGGGGCCACTTACTGGGGAGACTCCAGAGTAACAGGGATCAACCAGCCAGAGTAACAGAGATCAACTAGGCAGAGGAACAGAGATCAACCAGGAGAGATCAACTAGAAGAGATCAACTAGCCAGAGGAGAACAGGACAGACTACAAACTTGACTTTAGACAGGTAGGTGATGCTCCGCCGAAGCAGAGCTTCCAAAAATACCGTAAACTCGGGGGTGTTCCCCTCCACGGAAATCTTTAGTAAAAGGCGAAAGATTTGTACGAGTTGAAGAGAAACCCGAGCGTGCCTTCCACACGGCCTCTGGCCCGGGGGCTCGTAAGGCGCCGGGCGCGGCCCTCACGGTGTGTCTGTCTGTTGCAGGCACTGGAACTGCGTAGACGTGGCTTCTGGACACTCAACTATCAAACGAGCAAACACACACACACACACACACACAATCAATCAGTCAGTCAGTCAGTCAGTCAGTCAATCAATCAATCAATCAATTGCAATCTTGTTTTTGAAAAAAAAAAAAAAAAAAAAAAACAGGATTTATGCATGGATTTATGTCTTTCATTATTTATTTATTTATTTATTAGAAAGGAGGGGAAACTCACTAGAGGACTGCAGACTGGACACAGGCGTGGAAAAGTTCTCGGCTACTGCTCCTGGAAGACAGAGCGCTCCTTGGGCAGCAGGCAGCTGCATTGCATCATGGGTAATCATCCTGTTTTTAGACAAAGAAAGGAGTGCACCGTTCCCAGTGGCACTGCAATACCGGGTCGATGCGTGGAGCGGACGGAGCAAGCCCCTCTTCCGACTCCCTGTTCAAAAAATCCATTTAATATATAGTCCTCGGGTAGAGGACGTATCAGATATTAAACTGATAAGAACAGATACTACACTTGATCTTAGCCAAAAGGCCGAGAAGCGATAACCCACAACTGCACCTGGCGCGGGGGGGCGTTCTGGGCCACGAGAGGCTCAGCCGTGGGGGCCCTGGAAAGGGGCCACTTACTGGGGAGACTCCAGAGTAACAGGGATCAACCAGCCAGAGTAACAGAGATCAACTAGGCAGAGGAACAGAGATCAACCAGGAGAGATCAACTAGAAGAGATCAACTAGCCAGAGGAGAACAGGACAGACTACAAACTTGACTTTAGACAGGTAGGTGATGCTCCGCCGAAGCAGAGCTTCCAAAAATACCGTAAACTCGGGGGTGTTCCCCTCCACGGAAATCTTTAGTAAAAGGCGAAAGATTTGTACGAGTTGAAGAGAAACCCGAGCGTGCCTTCCACACGGCCTCTGGCCCGGGGGCTCGTAAGGCGCCGGGCGCGGCCCTCACGGTGTGTCTGTCTGTTGCAGGCACTGGAACTGCGTAGACGTGGCTTCTGGACACTCAACTATCAAACGAGCAAACACACACACACACACACACACAATCAATCAGTCAGTCAGTCAGTCAGTCAGTCAATCAATCAATCAATCAATTGCAATCTTGTTTTTGAAAAAAAAAAAAAAAAAAAAAAACAGGATTTATGCATGGATTTATGTCTTTCATTATTTATTTATTTATTTATTAGAAAGGAGGGGAAACTCACTAGAGGACTGCAGACTGGACACAGGCGTGGAAAAGTTCTCGGCTACTGCTCCTGGAAGACAGAGCGCTCCTTGGGCAGCAGGCAGCTGCATTGCATCATGGGTAATCATCCTGTTTTTAGACAAAGAAAGGAGTGCACCGTTCCCAGTGGCACTGCAATACCGGGTCGATGCGTGGAGCGGACGGAGCAAGCCCCTCTTCCGACTCCCTGTTCAAAAAATCCATTTAATATATAGTCCTCGGGTAGAGGACGTATCAGATATTAAACTGATAAGAACAGATACTACACTTGATCTTAGCCAAAAGGCCGAGAAGCGATAACCCACAACTGCACCTGGCGCGGGGGGGCGTTCTGGGCCACGAGAGGCTCAGCCGTGGGGGCCCTGGAAAGGGGCCACTTACTGGGGAGACTCCAGAGTAACAGGGATCAACCAGCCAGAGTAACAGAGATCAACTAGGCAGAGGAACAGAGATCAACCAGGAGAGATCAACTAGAAGAGATCAACTAGCCAGAGGAGAACAGGACAGACTACAAACTTGACTTTAGACAGGTAGGTGATGCTCCGCCGAAGCAGAGCTTCCAAAAATACCGTAAACTCGGGGGTGTTCCCCTCCACGGAAATCTTTAGTAAAAGGCGAAAGATTTGTACGAGTTGAAGAGAAACCCGAGCGTGCCTTCCACACGGCCTCTGGCCCGGGGGCTCGTAAGGCGCCGGGCGCGGCCCTCACGGTGTGTCTGTCTGTTGCAGGCACTGGAACTGCGTAGACGTGGCTTCTGGACACTCAACTATCAAACGAGCAAACACACACACACACACACACACAATCAATCAGTCAGTCAGTCAGTCAGTCAGTCAATCAATCAATCAATCAATTGCAATCTTGTTTTTGAAAAAAAAAAAAAAAAAAAAAAACAGGATTTATGCATGGATTTATGTCTTTCATTATTTATTTATTTATTTATTAGAAAGGAGGGGAAACTCACTAGAGGACTGCAGACTGGACACAGGCGTGGAAAAGTTCTCGGCTACTGCTCCTGGAAGACAGAGCGCTCCTTGGGCAGCAGGCAGCTGCATTGCATCATGGGTAATCATCCTGTTTTTAGACAAAGAAAGGAGTGCACCGTTCCCAGTGGCACTGCAATACCGGGTCGATGCGTGGAGCGGACGGAGCAAGCCCCTCTTCCGACTCCCTGTTCAAAAAATCCATTTAATATATAGTCCTCGGGTAGAGGACGTATCAGATATTAAACTGATAAGAACAGATACTACACTTGATCTTAGCCAAAAGGCCGAGAAGCGATAACCCACAACTGCACCTGGCGCGGGGGGGCGTTCTGGGCCACGAGAGGCTCAGCCGTGGGGGCCCTGGAAAGGGGCCACTTACTGGGGAGACTCCAGAGTAACAGGGATCAACCAGCCAGAGTAACAGAGATCAACTAGGCAGAGGAACAGAGATCAACCAGGAGAGATCAACTAGAAGAGATCAACTAGCCAGAGGAGAACAGGACAGACTACAAACTTGACTTTAGACAGGTAGGTGATGCTCCGCCGAAGCAGAGCTTCCAAAAATACCGTAAACTCGGGGGTGTTCCCCTCCACGGAAATCTTTAGTAAAAGGCGAAAGATTTGTACGAGTTGAAGAGAAACCCGAGCGTGCCTTCCACACGGCCTCTGGCCCGGGGGCTCGTAAGGCGCCGGGCGCGGCCCTCACGGTGTGTCTGTCTGTTGCAGGCACTGGAACTGCGTAGACGTGGCTTCTGGACACTCAACTATCAAACGAGCAAACACACACACACACACACACACAATCAATCAGTCAGTCAGTCAGTCAGTCAGTCAATCAATCAATCAATCAATTGCAATCTTGTTTTTGAAAAAAAAAAAAAAAAAAAAAAACAGGATTTATGCATGGATTTATGTCTTTCATTATTTATTTATTTATTTATTAGAAAGGAGGGGAAACTCACTAGAGGACTGCAGACTGGACACAGGCGTGGAAAAGTTCTCGGCTACTGCTCCTGGAAGACAGAGCGCTCCTTGGGCAGCAGGCAGCTGCATTGCATCATGGGTAATCATCCTGTTTTTAGACAAAGAAAGGAGTGCACCGTTCCCAGTGGCACTGCAATACCGGGTCGATGCGTGGAGCGGACGGAGCAAGCCCCTCTTCCGACTCCCTGTTCAAAAAATCCATTTAATATATAGTCCTCGGGTAGAGGACGTATCAGATATTAAACTGATAAGAACAGATTTTTTTCTTTCGAAAAATTTATTGTCACTTTGTTTCAGTTTCACTTCACTTTTACATTTTACATTTTTTTCCTTTTTTCAATTTCACAGTTTTTCAGTTTCACAGTTTTACATTTCACAAATTTTCACCACATTTTTTAACACATCATAAATAAATACATTACACAATTTTTTTAAAACCGGTGGTGTGTGTGTATGTAAAAGAGTCTTTTTCTGTGTCTGTAAAATCCATGGGATATGTAAAAATCCTTAAAGAAAAACCTGTAATCAGAAATTTAAAAATCTCTCCATGCAGGACCGGGGTTCGCCACATCCAGGGTAGCGTCGCCCCCACCCTCCATCACAGCAGCAGGGCCGCCGCTTCTTGCAGCCCAGCGGAGACAAGACACCCCGAGCCCGCAGCTCCAGCCCTCTCGTGTTCCTCGACACTTGTCGGGGGGGCATCCGGCGGGAATCAGGAACAGTGGTGGCCGAGACCCTCCTGCGTGAAGCCCCGACCCCCTCCGAATGGCCATGCTCGCCGCCTCCTGCTGTGCAGATGTTTCCAGCCGCCAAGGCACGAGGAGGGGCAGCGTCGCACGCCTCCACCAGCAGGTCCTGGAGGTCCGCAGTACGGTACTCACACTGGTTAGAGTGGGCCAGAGCGCATGGACATCTGCGGCTGGTAGACCCTCCAGCCTCTGACTCTCCCCATGTACCGCTACCCGATACAGCAGTGGGCGGACCTCCCCCACCAGTGGATTCGGGCTTGCCAGGGGGCCGGTCGTGGCCCACAGGTCCCCTGCCACGCTGCGCTTCCCGGAACACGTGCCCCACTGGCTCTGGTCTGCCGCACCCAGGCCGTGGACTGCACACGCTCTTTCTTGTGCTCCGGGAACGCATCACAGCTCCTGACCGGTGAAGTCTCATGGGCTGCCTTCCACGACGGACACCTCTGTCTGATCCAGAGGGCAGGGGCTCCCTTCCTCCCAGTCCTGCACAGAAGAGACACACACGAATTAAAACAGTGACAACCCGCCCATCCAGACTGCTCTGGACGGGCAGGTTAAAAACACACTTTATTTTAAAACTGGGTTTAAAATACTTCAGGGAGAGGGCAGCCGATTCATCTCCGCGGACCAGGTGGGGGTCTGGGAGGCTCTGCTTTCCCCATTGTTCTTCTTTTTTCTCCTGGGGTGGCCTCTCCCACTTGGGCCCCCACCTGGCATGGTCCGCCGCCCTCTCTGAACCTAAAATAATCAATAAAAGGGGACTAAAAACAACACATGTTAATAACAATCCAGGTAAAAGTTCCAATTTAAAAATTAAAACCTTACCTGTAATTGTTAAAAATCCCCTCAAACCCAGTTTAAAACAATTCAAAGTGCAGTTAAAACAGTATGACATCAGATGTCTATTGATATCTGCTCTTCCTTCATCCCCACTAAACGGGGATCAGGTGGATGGCAGATAACCCCCGCCTCAGTCCCCACAGAGCTGGGCTCTTGCGGCTCCTTTGGCGAGGATGTTCTCAGCGCTTCGTTTAAGAAAAAGTCATTTGGTGGAGATGAGCTGGGCGGCCACAGTCGGTTCAGGTCCGCCGAGTCTGCCGACTCGGAGCTACCTGACCGCTGATTCGCCCGGCTCTTCTTCCCCACCATTTCTGGCGGGGGAGACTCCCGACTTCTCTTAGCCACTTGCGCACTTGGGAGTGAAAGGGCTACTTCACTCCCGCTGGAGGTTACACTCCCCTCCTCGTCTATCACCAGGGAGCCAGAGGCCTCCCTTTCATTTCCATCATCCGGTACTGGTTCAAGACTCGGTTGGGGAGTGGCCTCCAGCAACTGCTCTGACTCTACCTGGCTGCTAGCTCCGCCCCCCGCTTCTTGGCCAGTCCCTGAGCTCGGCGGGAGATCTCCCGCCGAAACCACAGGGACCGCCTCCTCCACGGTCTCTTTGTTTGAGTTTTCATGGCCGCCCGTGCCATGCGGCGGGGCGGCCATTTTGTTGGCCTTGAGCTTATTTGCAAAGCTCTTAGGGCAATCTCTGAAGAGGTGGTTGGAACCCCCACAAAGATTGCACTGTCTGCCATTGGGACACAGGTCGTAAGTGTGCCCAATTTGTCTACACTTGCCACAAACTATTTCTGGACACGCTTGAGCTAGGTGCCCCAGTTTGCCGCACTTGCGGCAAAGCTTGGGGCTACCATTATAGAAAATGTTGCCTCTGTTCGGGCCCAAAACTATCATGGAAGGGATAGGCCTCAGGCGAAAGTACCCGCTCGGGTCTTCCCATTGTTGAATGGGAACTCTCCACGAGCAGGTCCACACGCCATCTTGGTCTAAACCCTTGAGAGCTGGGCCTTTCACGGTGCAATATCTTTTAAGCCAGGTCACGATATCTTCTCCTGTAACTGTTTCATTGAACATCTGGACAATCACTGTTTTAAGTGAATTGTCACAGAGTTTCTCCACAGTACAAAAGTTAAACTGGCTCTTAACATTCTCGAAAGCAGTCCAGAAACTTGTTAGCAGACTAGCCGAGCAGAAGCTAACATCATAGCCCTTTCCACCAGGCAGAGTCACTATGCAGTTTAAATCCTCCGGCTTGAAACCCAACACTTTCTGTACATATTTTCGTGAGAAATCAAGCCGGGAAAGAGGTAGTGGTTTCCCCCCTACCTCCTTTAAAACAAATCGCACGCTGTGGTGCCTCTTCACGTCAGCACGTGGAGCTGACATGATAGAGGCACCAACAGCCTACAACACTGCTAAAAATCTAAAATTGGCAATAAATAGCTAAAACTATAAATACAATAAATACTAAAAAGCTTTAAAAACACTAAAAACCAACAGTGATGAATTGAAATTGCACCTTACCTGTAAGTGTGGTATCTCTTCTCCTTGGCTAGCTGGAAACGAAAATCCTGAGGAGAAGAGGGAACCACTGAAGTCCTGGGGAATGGGGCCAAAGCCTACCGGCAAGACTCCTCCTCCAGACGCCGGACGAGTGCAATCTCCTCCCAGATGCTAACGATCCAAGTCACAAAGACTGAGATCACGCCGCACCAGGGAGCGATCACTATCTTAGCCAAAAGGCCGAGAAGCGATCCTGATAAGAACAGATACTACACTTGATCTTAGCCAAAAGGCCGAGAAGCGATAACCCACAACTGCACCTGGCGCGGGGGGGCGTTCTGGGCCACGAGAGGCTCAGCCGTGGGGGCCCTGGAAAGGGGCCACTTACTGGGGAGACTCCAGAGTAACAGGGATCAACCAGCCAGAGTAACAGAGATCAACTAGGCAGAGGAACAGAGATCAACCAGGAGAGATCAACTAGAAGAGATCAACTAGCCAGAGGAGAACAGGACAGACTACAAACTTGACTTTAGACAGGTAGGTGATGCTCCGCCGAAGCAGAGCTTCCAAAAATACCGTAAACTCGGGGGTGTTCCCCTCCACGGAAATCTTTAGTAAAAGGCGAAAGATTTGTACGAGTTGAAGAGAAACCCGAGCGTGCCTTCCACACGGCCTCTGGCCCGGGGGCTCGTAAGGCGCCGGGCGCGGCCCTCACGGTGTGTCTGTCTGTTGCAGGCACTGGAACTGCGTAGACGTGGCTTCTGGACACTCAACTATCAAACGAGCAAACACACACACACACACACACACAATCAATCAGTCAGTCAGTCAGTCAGTCAGTCAATCAATCAATCAATCAATTGCAATCTTGTTTTTGAAAAAAAAAAAAAAAAAAAAAAACAGGATTTATGCATGGATTTATGTCTTTCATTATTTATTTATTTATTTATTAGAAAGGAGGGGAAACTCACTAGAGGACTGCAGACTGGACACAGGCGTGGAAAAGTTCTCGGCTACTGCTCCTGGAAGACAGAGCGCTCCTTGGGCAGCAGGCAGCTGCATTGCATCATGGGTAATCATCCTGTTTTTAGACAAAGAAAGGAGTGCACCGTTCCCAGTGGCACTGCAATACCGGGTCGATGCGTGGAGCGGACGGAGCAAGCCCCTCTTCCGACTCCCTGTTCAAAAAATCCATTTAATATATAGTCCTCGGGTAGAGGACGTATCAGATATTAAACTGATAAGAACAGATACTACACTTGATCTTAGCCAAAAGGCCGAGAAGCGATAACCCACAACTGCACCTGGCGCGGGGGGGCGTTCTGGGCCACGAGAGGCTCAGCCGTGGGGGCCCTGGAAAGGGGCCACTTACTGGGGAGACTCCAGAGTAACAGGGATCAACCAGCCAGAGTAACAGAGATCAACTAGGCAGAGGAACAGAGATCAACCAGGAGAGATCAACTAGAAGAGATCAACTAGCCAGAGGAGAACAGGACAGACTACAAACTTGACTTTAGACAGGTAGGTGATGCTCCGCCGAAGCAGAGCTTCCAAAAATACCGTAAACTCGGGGGTGTTCCCCTCCACGGAAATCTTTAGTAAAAGGCGAAAGATTTGTACGAGTTGAAGAGAAACCCGAGCGTGCCTTCCACACGGCCTCTGGCCCGGGGGCTCGTAAGGCGCCGGGCGCGGCCCTCACGGTGTGTCTGTCTGTTGCAGGCACTGGAACTGCGTAGACGTGGCTTCTGGACACTCAACTATCAAACGAGCAAACACACACACACACACACACACAATCAATCAGTCAGTCAGTCAGTCAGTCAGTCAATCAATCAATCAATCAATTGCAATCTTGTTTTTGAAAAAAAAAAAAAAAAAAAAAAACAGGATTTATGCATGGATTTATGTCTTTCATTATTTATTTATTTATTTATTAGAAAGGAGGGGAAACTCACTAGAGGACTGCAGACTGGACACAGGCGTGGAAAAGTTCTCGGCTACTGCTCCTGGAAGACAGAGCGCTCCTTGGGCAGCAGGCAGCTGCATTGCATCATGGGTAATCATCCTGTTTTTAGACAAAGAAAGGAGTGCACCGTTCCCAGTGGCACTGCAATACCGGGTCGATGCGTGGAGCGGACGGAGCAAGCCCCTCTTCCGACTCCCTGTTCAAAAAATCCATTTAATATATAGTCCTCGGGTAGAGGACGTATCAGATATTAAACTGATAAGAACAGATACTACACTTGATCTTAGCCAAAAGGCCGAGAAGCGATAACCCACAACTGCACCTGGCGCGGGGGGGCGTTCTGGGCCACGAGAGGCTCAGCCGTGGGGGCCCTGGAAAGGGGCCACTTACTGGGGAGACTCCAGAGTAACAGGGATCAACCAGCCAGAGTAACAGAGATCAACTAGGCAGAGGAACAGAGATCAACCAGGAGAGATCAACTAGAAGAGATCAACTAGCCAGAGGAGAACAGGACAGACTACAAACTTGACTTTAGACAGGTAGGTGATGCTCCGCCGAAGCAGAGCTTCCAAAAATACCGTAAACTCGGGGGTGTTCCCCTCCACGGAAATCTTTAGTAAAAGGCGAAAGATTTGTACGAGTTGAAGAGAAACCCGAGCGTGCCTTCCACACGGCCTCTGGCCCGGGGGCTCGTAAGGCGCCGGGCGCGGCCCTCACGGTGTGTCTGTCTGTTGCAGGCACTGGAACTGCGTAGACGTGGCTTCTGGACACTCAACTATCAAACGAGCAAACACACACACACACACACACACAATCAATCAGTCAGTCAGTCAGTCAGTCAGTCAATCAATCAATCAATCAATTGCAATCTTGTTTTTGAAAAAAAAAAAAAAAAAAAAAAACAGGATTTATGCATGGATTTATGTCTTTCATTATTTATTTATTTATTTATTAGAAAGGAGGGGAAACTCACTAGAGGACTGCAGACTGGACACAGGCGTGGAAAAGTTCTCGGCTACTGCTCCTGGAAGACAGAGCGCTCCTTGGGCAGCAGGCAGCTGCATTGCATCATGGGTAATCATCCTGTTTTTAGACAAAGAAAGGAGTGCACCGTTCCCAGTGGCACTGCAATACCGGGTCGATGCGTGGAGCGGACGGAGCAAGCCCCTCTTCCGACTCCCTGTTCAAAAAATCCATTTAATATATAGTCCTCGGGTAGAGGACGTATCAGATATTAAACTGATAAGAACAGATACTACACTTGATCTTAGCCAAAAGGCCGAGAAGCGATAACCCACAACTGCACCTGGCGCGGGGGGGCGTTCTGGGCCACGAGAGGCTCAGCCGTGGGGGCCCTGGAAAGGGGCCACTTACTGGGGAGACTCCAGAGTAACAGGGATCAACCAGCCAGAGTAACAGAGATCAACTAGGCAGAGGAACAGAGATCAACCAGGAGAGATCAACTAGAAGAGATCAACTAGCCAGAGGAGAACAGGACAGACTACAAACTTGACTTTAGACAGGTAGGTGATGCTCCGCCGAAGCAGAGCTTCCAAAAATACCGTAAACTCGGGGGTGTTCCCCTCCACGGAAATCTTTAGTAAAAGGCGAAAGATTTGTACGAGTTGAAGAGAAACCCGAGCGTGCCTTCCACACGGCCTCTGGCCCGGGGGCTCGTAAGGCGCCGGGCGCGGCCCTCACGGTGTGTCTGTCTGTTGCAGGCACTGGAACTGCGTAGACGTGGCTTCTGGACACTCAACTATCAAACGAGCAAACACACACACACACACACACACAATCAATCAGTCAGTCAGTCAGTCAGTCAGTCAATCAATCAATCAATCAATTGCAATCTTGTTTTTGAAAAAAAAAAAAAAAAAAAAAAACAGGATTTATGCATGGATTTATGTCTTTCATTATTTATTTATTTATTTATTAGAAAGGAGGGGAAACTCACTAGAGGACTGCAGACTGGACACAGGCGTGGAAAAGTTCTCGGCTACTGCTCCTGGAAGACAGAGCGCTCCTTGGGCAGCAGGCAGCTGCATTGCATCATGGGTAATCATCCTGTTTTTAGACAAAGAAAGGAGTGCACCGTTCCCAGTGGCACTGCAATACCGGGTCGATGCGTGGAGCGGACGGAGCAAGCCCCTCTTCCGACTCCCTGTTCAAAAAATCCATTTAATATATAGTCCTCGGGTAGAGGACGTATCAGATATTAAACTGATAAGAACAGATACTACACTTGATCTTAGCCAAAAGGCCGAGAAGCGATAACCCACAACTGCACCTGGCGCGGGGGGGCGTTCTGGGCCACGAGAGGCTCAGCCGTGGGGGCCCTGGAAAGGGGCCACTTACTGGGGAGACTCCAGAGTAACAGGGATCAACCAGCCAGAGTAACAGAGATCAACTAGGCAGAGGAACAGAGATCAACCAGGAGAGATCAACTAGAAGAGATCAACTAGCCAGAGGAGAACAGGACAGACTACAAACTTGACTTTAGACAGGTAGGTGATGCTCCGCCGAAGCAGAGCTTCCAAAAATACCGTAAACTCGGGGGTGTTCCCCTCCACGGAAATCTTTAGTAAAAGGCGAAAGATTTGTACGAGTTGAAGAGAAACCCGAGCGTGCCTTCCACACGGCCTCTGGCCCGGGGGCTCGTAAGGCGCCGGGCGCGGCCCTCACGGTGTGTCTGTCTGTTGCAGGCACTGGAACTGCGTAGACGTGGCTTCTGGACACTCAACTATCAAACGAGCAAACACACACACACACACACACACAATCAATCAGTCAGTCAGTCAGTCAGTCAGTCAATCAATCAATCAATCAATTGCAATCTTGTTTTTGAAAAAAAAAAAAAAAAAAAAAAACAGGATTTATGCATGGATTTATGTCTTTCATTATTTATTTATTTATTTATTAGAAAGGAGGGGAAACTCACTAGAGGACTGCAGACTGGACACAGGCGTGGAAAAGTTCTCGGCTACTGCTCCTGGAAGACAGAGCGCTCCTTGGGCAGCAGGCAGCTGCATTGCATCATGGGTAATCATCCTGTTTTTAGACAAAGAAAGGAGTGCACCGTTCCCAGTGGCACTGCAATACCGGGTCGATGCGTGGAGCGGACGGAGCAAGCCCCTCTTCCGACTCCCTGTTCAAAAAATCCATTTAATATATAGTCCTCGGGTAGAGGACGTATCAGATATTAAACTGATAAGAACAGATTTTTTCTTCATCAATGTTTTTATTACAAAACCATGTTTACACATTATCCCAAAACCACAAACCCATCACCAAAACCCAACCCAATACACCTCGTGGTCCCTCGGACTCCCTCTCCTATCTCAAGTCCGGCTCGTCCTCCCCCTCGCTGTCCGTTGAGACCGCGAGGTCTAGGCTCAATGCCCCGCTCAGGTCCGCCATCCCCGCCTCCATCCGGTCGATGCGCTGCCTCGTCTCCTCATGTTGCTCCTGCAGGTCCAACACAGTAAGGATTGAACCTGCAGAGCCCACCGCCGCCGGCAACGCCTCGTCCAGCATCCCGGCCGACCTCTCCTCCGCCGACCGCCGCGGCACCCGCTCCATCCTGGACTGCCGCCGCTCCAGCCTCCCGGCCTCCGACACCGACTCCTCCGGCGTCTCCGCCACCACCGTCACCTCCTCCGCCGCTGCCTCCTCGGCTCTCTCCCTCCTCTCCTTCCCAGGGGGAGCGCCGGTTTCCTCCTCCTCACCCGAGGACGCCACGAGTGCCCTCTTGGGCGCTGCCCTGCCCTCGGTGGTCGCCTCTCCGGGGTCGGGAGTCGACCCCCACTCCATCGCGGCCTCCACCTCCTCCGACGCGTCCACCGCGTCCATCACGGGCAGCTCCTGCAGCGAGTCAGCCGTCACCACCGTCGCCACCACCGCCACCGAGGTCGCCGACTCCCTCTCGACCTCCACCTCCTGGTCCGGCGAAGTCGCCGGGTCCGCCGCCACCGCCGGCGAAGTCGCCTCGCCCCCGGTCTCCGCCGTCGCAGTCGCCTGGTCCGGCGAAGTCACCCGGTCCGGCGAAGTCGCCGGCGCTGCCGACCCGACCACGGTCCCCGACCTCCTCGCCGCCGCCACGTCAGCCCAGCTCCTCGTCCTCGCTGCTGCGTCGTCCCGTCGGCTCCTCGTCCCGGTCCTGGTGGGGCACTCCCTGGCGAAGTGCCCCGGCGACCCACACAGGGAACAGACCGATGGTCTGCCCCCGCACTCCTTCCTGGTGTGGCCCGCCTGGCCGCACCGCCAACATGCCCGCGGCTGCCCCGGGTACTCCAGCCTCGCCCGATTACCCCTCGACCCGATCGCGACGAAGCTGGGGGGATGGATCACCTCCCCAGGGCCGCCGCCGGGCACGGGACGTAGGAGGACGACATACCGGCGCTTACAGCACCAGATGCCGTCCTCGTCCCTCACCTTCGTCCCCCCCTTTACGGCCTCGAACAAATGTCCGAGGACCGCGAGGACCGCCTCGTCCGCCACCCCTGCACTGAAGGTGGTAACAGTGAGTGGGACTGGCCGCCGCTCATAGAGGGGCACCAAACGGAGCCCCTCCAGAACGGCGACGGGTGCCTTTTGGCCGCCCCACTCACTGACCAACCCCAGGCAGGTCGACGTCGCCCCAAACGTCACATCCAGGAACCCCGCCGCGGAGTAATCCTGGACGCACTGGAGGGCCGCCGGCTGGACGCCGAAGAAATCCCTAAGGATCTCCCGAACGACCAGCCGGCGGTCAAACCTCGCCCTTGTCCGCACCTTCACTCCCTCCGGCGCCTCCGAGTCAATAATGACCCGGAGGGTCCGCTCCATGCCGGGCTCGGGCCGGGGCCCATCCCTCTCATGGCTCCATGAAGCCATGCCCTTCTCGCACTTCCCGTCAAGATCACCAACGTAACTGCAGGACACAGTACTACACTTGATCTTAGCCAAAAGGCCGAGAAGCGATAACCCACAACTGCACCTGGCGCGGGGGGGCGTTCTGGGCCACGAGAGGCTCAGCCGTGGGGGCCCTGGAAAGGGGCCACTTACTGGGGAGACTCCAGAGTAACAGGGATCAACCAGCCAGAGTAACAGAGATCAACTAGGCAGAGGAACAGAGATCAACCAGGAGAGATCAACTAGAAGAGATCAACTAGCCAGAGGAGAACAGGACAGACTACAAACTTGACTTTAGACAGGTAGGTGATGCTCCGCCGAAGCAGAGCTTCCAAAAATACCGTAAACTCGGGGGTGTTCCCCTCCACGGAAATCTTTAGTAAAAGGCGAAAGATTTGTACGAGTTGAAGAGAAACCCGAGCGTGCCTTCCACACGGCCTCTGGCCCGGGGGCTCGTAAGGCGCCGGGCGCGGCCCTCACGGTGTGTCTGTCTGTTGCAGGCACTGGAACTGCGTAGACGTGGCTTCTGGACACTCAACTATCAAACGAGCAAACACACACACACACACACACACAATCAATCAGTCAGTCAGTCAGTCAGTCAGTCAATCAATCAATCAATCAATTGCAATCTTGTTTTTGAAAAAAAAAAAAAAAAAAAAAAACAGGATTTATGCATGGATTTATGTCTTTCATTATTTATTTATTTATTTATTAGAAAGGAGGGGAAACTCACTAGAGGACTGCAGACTGGACACAGGCGTGGAAAAGTTCTCGGCTACTGCTCCTGGAAGACAGAGCGCTCCTTGGGCAGCAGGCAGCTGCATTGCATCATGGGTAATCATCCTGTTTTTAGACAAAGAAAGGAGTGCACCGTTCCCAGTGGCACTGCAATACCGGGTCGATGCGTGGAGCGGACGGAGCAAGCCCCTCTTCCGACTCCCTGTTCAAAAAATCCATTTAATATATAGTCCTCGGGTAGAGGACGTATCAGATATTAAACTGATAAGAACAGATTTTTTTCTTTCGAAAAATTTTATTGTCACGATTTCGTTTACAAGTTCATTTCATTTACATTGTTTTTCATTTTCATTTTCGTTTTCATTGTCATTTCTCACTTATACATACATATATATACCCATATACACAAATACATACATTTGTTTTTTTCTTTTTTTCCTTATACATTGGTATTGTTTTTTTCCATACATCGTTTTCCATACATTTTTCTTTTTTCTTTTTCTTTCACAGTCTTTTTGTTTTTGTTTTTCTTTCACAGTCTTTTTGTTTTTTTCACATTTCACACTTCTTTACAAGTCATTTTTTCAATAAATATGTTTAAAACAGAGTGTGTGTGTTCTGTGTAAAAAAAAAACCCGTGAAGTGTATGTAAAAGAGTCCATGTATGTTAAAAACCAGTGAGTGGTAAAAATAAATAAATAAATGAAACCAAACAGTAAAAATCTCCTCATGCAGGACCTCGGGTGAGCCACCTCCCTTCTGGCTCCACCCCGCCCTCCATCACACAGCAAGGTTGCCGCTTCAGACGGCCCAGCGGAGACCCTCACCCTACGCCCGCTGCTCCATCCCTCTGATGTATTTCGTCTCTTTGCGGGGGGGCGTCGGCGGGAATCAGCGACCGTGGTGGCTCGGACCCCCCTGCGTGGGACCCCGACCCCCTCCGATTGGCGGTGCGCGGCGCCTCCTCCTGCGCAGATGTCACCAGCCGCTCAAGCGCATGGAGGGGCACCGTCACACGCTTCCCCACCAGCAGGTTTCTGGAGGTCCACAATGCGGTCTTCACCCTGTTTAGGGTGAGCCAGAGCGCAGCAAAATCCACGGCTGGGAGCCTCTGCAGCCTCTGACCCACCCCATGTACCGCTTCCCGGTACTCCAGGGGGTGGACCTCCCCCGCCGGCAGGCTCGGGCTTGTCAGGGGGCCGGTCACGGCCCACAGGTCTTCTGCCACACTGCACTCCCAGAACACGTGCCTCACGGTCTCCGGTTTCCCGCACCCGGACCGTGGGCAGATGGGGTTTTTCGCCATGCCCCGGGAGTGCATCACGGCCCTGACCGGGAGGATCTCGTGGGCCGCCATCCACGACAGATCCTTCTGTTTGTTCTGGAGGGCGGGGTGGGCCACGTTCCTCCACACCTGTTTGGCCTCACGTGTTGTGAGGCCAGGAACGGGGCTCACCTTCTCCCGGTCCTGCACAAGAGAGACAAGCATTTTAGAATTTGTTAAAACCGTGACAGTCTGCCCCTCCAAATCATACTGTTTTAAAAACTTCTTAATAAAAACATACTGGGGGGGCAGGTTAAAACTAACTGGACAGGTCAGACTGGGTCTTAAAACTTTCAGTTGTCTTAGGTACGACCCCATCCAGAATCTGGCTAGGGCCGATGTTTTATTTTCTCTGGATGGGGCCGTCGCATATTTGATGTGGAGGGCGGTGTACTTGGATCCTAAAAACAGGTGGGGGTCTGGGAGGCCCTTCCCACCGTTCTCAGGGCGCTTTTTGACAGTGTCTCTCTTTATCCTCTCCCACTTAGACCCCCACAAAAAGTAAAACACCGCCCTCTCCAGTCCTAAAAGAAAAGAGCGGGGGGGGCTAAAAACAGAACAGAGGAGTAAAAGCAGGGGTAAAATAACTGCTTTTACGATTAAAACCTTTCCTTCCACTGTCAAGTCTCTAAGTCCCCAGAACCCAAGTCTTTGCCTAACTGTCCCTAACTTGTCAGTCCAGTTCCCTCGTCCACCACCCTCTTCGTCAAATTTAATACCTAAAATCTTGATGTCCCTTATTTTAAAATCCAGATCAAGTCCAGTCGGGACGCCACCCCATGGTCCAAAGAGCTGGGCCTCGGACTTGCTCCTGTTGAGCTTAGCGCCCGAGGCCCTTCCATACCGTTCAGTAGTTTCCATGGCTCTTTGGACCGATGAAAAGTCAGTGAGTATTAGGGTGACGTCGTCCATGTATAAAACACTACTTACCTGTAGACCACCTGGGATCTTGAGACCCCTGATCCATTGATCCTTTCTCAAGAGCTGTGCCAGCGGTTCGATGCAAGCAACGAACAGGAGTGGGGATAATGGACACCCCTGGCGGACGCCAGAGCGAATATTAATCGCTTTTGTGAAATGCCCATTAACACGAATTTTGCTGTAGATGTCTCTATACAGCAATCCCACCCACTCTACAAACCTCCCTGGAAAACCCATTTTTCGCAGTACCTGAAACAGGTACTGGTGCGAGACCCGATCAAAAGCTTTCTCAAAGTCTAAATTTAGGACTATCAACCGAATGTTTCTGTCTCTCGCGAAACAGATGGCGTCACGTACCAGCACTAGGCTGTCCGTGATCCTCCTTCCAGGCACGGCACAGGCTTGATCCGGGTGGATCAGGTCCTCTAAAACAGTCGACATCCTAAAACTTAAAATTTTGCTAAAAAGCTTTAAGTCAAAATTTAAAAGTGTTATTGGTCGCCAGTTTTGTAAGTCAGTCCTGTCGCCCTTTTTGAATAAGAGCGACACTATCCCTACTCTAAAGCTGTCAGGTAAAACTTTCAAATTCTTGAATTCATTAAAAACGGTCACTAGGTCCGGCAGTAAAATGTCTAAAAAGGTTTTAAAATACTCCAGGGGAAGCCCATCCTCTCCTGGAGCCTTCCCCTGTTTAAAACCCTTAAGACAATTTGTTGTTTCTAAAATACTGAAATCTTGTTCTGAAACCCCGGAGTGTCCGTCTAAAACTTTATCCAAAGAATTTAAAACTTCCCCAGGGGCCTCCTCATGCACCCGTTCCCCATACAAATCCGTATAAAACCCCTCAATCACCTCTAAAATGTCCTTATCTGTATTAAAAACATTGTTGTTGTTTTTAACTGAGGTGATTGACCCACCCCGTGTCACTGTTTTCTTAAAAAAATAACGGGTGCATTTTTCACCTTCATCGAGATCTCTCTCTCTGGATCTGAGGATGACCCCTTCAGCCTTAATATCGGCTAAAACCTTCATTTCCTTTTTAACTTCTTTCACTTCGTTAAAAAAATCAAAACCATTGTTGCACAGGTTAAAATAGCGCTGCAGTCTTTTTTGCAGCCCCACCATGCGTCTGCTTTCCCTATCTTTCTTTCTTTTTCCTTTTTGTTTAAAAAAAGTCGTGGTGCGTCCCTTCACCATCTCCCACCACTGTGCTCTTGTGTCATGTGAGTCTTGGAGGGTCTGCCAGAGGCCGTACTGCTCCCTGTATTCTCTCACCACTTCCTTGTCTTGCAACAGGGAGCAGTTTAGCCTCCACAGACCTCTCCCTACAGTCACACCTGTGGGGAGTGAAAGGGTGCAGGAAAGCATTAAGTGATCTGAGAAGAAAAGGGGGGTTAATGTAGCATCGGTTGACGGGCAGTCTCTTGAAAATAAATAGTCTATTCGAGAGGCTCTGGTACCATCACCACTGAACCAGGTGAAGCCCTCCTCTCTTTGATGCAAGGATTTGTAGCAGTCAACTAATTTAAAATCCTTTACTAAACCCTGTAATAAAACCGAAGTCTTGTCCACCCTAAAATCCTCACCTTTCCCTTTCCTATCTAATCTACTTAAAACACAGTTAAAATCCCCTGCTACCACTAGGGGAGCCCTACCTAGCATGTGGGGCTGCAGGTCTTCTAAAAGCTTGTGTCTTTCATTTTTTTCCGTAAAACCATATACATTTAAAATGTTAAAATCCCTATCTAAAAACGTCAGGTGGGTTAAAAGGGCCCGTCCAGGTCTCACCACCGTGCTGCCCTTCACCAAGATGTGGGGATTCTTGATAAGGATGCAGACCCCGTCTGCTCTGTTGTAGTTGGAGCCGCTCCATATGGAGGGTCCCGGGGTCCACATCTGTTCCCACCTAGTGTATTTTTCCAAGAAGGGCAGAGAGCACTCTTGCAACAGAAAGATATCTGCGCTGAGAGTGCTCAACAGGGATAATATGCTCTGTGCTCTTGTTTTGGCTCTTACACTCCGGACATTTATTGTCGCGATTGTAAGGGTCATTGAGCAATATGGTTAAAAAGACACAACATTTTAAACAGCAGCATTATTTAAAATACACATAGGGATCACAAAGACGTGATCTCCTGTGACACCTGCTCCTCCTTGACCACCATTGATCTAGGGTCTGGAGGTTTGCAGGTGTCTCCTGCCTCAGCCCTCACAGAGGTAATCTCTTGTGAGGACTTACGAGGCGTTGATACTCTAAGCGCATCACATAAATTAAAAGACTCCTCAATGGGTTGAGCTTCATCGATCACCAGACGGCGCGAGTCTTCCAGTGAGGAACTCCTCGCCCGCTGCTGTCGATGCTTCTTCCCCCGCCCAGGGGCAGGGGGAGACTCCAAGGGCCTTTTTAATGGTTGCGCGTTTGGGAGTGAGAGAAACTCTTCACTCCCGCTGGAGGACACACTCACCTCCGGCACCGTTTCCAAGGAGGAGACAGACTCCTCCTCCTCCTCCTTCTCCTCCTCCTCCACCACTTCCACCTCCTCCTCCTCCACCACTTCCACCTCTGTCTCCTCCTGTACTCCTGCTGGGGGGGTGTCCTCCAGCACCTGCACTTCCTCTACCGGGGTATCAGCTTTGCCTCCTGTACCTTGGCCCGCCCCTGAAACCCCAGGGGCCGCCTCCACCACCACCTCCACCTCAGGCTCTTTTTCATTTTCCGGGCCCTGTGGCACGTCGGCCATTTTGGTGGCCTCCGCACCATGCGGCGCGGCGGCCATTTCGGTGGCCTCCGTGCCATGCTGCCCGGCGGCCATTTTGGTGCCCTCCGGACCATGCTGTCCAGGTGGCTTTTTCATTTTGTTGGCATAACTTGCAGGGCAATCTCTGAAAAGATGGTCAAACTTACCACAGAGATTGCACTGTTTGCCATTGGTACACTCTGCATAAGTGTGCCCAATTTCTCTACACTTGTTACACACAATTTCTGGGCACCCGTCAGCTAAATGCCCAAATTTGCCGCACTTGCGGCAGAGCTTGGGCATACCCTGGTAGAATATGTAGCCACGGTTCTGGCCCAACACAATCATTGACGGTATTTGTCTCAGGCCTAGGTGACTGCTCAGGTCTTCCAATTGTTTAATTGGAACTCTCCATGAGCAGTTCCAAATGCCATCCTCGTCAAATACCTTGACTGGTGGGCTTTTAACCAGGCAATATCTAGCCAGCCAGACATGAATGTCTTCTCCCGTCACCGTTTCATTAAACATTCTAACAAACACAACCTTCTGTGAATTGTCAGTAAGTTTCTCCACTTTAAACATGGAGAACTGGCCTTTAGCTACATCAAAACGGGCCCAGAAACTATTTAGCAACATAGCAGAGGCAAAGCTAACGTCAAAACCTTTGTTCCCCGGTAGGGAAACAATGCAGTTCAATTCTTGTGGGGTAAAATTGAGGGCCTTCTGAATTAGCTTCCTGGAGAAGTCCAACCGGGACATCCCCAGGAGCTTGCCCCCAAACTCCTTAAAAACAAAGCGCACACTGTGGTGCCTCCGCACGCCGGCACTGGCAGCCGACATGGTGGAGACACCACCAGTGAGGCTAACTGCTAAAACCACTAAAAACTAGCCAATAAATACTAAAACAATAAATAAATAAATACTAAAACACTTTAAAACTTTAAAAACCAGACAATGAAGAATAAAAATTGCTCTTACCTGCTGTCGTGGAGATGTTATTCCGTCGAGATGAGCCCCAATGCACGAGGACCCAGGCCAACTGCCTAGGACCCGATCCCGGTCAGCTAGGACAAGTTCAATATACTCAGAGTGCTTTTGATCAATATCACAAGGACAAGGATCTAGCCACACTCTGAGCGATCGAATCTTAGCCAAAAGGCCGAGAAGCGATAACCCACAACTGCACCTGGCGCGGGGGGGCGTTCTGGGCCACGAGAGGCTCAGCCGTGGGGGCCCTGGAAAGGGGCCACTTACTGGGGAGACTCCAGAGTAACAGGGATCAACCAGCCAGAGTAACAGAGATCAACTAGGCAGAGGAACAGAGATCAACCAGGAGAGATCAACTAGAAGAGATCAACTAGCCAGAGGAGAACAGGACAGACTACAAACTTGACTTTAGACAGGTAGGTGATGCTCCGCCGAAGCAGAGCTTCCAAAAATACCGTAAACTCGGGGGTGTTCCCCTCCACGGAAATCTTTAGTAAAAGGCGAAAGATTTGTACGAGTTGAAGAGAAACCCGAGCGTGCCTTCCACACGGCCTCTGGCCCGGGGGCTCGTAAGGCGCCGGGCGCGGCCCTCACGGTGTGTCTGTCTGTTGCAGGCACTGGAACTGCGTAGACGTGGCTTCTGGACACTCAACTATCAAACGAGCAAACACACACACACACACACACAATCAATCAGTCAGTCAGTCAGTCAGTCAGTCAATCAATCAATCAATCAATTGCAATCTTGTTTTTGAAAAAAAAAAAAAAAAAAAAAAACAGGATTTATGCATGGATTTATGTCTTTCATTATTTATTTATTTATTTATTAGAAAGGAGGGGAAACTCACTAGAGGACTGCAGACTGGACACAGGCGTGGAAAAGTTCTCGGCTACTGCTCCTGGAAGACAGAGCGCTCCTTGGGCAGCAGGCAGCTGCATTGCATCATGGGTAATCATCCTGTTTTTAGACAAAGAAAGGAGTGCACCGTTCCCAGTGGCACTGCAATACCGGGTCGATGCGTGGAGCGGACGGAGCAAGCCCCTCTTCCGACTCCCTGTTCAAAAAATCCATTTAATATATAGTCCTCGGGTAGAGGACGTATCAGATATTAAACTGATAAGAACAGATACTACACTTGATCTTAGCCAAAAGGCCGAGAAGCGATAACCCACAACTGCACCTGGCGCGGGGGGGCGTTCTGGGCCACGAGAGGCTCAGCCGTGGGGGCCCTGGAAAGGGGCCACTTACTGGGGAGACTCCAGAGTAACAGGGATCAACCAGCCAGAGTAACAGAGATCAACTAGGCAGAGGAACAGAGATCAACCAGGAGAGATCAACTAGAAGAGATCAACTAGCCAGAGGAGAACAGGACAGACTACAAACTTGACTTTAGACAGGTAGGTGATGCTCCGCCGAAGCAGAGCTTCCAAAAATACCGTAAACTCGGGGGTGTTCCCCTCCACGGAAATCTTTAGTAAAAGGCGAAAGATTTGTACGAGTTGAAGAGAAACCCGAGCGTGCCTTCCACACGGCCTCTGGCCCGGGGGCTCGTAAGGCGCCGGGCGCGGCCCTCACGGTGTGTCTGTCTGTTGCAGGCACTGGAACTGCGTAGACGTGGCTTCTGGACACTCAACTATCAAACGAGCAAACACACACACACACACACACACAATCAATCAGTCAGTCAGTCAGTCAGTCAGTCAATCAATCAATCAATCAATTGCAATCTTGTTTTTGAAAAAAAAAAAAAAAAAAAAAAACAGGATTTATGCATGGATTTATGTCTTTCATTATTTATTTATTTATTTATTAGAAAGGAGGGGAAACTCACTAGAGGACTGCAGACTGGACACAGGCGTGGAAAAGTTCTCGGCTACTGCTCCTGGAAGACAGAGCGCTCCTTGGGCAGCAGGCAGCTGCATTGCATCATGGGTAATCATCCTGTTTTTAGACAAAGAAAGGAGTGCACCGTTCCCAGTGGCACTGCAATACCGGGTCGATGCGTGGAGCGGACGGAGCAAGCCCCTCTTCCGACTCCCTGTTCAAAAAATCCATTTAATATATAGTCCTCGGGTAGAGGACGTATCAGATATTAAACTGATAAGAACAGATTTTTTCTTTCGAAAAATTTATTGTCACTTTGTTTCAGTTTCACTTCACCTTTACATTTTACATTTTTTTCCTTTTTTCAATTTCACAGTTTTTCAGTTTCACAGTTTTACATTTCACAAATTTTCACCACATTTTTTAACACATCATAAATAAATACATTACACAATTTTTTTTAAAACCGGTGGTGTGTGTGTATGTAAAATAGTCTTTGTCTGTGTCTGTAAAATCCATGGGATATGTAAAAATCCTTAAAGAAAAACCTGTAATCAGAAATTAAAAATCTCTCCATGCAGGACCGGGGTTCGCCCCATCCAGGGTAGCGTCGCCCCCACCCTCCATCACAGCAGCAGGGCCGCCGCTTCTTGCCGCCCAGCGGAGACAAAACACCCCGAGCCCGCAGCTCCAGCCCTCTCGTGTTCTTCGACACTTGTCGGGGGGGCATCCGGCGGGAATCAGGAGCCGTGGTGGCCGAGACCCTCCTGCGTGAAGCCCCGACCCCCTCCGAATGGCCATGCTCGCCGCCTCCTGCTGTGCAGATGTTTCCAGCCGCCAAGGCACGAGGAGGGGCAGCGTCGCACGCCTCCACCAGCAGGTCCTGGAGGTCCGCAGTGCGGTACTCACACTGGTTGGAGTGAGCCAGAGCGCATGGACATCTGCGGCTGGTAGACCCTCCAGCCTCTGACTCCCCCCATGTACCGCTGCCCGATACAGCAGTGGGCGGACCTCCCCCACCAGTGGATTCGGGCTTGCCAGGGGGCCGGTCGTGGCCCACGGGTCTCCTGCCACGCTGCGCTTCCCGGAACACGTGCCCCACTGGCTCTGGTCTGCCGCACCCAGGCCGTGGACTGCACGCACTCTTTCTTGTGCTCCGGGAGCGCATCACAGCTCCTGACCGGTGGAGTCTCATGGGCTGCCTTCCACGACGGACTCCTCTGTCTGGTCCAGAGGGCAGGGGCTCCCTTCCTCCCAGTCCTGCACAGAAGAGACACACATACATTAAAACAGTGACACCCCGCCCATCCAGACTGCTCTGGACGGGCAGGTTAAAAACACACTTTATTTTAAAACTGGGTTTAAAATACTTCAGGGAGAGGGCAGCCGATTTATCTCCGCGGACCAGGTGGGGGTCTGGGAGGCTCTGCTTTCCCCATTTTCCTTCTTTTTTCTCCTGGGGTGGCCTCTCCCACTTGGGCCCCCACCTGCCATGGTCCGCCGCCCCCTCTGAACCTAAAATAATCAATAAAAGGGGACTAAAAACAACACATGTTAATAACAATCCAGGTAAAAGTTCTAATTTAAAAATTAAAACCTTACCTGTAATTGTTAAAAATCCCCTCAAACCCAGTTTAAAACAATTCAAAGTGCAGTTAAAACAGTATGACATCAGATGTCTATTGATATCTGCTCTTCCTTCATCCCCACTAAACGGGGATCAGGTGGATGGCAGATAACCCCCGCCTCAGTCCCCACAGAGCTGGGCTCTTGCGGCTCCTTTGGCGAGGATGTTCTCAGCGCTTCGTTTAAGAAAAAGTCATTTGGTGGAGATGAGCTGGGCGGCCACAGTCGGTTCAGGTCCGCCGAGTCTGCCGACTCGGAGCTACCTGACCGCTGATTCGCCCGGCTCTTCTTCCCCACCATTTCTGGCGGGGGGGACTCCCGACTTCTCTTAGCCACTTGCGCACTTGGGAGTGAAAGGGCTACTTCACTCCCGCTGGAGGTTACACTCCCCTCCTCGTCTATCACCAGGGAGCCAGAGGACTCCCTTTCATTTTCATCATCCGGTACTGGTTCAAGACTCGGTTGGGGAGTGGCCTCCAGCAACTGCTCTGACTCTACCTGGCTGCTAGCTCCGCCCCCCGCTTCTTGGCCAGTCCCTGAGCTCGGCGGGAGATCTCCCGCCGAAACCACAGGGACCGCCTCCTCCACGGTCTCTTTGTTTGAGTTTTCATGGCCGCCCGTGCCATGCGGCGGGGCGGCCATTTTGTTGGCCTTGAGCTTATTTGCAAAGCTCTTAGGGCAATCTCTGAAGAGGTGGTTGGAATCCCCACAAAGATTGCACTGTCTGCCATTGGGACACAGGTCGTAAGTGTGCCCAATTTCTCTGCACTTGCCACAAACTATTTCTGGACACGCTTGAGCTAGGTGCCCCAGTTTGCCGCACTTGCGGCAAAGCTTGGGGCTACCATTATAGAAAATGTTGCCTCTGTTCGGGCCCAAAACTATCATGGAAGGGATAGGCCTCAGGCGAAAGTACCCGCTCGGGTCTTCCCATTGTTGAATGGGAACTCTCCACGAGCAGGTCCACACGCCATCTTGGTCTAAACCCTTGAGAGCTGGGCCTTTCACGGTGCAATATCTTTTGAGCCAGGTAACGATATCTTCTCCTGTAACTGTTTCATTGAACATCTGGACAATCACTGTTTTAAGTGAATTGTCACAGAGTTTCTCCACAGTACAAAAGTTAAACTGGCTCTTAACATTCTCGAAAGCAGTCCAGAAACGTGTTAGCAGACTAGCCGAGCAGAAGCTAACATCATAGCCCTTTCCACCAGGTAGAGTCACTATACAGTTCAAATCTTCCGGCTTGAACCCTAAAACTTTTTGCACATATTTCCGTGAGAAATCAAGCCGGGAAAGAGGTAGTGGCTTCCCCTCTACCTCCTTTAAAACAAATCGCACGCTGTGGTGCCTCTTCACGTCAGCACGTGGAGCTGACATGATAGAGGCACCAACAGCCTACAACACTGCTAAAAATCTAAAATTGGCAATAAATAGCTAAAACTATAAATACAATAAATACTAAAAAGCTTTAAAAACACTAAAAACCAACAGTGATGAATTGAAATTGCACCTTACCTGTAAGTGTGGTATCTCTTCTCCTTGGCTAGCTGGAAACGAAAATCCTGAGGAGAAGAGGGAACCACTGAAGTCCTGGGGAATGGGGCCAAAGCCTACCGGCAAGACTCCTCCTCCAGACGCCGGACGAGTGCAATCTCCTCCCAGATGCTAACGATCCAAGTCACAAAGACTGAGATCACGCCGCACCAGGGAGCGATCACTATCTTAGCCAAAAGGCCGAGAAGCGATAACCCACAACTGCACCTGGCGCGGGGGGGCGTTCTGGGCCACGAGAGGCTCAGCCGTGGGGGCCCTGGAAAGGGGCCACTTACTGGGGAGACTCCAGAGTAACAGGGATCAACCAGCCAGAGTAACAGAGATCAACTAGGCAGAGGAACAGAGATCAACCAGGAGAGATCAACTAGAAGAGATCAACTAGCCAGAGGAGAACAGGACAGACTACAAACTTGACTTTAGACAGGTAGGTGATGCTCCGCCGAAGCAGAGCTTCCAAAAATACCGTAAACTCGGGGGTGTTCCCCTCCACGGAAATCTTTAGTAAAAGGCGAAAGATTTGTACGAGTTGAAGAGAAACCCGAGCGTGCCTTCCACACGGCCTCTGGCCCGGGGGCTCGTAAGGCGCCGGGCGCGGCCCTCACGGTGTGTCTGTCTGTTGCAGGCACTGGAACTGCGTAGACGTGGCTTCTGGACACTCAACTATCAAACGAGCAAACACACACACACACACACACACAATCAATCAGTCAGTCAGTCAGTCAGTCAGTCAATCAATCAATCAATCAATTGCAATCTTGTTTTTGAAAAAAAAAAAAAAAAAAAAAAACAGGATTTATGCATGGATTTATGTCTTTCATTATTTATTTATTTATTTATTAGAAAGGAGGGGAAACTCACTAGAGGACTGCAGACTGGACACAGGCGTGGAAAAGTTCTCGGCTACTGCTCCTGGAAGACAGAGCGCTCCTTGGGCAGCAGGCAGCTGCATTGCATCATGGGTAATCATCCTGTTTTTAGACAAAGAAAGGAGTGCACCGTTCCCAGTGGCACTGCAATACCGGGTCGATGCGTGGAGCGGACGGAGCAAGCCCCTCTTCCGACTCCCTGTTCAAAAAATCCATTTAATATATAGTCCTCGGGTAGAGGACGTATCAGATATTAAACTGATAAGAACAGATACTACACTTGATCTTAGCCAAAAGGCCGAGAAGCGATAACCCACAACTGCACCTGGCGCGGGGGGGCGTTCTGGGCCACGAGAGGCTCAGCCGTGGGGGCCCTGGAAAGGGGCCACTTACTGGGGAGACTCCAGAGTAACAGGGATCAACCAGCCAGAGTAACAGAGATCAACTAGGCAGAGGAACAGAGATCAACCAGGAGAGATCAACTAGAAGAGATCAACTAGCCAGAGGAGAACAGGACAGACTACAAACTTGACTTTAGACAGGTAGGTGATGCTCCGCCGAAGCAGAGCTTCCAAAAATACCGTAAACTCGGGGGTGTTCCCCTCCACGGAAATCTTTAGTAAAAGGCGAAAGATTTGTACGAGTTGAAGAGAAACCCGAGCGTGCCTTCCACACGGCCTCTGGCCCGGGGGCTCGTAAGGCGCCGGGCGCGGCCCTCACGGTGTGTCTGTCTGTTGCAGGCACTGGAACTGCGTAGACGTGGCTTCTGGACACTCAACTATCAAACGAGCAAACACACACACACACACACACACAATCAATCAGTCAGTCAGTCAGTCAGTCAGTCAATCAATCAATCAATCAATTGCAATCTTGTTTTTGAAAAAAAAAAAAAAAAAAAAAAACAGGATTTATGCATGGATTTATGTCTTTCATTATTTATTTATTTATTTATTAGAAAGGAGGGGAAACTCACTAGAGGACTGCAGACTGGACACAGGCGTGGAAAAGTTCTCGGCTACTGCTCCTGGAAGACAGAGCGCTCCTTGGGCAGCAGGCAGCTGCATTGCATCATGGGTAATCATCCTGTTTTTAGACAAAGAAAGGAGTGCACCGTTCCCAGTGGCACTGCAATACCGGGTCGATGCGTGGAGCGGACGGAGCAAGCCCCTCTTCCGACTCCCTGTTCAAAAAATCCATTTAATATATAGTCCTCGGGTAGAGGACGTATCAGATATTAAACTGATAAGAACAGATACTACACTTGATCTTAGCCAAAAGGCCGAGAAGCGATAACCCACAACTGCACCTGGCGCGGGGGGGCGTTCTGGGCCACGAGAGGCTCAGCCGTGGGGGCCCTGGAAAGGGGCCACTTACTGGGGAGACTCCAGAGTAACAGGGATCAACCAGCCAGAGTAACAGAGATCAACTAGGCAGAGGAACAGAGATCAACCAGGAGAGATCAACTAGAAGAGATCAACTAGCCAGAGGAGAACAGGACAGACTACAAACTTGACTTTAGACAGGTAGGTGATGCTCCGCCGAAGCAGAGCTTCCAAAAATACCGTAAACTCGGGGGTGTTCCCCTCCACGGAAATCTTTAGTAAAAGGCGAAAGATTTGTACGAGTTGAAGAGAAACCCGAGCGTGCCTTCCACACGGCCTCTGGCCCGGGGGCTCGTAAGGCGCCGGGCGCGGCCCTCACGGTGTGTCTGTCTGTTGCAGGCACTGGAACTGCGTAGACGTGGCTTCTGGACACTCAACTATCAAACGAGCAAACACACACACACACACACACACAATCAATCAGTCAGTCAGTCAGTCAGTCAGTCAATCAATCAATCAATCAATTGCAATCTTGTTTTTGAAAAAAAAAAAAAAAAAAAAAAACAGGATTTATGCATGGATTTATGTCTTTCATTATTTATTTATTTATTTATTAGAAAGGAGGGGAAACTCACTAGAGGACTGCAGACTGGACACAGGCGTGGAAAAGTTCTCGGCTACTGCTCCTGGAAGACAGAGCGCTCCTTGGGCAGCAGGCAGCTGCATTGCATCATGGGTAATCATCCTGTTTTTAGACAAAGAAAGGAGTGCACCGTTCCCAGTGGCACTGCAATACCGGGTCGATGCGTGGAGCGGACGGAGCAAGCCCCTCTTCCGACTCCCTGTTCAAAAAATCCATTTAATATATAGTCCTCGGGTAGAGGACGTATCAGATATTAAACTGATAAGAACAGATACTACACTTGATCTTAGCCAAAAGGCCGAGAAGCGATAACCCACAACTGCACCTGGCGCGGGGGGGCGTTCTGGGCCACGAGAGGCTCAGCCGTGGGGGCCCTGGAAAGGGGCCACTTACTGGGGAGACTCCAGAGTAACAGGGATCAACCAGCCAGAGTAACAGAGATCAACTAGGCAGAGGAACAGAGATCAACCAGGAGAGATCAACTAGAAGAGATCAACTAGCCAGAGGAGAACAGGACAGACTACAAACTTGACTTTAGACAGGTAGGTGATGCTCCGCCGAAGCAGAGCTTCCAAAAATACCGTAAACTCGGGGGTGTTCCCCTCCACGGAAATCTTTAGTAAAAGGCGAAAGATTTGTACGAGTTGAAGAGAAACCCGAGCGTGCCTTCCACACGGCCTCTGGCCCGGGGGCTCGTAAGGCGCCGGGCGCGGCCCTCACGGTGTGTCTGTCTGTTGCAGGCACTGGAACTGCGTAGACGTGGCTTCTGGACACTCAACTATCAAACGAGCAAACACACACACACACACACACACAATCAATCAGTCAGTCAGTCAGTCAGTCAGTCAATCAATCAATCAATCAATTGCAATCTTGTTTTTGAAAAAAAAAAAAAAAAAAAAAAACAGGATTTATGCATGGATTTATGTCTTTCATTATTTATTTATTTATTTATTAGAAAGGAGGGGAAACTCACTAGAGGACTGCAGACTGGACACAGGCGTGGAAAAGTTCTCGGCTACTGCTCCTGGAAGACAGAGCGCTCCTTGGGCAGCAGGCAGCTGCATTGCATCATGGGTAATCATCCTGTTTTTAGACAAAGAAAGGAGTGCACCGTTCCCAGTGGCACTGCAATACCGGGTCGATGCGTGGAGCGGACGGAGCAAGCCCCTCTTCCGACTCCCTGTTCAAAAAATCCATTTAATATATAGTCCTCGGGTAGAGGACGTATCAGATATTAAACTGATAAGAACAGATACTACACTTGATCTTAGCCAAAAGGCCGAGAAGCGATAACCCACAACTGCACCTGGCGCGGGGGGGCGTTCTGGGCCACGAGAGGCTCAGCCGTGGGGGCCCTGGAAAGGGGCCACTTACTGGGGAGACTCCAGAGTAACAGGGATCAACCAGCCAGAGTAACAGAGATCAACTAGGCAGAGGAACAGAGATCAACCAGGAGAGATCAACTAGAAGAGATCAACTAGCCAGAGGAGAACAGGACAGACTACAAACTTGACTTTAGACAGGTAGGTGATGCTCCGCCGAAGCAGAGCTTCCAAAAATACCGTAAACTCGGGGGTGTTCCCCTCCACGGAAATCTTTAGTAAAAGGCGAAAGATTTGTACGAGTTGAAGAGAAACCCGAGCGTGCCTTCCACACGGCCTCTGGCCCGGGGGCTCGTAAGGCGCCGGGCGCGGCCCTCACGGTGTGTCTGTCTGTTGCAGGCACTGGAACTGCGTAGACGTGGCTTCTGGACACTCAACTATCAAACGAGCAAACACACACACACACACACACACAATCAATCAGTCAGTCAGTCAGTCAGTCAGTCAATCAATCAATCAATCAATTGCAATCTTGTTTTTGAAAAAAAAAAAAAAAAAAAAAAACAGGATTTATGCATGGATTTATGTCTTTCATTATTTATTTATTTATTTATTAGAAAGGAGGGGAAACTCACTAGAGGACTGCAGACTGGACACAGGCGTGGAAAAGTTCTCGGCTACTGCTCCTGGAAGACAGAGCGCTCCTTGGGCAGCAGGCAGCTGCATTGCATCATGGGTAATCATCCTGTTTTTAGACAAAGAAAGGAGTGCACCGTTCCCAGTGGCACTGCAATACCGGGTCGATGCGTGGAGCGGACGGAGCAAGCCCCTCTTCCGACTCCCTGTTCAAAAAATCCATTTAATATATAGTCCTCGGGTAGAGGACGTATCAGATATTAAACTGATAAGAACAGATACTACACTTGATCTTAGCCAAAAGGCCGAGAAGCGATAACCCACAACTGCACCTGGCGCGGGGGGGCGTTCTGGGCCACGAGAGGCTCAGCCGTGGGGGCCCTGGAAAGGGGCCACTTACTGGGGAGACTCCAGAGTAACAGGGATCAACCAGCCAGAGTAACAGAGATCAACTAGGCAGAGGAACAGAGATCAACCAGGAGAGATCAACTAGAAGAGATCAACTAGCCAGAGGAGAACAGGACAGACTACAAACTTGACTTTAGACAGGTAGGTGATGCTCCGCCGAAGCAGAGCTTCCAAAAATACCGTAAACTCGGGGGTGTTCCCCTCCACGGAAATCTTTAGTAAAAGGCGAAAGATTTGTACGAGTTGAAGAGAAACCCGAGCGTGCCTTCCACACGGCCTCTGGCCCGGGGGCTCGTAAGGCGCCGGGCGCGGCCCTCACGGTGTGTCTGTCTGTTGCAGGCACTGGAACTGCGTAGACGTGGCTTCTGGACACTCAACTATCAAACGAGCAAACACACACACACACACACACACAATCAATCAGTCAGTCAGTCAGTCAGTCAGTCAATCAATCAATCAATCAATTGCAATCTTGTTTTTGAAAAAAAAAAAAAAAAAAAAAAACAGGATTTATGCATGGATTTATGTCTTTCATTATTTATTTATTTATTTATTAGAAAGGAGGGGAAACTCACTAGAGGACTGCAGACTGGACACAGGCGTGGAAAAGTTCTCGGCTACTGCTCCTGGAAGACAGAGCGCTCCTTGGGCAGCAGGCAGCTGCATTGCATCATGGGTAATCATCCTGTTTTTAGACAAAGAAAGGAGTGCACCGTTCCCAGTGGCACTGCAATACCGGGTCGATGCGTGGAGCGGACGGAGCAAGCCCCTCTTCCGACTCCCTGTTCAAAAAATCCATTTAATATATAGTCCTCGGGTAGAGGACGTATCAGATATTAAACTGATAAGAACAGATACTACACTTGATCTTAGCCAAAAGGCCGAGAAGCGATAACCCACAACTGCACCTGGCGCGGGGGGGCGTTCTGGGCCACGAGAGGCTCAGCCGTGGGGGCCCTGGAAAGGGGCCACTTACTGGGGAGACTCCAGAGTAACAGGGATCAACCAGCCAGAGTAACAGAGATCAACTAGGCAGAGGAACAGAGATCAACCAGGAGAGATCAACTAGAAGAGATCAACTAGCCAGAGGAGAACAGGACAGACTACAAACTTGACTTTAGACAGGTAGGTGATGCTCCGCCGAAGCAGAGCTTCCAAAAATACCGTAAACTCGGGGGTGTTCCCCTCCACGGAAATCTTTAGTAAAAGGCGAAAGATTTGTACGAGTTGAAGAGAAACCCGAGCGTGCCTTCCACACGGCCTCTGGCCCGGGGGCTCGTAAGGCGCCGGGCGCGGCCCTCACGGTGTGTCTGTCTGTTGCAGGCACTGGAACTGCGTAGACGTGGCTTCTGGACACTCAACTATCAAACGAGCAAACACACACACACACACACACACAATCAATCAGTCAGTCAGTCAGTCAGTCAGTCAATCAATCAATCAATCAATTGCAATCTTGTTTTTGAAAAAAAAAAAAAAAAAAAAAAACAGGATTTATGCATGGATTTATGTCTTTCATTATTTATTTATTTATTTATTAGAAAGGAGGGGAAACTCACTAGAGGACTGCAGACTGGACACAGGCGTGGAAAAGTTCTCGGCTACTGCTCCTGGAAGACAGAGCGCTCCTTGGGCAGCAGGCAGCTGCATTGCATCATGGGTAATCATCCTGTTTTTAGACAAAGAAAGGAGTGCACCGTTCCCAGTGGCACTGCAATACCGGGTCGATGCGTGGAGCGGACGGAGCAAGCCCCTCTTCCGACTCCCTGTTCAAAAAATCCATTTAATATATAGTCCTCGGGTAGAGGACGTATCAGATATTAAACTGATAAGAACAGATTTTTCTTTCGAAAAAAAGTTTATTGTCACAAGTTCGTACCATTATTTCATTTCATTTACATTATTGTTTCATTCATTTGTTTTTTTCTTTATACATATTGTTTCATACCTTAGTCTTTCTTTATACATTGGTATTGTTTCATACATTTATACATTTCATACATTGATTTTTCATTTTTCTTTTTCTGTCACAGTCTTTTTTTCCACACATTTCACTCAAAAGTCCTTTTTTGTAATAAATATGTTAAAAACAGAGTGTGTTTGTTTGTGTGTAAAAAAGTCCGTGAAGTGTATGTAAAAGAGTCCATGTATGTTAAAAAACAGTGAGTGGTAAAACAATAAATATGAAACCAAACAGTAAAAATCTCCTCATGCAGGACCTCGGGTGAGCCGCCTCCCTTCTGGCTCCACCCCGCCCTCCATCACACAGCAAGGTTGCCGCTTCAGACGGCCCAGCGGAGACCCTCACCCTACGCCCGCTGCTCCAGCCCTCTCATGTGTTTGGTCTCTTTGCGGGGGGGCGTCGGCGGGAATCAGCGACCGTGGTGGCTCGGACCCCCCTGCGTGGGACCCCGACCCCCTCCGATTGGCGGTGCGCGGTGCCTCCTGCCGCGCAGATGTCACCAGCCGCTCGAGCGCGTGGAGGGGCACCGTCACACGCTTCCCCACCAGCAGGTTTCTGGAGGTCCACAGTGCGGCCGTCACCCTGTTTAGGGTGAGCCAGAGCGCAGCAAAATCCGCGGCTGGGAGCCTCTGCAGCCTCTGGCCCACCCCATGTACCGCTTCCCGGTACTCCAGGGGGTGGACCTCCCCCGCCGGCAGGCTCGGGCTTGTCAGGGGGCCGGTCACGGCCCACAGGTCTTCTGCCACACTGCACTCCCAGAACACGTGCCTCACGGTCTCCGGTTTTCCGCACCCGGACCGTGGGCAGATGGGGTTCTTTGCCATGCCCCGGGAGTGCATCACGGCCCTGACCGGGAGGATCTCGTGGGCCGCCATCCACGACAGATCCCTCTGTTTGTTCTGGAGGGCGGGGTGGGCCACGTTCCTCCACACCTGTTTGGCCTCACGTACTGTGAGGCCAGGAACGGGGCTCACCTGCTCCCGGTCCTGCACAAGAGAGACAATTAATTTTGCATTAGTTAAAACCGTGACATTCTGCCCCTCCAAATCATATTTCTTTAAAAACGTTTTAATAAAAAGATACTGGGGGGGCAGATTAAATGAAAGTGAGCAACATAAACTGGGTTTTAAAACTTTCAGGGTTCGTAGGTACGACCCCATCCAGAATCTGGCCAGAGCCGTCGTTTTGCTTTCTCCGGATGGGGCCGTCGCATACTTAATATGGAGGGCGGTGTATTTTGCTCCTAAAAACAGGTGGGGGTCGGGGAGGCCCTTCCCGCCGTTTTCGGGACGCTTTTTCATTGTATCTCTTTTGAGCCTCTCCCACTTGGACCCCCACAGAAAATAAAACACCGCCCTCTCTAACCCTAAAAGAAAGAAACGGGGGGGACTAAAAACAGAACATAACAACAACAACAATGGTAAAATAACTGCTTTGAAAATTAAAATTTTACCAGTCATCGTCAGCTGTCGAAGTCCCCAGAATGCCAGTCGTTGCTTCACTTTCCCTAACTGGTCAGTCCAGTTCCCTCGTCCACCACCCTCCTCGTCAAATTTTATGCCTAAAATTTTTATGTCTTTTTTCTTAAAATCCAGATTCAGTCCTGTCTGTATGTCACCCCATGGTCCAAAGAGCTGGGC
The DNA here is from genome assembly GCF_963457725.1 of Sprattus sprattus. NCBI lineage: Eukaryota > Metazoa > Chordata > Actinopteri > Clupeiformes > Clupeidae > Sprattus > Sprattus sprattus. The sequence goes on along the minus strand of NC_137923.1, from coordinate 822,556 downwards.
CTCGGACTTGCTCCTGTTGAGCTTAGCGCCCGAGGCCCTTCCATACACCTCTGTTAAATCCATGGCTCTTTGGACCGATAAAAAGTCTGTGCATAAAAGAGTCACATCATCCATATATAAAACATTCTTGATCATGTGACCTCCTGGAATCTGGAGGCCCCTGATCCATTGGTCCCTTCTCAAGATCTGTGCCAGCGGTTCGATGCAAGCAACGAACAGGAGTGGGGATAACGGACACCCCTGGCGTACGCCAGAGCGAATATTAATCGCTTTTGTGAGGTGCCCATTAACACGAATTCTGCTGTAGATGTTGTTATACAGCAATCCCACCCACTTAAGGAACCTCCCTGGAAAACCCATTTTTTGCAGTACCTGAAACAGGTACTGGTGCGAGACCCGATCAAAAGCTTTTTCAAAATCTAAATTTACAACTATAAGTCTAATGTTTCTGTCTCTCGCAAAACAGATGGCGTCACGTACCAGCACTAGGCTGTCCGTGATCCTCCTTCCAGGCACGGCACAGACTTGATCCGGGTGGATCAGGTGCTCTAAAACTTTGGACATTCTAAAACTTAAAATCTTACTAAAAAGTTTCAAATCAAAATTTAAAAGAGTGATCGGTCGCCAGTTGCGTAGGTCAGTCCTGTCGCCCTTTTTGAAAAGGAGCGACACTATCCCTACTCTAAAACTGTCAGGTAGTCCTTCAAAGTCTTTAAATTCATTAAAAACGGTCACCAAATCCGGGAGTAAAATGTCTAAAAAGGTTTTAAAAAGCTCCAGGGGAAGCCCATCCTCGCCTGGAGCCTTCCCCTGTTTAAAACCCTTCAGACATGTGTGTGTTTCTAAAACATTGAAATCATTTTCTAAAACCCCGGTGTTACCGTTTAAAACTTTATCTAAAGAATTTAAAACTTCCCCAGGGGCCACCTCATGCACCCGTTCCCCATACAAATCATTATAAAACCCCTCAATCACCTCTAAAATTTCTTTGTCTGTATTAAAAACATCTTCATTGTTTTTAATTGAGGTGATTGACCCACCCCGTGTCATTGTTTTCTTAAAAAAATAACGGGTGCATTTTTCACCTTCATCGAGATCTCTCTCTCTGGATCTAAGGATGACCCCTTCAGCTTTAATCTTAGCTAAAAGCGCCATTTCTGTTTTTACCTTTTTAATGTCTTCATTAAAATCAAAACCCTTATTTAAAAGGTCATAATACCGTTGCAGTCGTTTTTGCAGCCCCATCATGCATCTACTCTCCCTATCTTTCTTTTTTTTTCCTTTCTTTTTAAAAAAGTTTGTCGTCCTTCCCTTCACCATCTCCCACCACTGTGCTCGTGTATCAAATGAGTCTTGGAGGGTCTGCCAGAGGCCGTACTGCTCCCTGTATTCCCTGACTATCTCCTCATCCTGTAACAGGGAGCAGTTAAGCCTCCACAGACCTCTCCCTACAGTCACACCTGTGGGAAGTGAAAGAGTGCAGGAAAGCATAAGGTGATCCGAAAAGAAAAGGGGGGTCAATCTAGCATCGGTTGGCGGGCAGTCTCTTGAAAATAAATAGTCTATTCGAGAGGCTCTGGTACCATCACCACTGAACCAGGTGAAGCCCTCCTCTCTTTGATGCAGGGATTTAAAGCAGTCAACTAATTTAAAATCCCTAACTAAACCCTGTAAAAACACCGACGTCTTATCTACCTTAAAATCTTCACTTTTCCCTTTTCTATCTAATCTACCTAACACACAGTTAAAATCCCCTGCAACCACTAGGGGAGCCCTACCTAGCAAGTGGGGCTGCAAGTCTTCTAAAAGTTCGTACCGTTCATTTTTATCTGTAAAACCATAAACATTTAAAATGTTAAAATCCCTATCTAAAAAAGTCAGGTGGGTTAAAAGTGCCCGTCCAGGTCTCACCACCGTGCTGCCCTTCACCAAGATGTGGGGGTTCTTGATAAGGATGCAGACCCCGTCCGCTCTGTTGAAATTTGAACCACTCCATATGGAGGGTCCCGGGGTCCACATCTGTTCCCACCTAGTGTATTCTTTCAAAAAGGGCAGGGAGCACTCTTGCAACAGAAAGATATCTGCGCTGAGAGTGCTCAACAGGGATAAAATGCTCTGTGCTCTTTTGTTGGCTCTCACACTCCGGACATTTATAGTCGCAATTGTGAGGGTCATGAGCAATATGGTTAAAAGAACGGTTTACTTTATATTAAAACAGCAACGATACATTTAAACATAAAACACTGAGATCAATTGATCTCTTGTGACACCTGCTCCTCCTTGACCACCATTGATCTAGGGTCTGGAGGTTTGCAGGTGTCTCCTGCCTCGGCCCTCGCAGAGATAATCTCTTGCGAGGCCTTGCGAGGCGTTGATACTCTTAGCGCCTCACTTAAATTAAAGGACTCCTCAATGATTGGAGCTTCATCGACTACCAGACGGCTCGAGTCTTCCACTGAGGAACTACTCGGCCGCTGCTGTCGATGCCTCTTCTCCTGCCCAGGGGCAGGGGGAGACTCCAAGGGCCTTTTGGATGACTGCGCATTTGGGAGTGAGAGGGACTCTTCACTCCCGCTGGAGGCCCCCCCAAAGAGGTCCACAGTAGTCATAGAGGGAGCAGACTCAGATGACTCCTCCCCCACCGACTCCTCCTCCTCCTCCTCCTCCTCCACCAACTCCTCCTCCTCCTCCACCACTTCCACCTGGTCCGCCTCCTCCTGTACTACTGCTTCGGGGGTGGCCTCCAGGACCTGCTGTGACTCTGCCCTGATGCTAGCTCCGCCCCCAACCTCTTGGCCAGACCCTGAGGCCGACTGGAGGTTTTCACCTCCCTCCAAAACCTCAGGGTCCGCCTCCACCACCACTTCCTTCTCCTTCTCTTGTTCTGGGCCATGTGGTCCGTCGGCCATTTTGGTGACCTCCGGGCCTTGCGGCTCGGCGGCCATTTCAGTGGCCTCCGGACCATGCGGCCCAGGTGGCTTTTTGGTGGTTTTCATCTTGTTGGCATAGCTATCAGGGCAGTCTCTGAAAAGATGGTCATACTTTCCACAGAGGTTGCACTGTCTGCCATTGGGACACTGGTCATAAGCGTGCCCAATTAGTCTACATTTTCCACATATGAGTTCCTTGCAAGCTTGGGCTAGGTGCCCAGCTTTGCCACACTTGCGACAAAGTTTGGGCATCCCTTGATAAAAGATGTAGCCCCTATTTTGGCCCAACACTATCATTGACGGAATATGTCTCAGGCCAAGGTGACTGCTCGGGTCTTCCCATTGTTTAATGGGAACTCGCCACGAGCAGTTCCATATGCCGTCCTCATCATAAACCTTGATAGGTTGTGACCGCACGGTGCAATATCTAGCCAGCCATGTAGCAATGTCATCTCCAGTCACTGTTTCATTGAACATACTGACAATCACCACTTTTTGTGAATTGTCCGTAAGCTTTTCCACAGTGAACATGGAAAACTGGCTCCTAGCCTCTTCAAAGTTAGCCCAAAACTGTGTCAAATGTATAGCCGAGCGGAAGCTAACATCGAATCCCTTGCTATAGGGCAGAGTCACCAAACAATTCAGGTCAATAGGTTTAAAATGGAGGGCTCCCTGGATTAGCTTCCTGGAGAAGTCCAAACGTGACATCCCCAGGAGCTTGCCCTCCACCTCCTTAAAAACGAAGCGCACACTGTGGTGCCTCCGCATGCCGGCACTGGCAGCCGACATGGTGGAGACACCACCAGTGAGGCTAACTGCTAAAACAACTAAAAACTAGCCAATAAATAACTAAAACAATAAATAGATAAATACTAAAACACACTAAAACTTTAAAAACCAGACAAAGAAGAATAAAAATTGCGCTTACCTGCTGGGTCGTAGATGTTCTTTCGACGAGATGAGCCCCAATGCTCGAGGACCAAGGCCAACTGCCTAGGACCCGATCCCGGTCAGCTAGGACAAGTTCAATATACTCAGAGTGCTTAGGATCAGTATCACAAGGATAAAGATCTAGGGACACTCTGAGCGATCGAATCTTAGCCAAAAGGCCGAGAAGCGATAACCCACAACTGCACCTGGCGCGGGGGGGCGTTCTGGGCCACGAGAGGCTCAGCCGTGGGGGCCCTGGAAAGGGGCCACTTACTGGGGAGACTCCAGAGTAACAGGGATCAACCAGCCAGAGTAACAGAGATCAACTAGGCAGAGGAACAGAGATCAACCAGGAGAGATCAACTAGAAGAGATCAACTAGCCAGAGGAGAACAGGACAGACTACAAACTTGACTTTAGACAGGTAGGTGATGCTCCGCCGAAGCAGAGCTTCCAAAAATACCGTAAACTCGGGGGTGTTCCCCTCCACGGAAATCTTTAGTAAAAGGCGAAAGATTTGTACGAGTTGAAGAGAAACCCGAGCGTGCCTTCCACACGGCCTCTGGCCCGGGGGCTCGTAAGGCGCCGGGCGCGGCCCTCACGGTGTGTCTGTCTGTTGCAGGCACTGGAACTGCGTAGACGTGGCTTCTGGACACTCAACTATCAAACGAGCAAACACACACACACACACACACACAATCAATCAGTCAGTCAGTCAGTCAGTCAGTCAATCAATCAATCAATCAATTGCAATCTTGTTTTTGAAAAAAAAAAAAAAAAAAAAAAACAGGATTTATGCATGGATTTATGTCTTTCATTATTTATTTATTTATTTATTAGAAAGGAGGGGAAACTCACTAGAGGACTGCAGACTGGACACAGGCGTGGAAAAGTTCTCGGCTACTGCTCCTGGAAGACAGAGCGCTCCTTGGGCAGCAGGCAGCTGCATTGCATCATGGGTAATCATCCTGTTTTTAGACAAAGAAAGGAGTGCACCGTTCCCAGTGGCACTGCAATACCGGGTCGATGCGTGGAGCGGACGGAGCAAGCCCCTCTTCCGACTCCCTGTTCAAAAAATCCATTTAATATATAGTCCTCGGGTAGAGGACGTATCAGATATTAAACTGATAAGAACAGATTTTTTTCTTTCGAAAAATTTTATTGTTACTATTCGGTCATAGCACTTTACATTTCATTTCATTTTCTTTCACATTTCATTTCGTTTCATCTGCATTTACATTTACATAATTTTTACATTTTTACATTTTAAACACTTTTCACAAATTGGTTTTCACACTGTTTTACATGTCATACTTTTTCTGAATAAATACATTTTTTAAAACAAAAGAGTGTGTGTGTGTGTTCTTTTGTAAAAAGAGTCCATATGGTAAAAAGAGTCCAAAACATTGAGCAGGTAAAAAAAAAACAGGATGACCAATCAATAAAAAACAATAAATACATTCATGAAACATTAAAATCTCCTCATGCAGGACCAGGGTGAGCCACCTCCAGGCTGGCTCCACCCCACCCTCCATCACACAGCAGGGTTGCCGCTTCAGACGGTCCAGCGGAGACCCTCACCCTACGCCCGCTGCTCCATCCCTCTTTGTGTTGTCTCTTTGCGGGGGGGCGTCGGCGGGGATCAGGTACCCGTGGTGGCCGGGACCCTCCTGCGTGTGACCCCGACCCCCTCCGATTGGCGATGTGCGGCGCCTCCTGCAGCGCAGATGTTTCCTGATGGCCCCAGCCGCCGAGCGCGTGGAGGGGCGCCGTCACATGCTTCCCCACCAGCAGGTTCCTGGAGATCCGCAAGGCGGCCTTCACCCTGTTTAGGGTGAGCCAGAGCGCAGTAAAGTCGGCGGCTGGAGGACTCTCCAGCCTCTGACCCACCCCATGTACCGCTACCCGGTACTCCAGGGGGCGGACCTCCCCCGCCGGCAGGCTCGGACTTGTCAGGGGGCCGGTCGTGGTCCACGGGTCCCCTGCCACACTGCTCACCCGGAGCACATGCCTCACGGTCTCCGGTCTACCGCCCCCGGACCGTGGGCAGATGGGGCTCTTTGCCGTGCCCCGGGGATGCATCACGGCCCTGACCGGTAGGGCCTCATGGGCCGCCCTCCACGACAGTTCCCTCTGTGTTTTCTGGAGTGCGGGGTGGGCCATAACGTGGCTCCCCTTCTCCTGGTCTTGCACAAGGGGAAAAAACATTTCAATATTTTTTAAAAACAGTGCCATTTGTGTGGAGGGCAGTGTCCTAAAAACAAGTGGGGGGGGTCTGGGAGGCCCTTCCAGCTGGACGGTTCTTTTTTGCCAGCCTCTCCCGATCGGACCCCCACTGCGATAAAACCACCGCCCTCTCCAAGCCTAAAAAACAAACTCTTGTGGGGGTTAAAAGCAGGGTAGAGTGAAGGAAAAGTTAAAACATTCAATCCTATAAATAAAATTGAAGTTAAAACCTTACCCCCATACTCACCCTCCACCTCCAATGACCCCCTTAAAAAAGGCTTCTTAAAAGGCACATATATTAAAATCATATAGAGATCAGGGGTCGATCTCTTGTGACACCAGCTCCTCCTTGATCCCCATTAGTATAGGGTCTGGAGGTTCACTGGTGTCTCCCGCCTCAGGCTCCACAGAGGGAAACTCTTGCAGAGCCCTCGGCGAAGATGTTTGTAGTGCATCAGGTAAAAGGTGTCCCTCATGGAGAGCATCAGCGTCGAACAGACGGTTCAAGTCTTCCGAATCGGAACTACTTGGACGCTGTATCAACCGCTTCTCCACTGGCATCTCTGACAGAGGAGACTCTCTAGGTCTTTTATGAACCTGTGCACTCGGGAGTGAGCAAACAACTCTACTCCCGCTGGAGGCCACACTCGCATCCGAGACAGTTAGGAGTGCGGAATTATCTTCCTCACTCAATATCTCCTGTGTCTCGGAGGGCGCGGCCTCCTCCCCTCCTCCCTCTTTCTGTAGCTCCGCCCCCATGTCAGTTTCGCACACCAGTACCGCCTCCAAAACTCCGCCCTCCGCTTCCTGGCCCCGCCCTGGGGGTGGGCGGGAATCTCCCGCCATTTCCCCAGGGTCCGCCTCCTTCTCCCTTTCCGGTTCTTTCTCTTTCGTTTGTTTGCCATGCGGCGGGGCGGCCATTTTGGGGCCCATTTTTGCTATGTTGGCAAAAGATTTCGGGCAATCTCTGAAAAGATGGTTTGAGTCATTACAGAGATTGCACTTTCTGCCATTGGGACAATTTTCAAACAAATGCCCAATTTCTCTGCACTTCCCGCATACAACTTCCTTACATGCCTCTACCAGGTGCCCAGCTTTACCACACCTGCGGCAAAGTTTGGGCATTCCCTGGTAGTAAATGTAACCACGGTTTTCGCCTAACACTATCATGGAAGGTACATGTCTTAGGCCCTGGAACCCGCTTGGATCTTCCCATAGTTTTATGGGAACTTTCCAAGCGCAGTTCCAGATGCCGTCCTCATCCACCTCCTTCATAGGTTGGCCCCGTACCGTGCAAAATTTACCCAGCCATACTACAATGTCTTCGCCACGTACGGTTTCATTGAACATCCGGACAATAACCCACTTCAGGGAGTTGTCCATCAGTTTCTCCACCTTAAACATGGCGAACTGGGCCTTTTTTAATTCGTATCTTAGCCAGAAGTCTGCTAGCATGGAAGCTGTGCTGAAACTGACATCAAACCCCTTTTTCTGGGGCAGAGCTACAATACAATTCAGGTCAGAGGGGCTAAAACTGAGGGTTTTTTGGAGAAGTGACCTCGAGAAGTCCAACCGGGACAACTCGAGAATCACTCCCCTCACCTCAGTAAATAAAAACCGCACGCTGTGGTGCCTCCGCATGCCGGCACGGGCAGCCGGCATGGTGGAGACACCAGCAGCTGTGCTACTGCTAAAACTCTAAAAACTAGCACAAATAAATAGCTAAAACAATAAATACAATAAATACTAAAACGCTTTAAAAAACACTAAAACCCAACAGTGATAAACGAAATTGCACCTTACCTTAGATGTGGTTTCTCTTCTCCTTGGCTAGCTCGAACGAAAATCCTGAGGAGAAGAGGGAACCACTGAAATCCTGGAAACGGGGCCAAAAGCCTACGGGCAAGACTCCACCTCCAGAAGCCGGACCGATGCAATCTCCTCCCAGGTGCTGACGATCTCAGCCACAAAGACAGAGATCACGCCGCACCAGGGAGCGATCACTATCTTAGCCAAAAGGCCGAGAAGCGATAACCCACAACTGCACCTGGCGCGGGGGGGCGTTCTGGGCCACGAGAGGCTCAGCCGTGGGGGCCCTGGAAAGGGGCCACTTACTGGGGAGACTCCAGAGTAACAGGGATCAACCAGCCAGAGTAACAGAGATCAACTAGGCAGAGGAACAGAGATCAACCAGGAGAGATCAACTAGAAGAGATCAACTAGCCAGAGGAGAACAGGACAGACTACAAACTTGACTTTAGACAGGTAGGTGATGCTCCGCCGAAGCAGAGCTTCCAAAAATACCGTAAACTCGGGGGTGTTCCCCTCCACGGAAATCTTTAGTAAAAGGCGAAAGATTTGTACGAGTTGAAGAGAAACCCGAGCGTGCCTTCCACACGGCCTCTGGCCCGGGGGCTCGTAAGGCGCCGGGCGCGGCCCTCACGGTGTGTCTGTCTGTTGCAGGCACTGGAACTGCGTAGACGTGGCTTCTGGACACTCAACTATCAAACGAGCAAACACACACACACACACACACACAATCAATCAGTCAGTCAGTCAGTCAGTCAGTCAATCAATCAATCAATCAATTGCAATCTTGTTTTTGAAAAAAAAAAAAAAAAAAAAAAACAGGATTTATGCATGGATTTATGTCTTTCATTATTTATTTATTTATTTATTAGAAAGGAGGGGAAACTCACTAGAGGACTGCAGACTGGACACAGGCGTGGAAAAGTTCTCGGCTACTGCTCCTGGAAGACAGAGCGCTCCTTGGGCAGCAGGCAGCTGCATTGCATCATGGGTAATCATCCTGTTTTTAGACAAAGAAAGGAGTGCACCGTTCCCAGTGGCACTGCAATACCGGGTCGATGCGTGGAGCGGACGGAGCAAGCCCCTCTTCCGACTCCCTGTTCAAAAAATCCATTTAATATATAGTCCTCGGGTAGAGGACGTATCAGATATTAAACTGATAAGAACAGATACTACACTTGATCTTAGCCAAAAGGCCGAGAAGCGATAACCCACAACTGCACCTGGCGCGGGGGGGCGTTCTGGGCCACGAGAGGCTCAGCCGTGGGGGCCCTGGAAAGGGGCCACTTACTGGGGAGACTCCAGAGTAACAGGGATCAACCAGCCAGAGTAACAGAGATCAACTAGGCAGAGGAACAGAGATCAACCAGGAGAGATCAACTAGAAGAGATCAACTAGCCAGAGGAGAACAGGACAGACTACAAACTTGACTTTAGACAGGTAGGTGATGCTCCGCCGAAGCAGAGCTTCCAAAAATACCGTAAACTCGGGGGTGTTCCCCTCCACGGAAATCTTTAGTAAAAGGCGAAAGATTTGTACGAGTTGAAGAGAAACCCGAGCGTGCCTTCCACACGGCCTCTGGCCCGGGGGCTCGTAAGGCGCCGGGCGCGGCCCTCACGGTGTGTCTGTCTGTTGCAGGCACTGGAACTGCGTAGACGTGGCTTCTGGACACTCAACTATCAAACGAGCAAACACACACACACACACACACACAATCAATCAGTCAGTCAGTCAGTCAGTCAGTCAATCAATCAATCAATCAATTGCAATCTTGTTTTTGAAAAAAAAAAAAAAAAAAAAAAACAGGATTTATGCATGGATTTATGTCTTTCATTATTTATTTATTTATTTATTAGAAAGGAGGGGAAACTCACTAGAGGACTGCAGACTGGACACAGGCGTGGAAAAGTTCTCGGCTACTGCTCCTGGAAGACAGAGCGCTCCTTGGGCAGCAGGCAGCTGCATTGCATCATGGGTAATCATCCTGTTTTTAGACAAAGAAAGGAGTGCACCGTTCCCAGTGGCACTGCAATACCGGGTCGATGCGTGGAGCGGACGGAGCAAGCCCCTCTTCCGACTCCCTGTTCAAAAAATCCATTTAATATATAGTCCTCGGGTAGAGGACGTATCAGATATTAAACTGATAAGAACAGATACTACACTTGATCTTAGCCAAAAGGCCGAGAAGCGATAACCCACAACTGCACCTGGCGCGGGGGGGCGTTCTGGGCCACGAGAGGCTCAGCCGTGGGGGCCCTGGAAAGGGGCCACTTACTGGGGAGACTCCAGAGTAACAGGGATCAACCAGCCAGAGTAACAGAGATCAACTAGGCAGAGGAACAGAGATCAACCAGGAGAGATCAACTAGAAGAGATCAACTAGCCAGAGGAGAACAGGACAGACTACAAACTTGACTTTAGACAGGTAGGTGATGCTCCGCCGAAGCAGAGCTTCCAAAAATACCGTAAACTCGGGGGTGTTCCCCTCCACGGAAATCTTTAGTAAAAGGCGAAAGATTTGTACGAGTTGAAGAGAAACCCGAGCGTGCCTTCCACACGGCCTCTGGCCCGGGGGCTCGTAAGGCGCCGGGCGCGGCCCTCACGGTGTGTCTGTCTGTTGCAGGCACTGGAACTGCGTAGACGTGGCTTCTGGACACTCAACTATCAAACGAGCAAACACACACACACACACACACACAATCAATCAGTCAGTCAGTCAGTCAGTCAGTCAATCAATCAATCAATCAATTGCAATCTTGTTTTTGAAAAAAAAAAAAAAAAAAAAAAACAGGATTTATGCATGGATTTATGTCTTTCATTATTTATTTATTTATTTATTAGAAAGGAGGGGAAACTCACTAGAGGACTGCAGACTGGACACAGGCGTGGAAAAGTTCTCGGCTACTGCTCCTGGAAGACAGAGCGCTCCTTGGGCAGCAGGCAGCTGCATTGCATCATGGGTAATCATCCTGTTTTTAGACAAAGAAAGGAGTGCACCGTTCCCAGTGGCACTGCAATACCGGGTCGATGCGTGGAGCGGACGGAGCAAGCCCCTCTTCCGACTCCCTGTTCAAAAAATCCATTTAATATATAGTCCTCGGGTAGAGGACGTATCAGATATTAAACTGATAAGAACAGATTTTTTCTTTCGAAAAATTTTATTGTTACTATTCGGTCATAGCACTTTACATTTCATTTCATTTTCTTTCACATTTCATTTCGTTTCATCTGCATTTACATTTACATCATTTTTACATTTTTACATTTTAAACACTTTTCACAAATTGGTTTTCACACTGTTTTACATGTCATACTTTTTCTGAGTAAATACATTTTTTAAAACAAAAGAGTGTGTGTGTGTGTTCTTTTGTAAAAAGAGTCCATATGGTAAAAAGAGTCCAAAACATTGAGCAGGTAAAAAAAAAAAACAGGATGACCAATCAATAAAAAACAATAAATACATTCATGAAACATTAAAATCTCCTCATGCAGGACCAGGGTGAGCCACCTCCAGGCTGGCTCCACCCCACCCTCCATCACACAGCAGGGTTGCCGCTTCAGACGGTCCAGCGGAGACCCTCACCCTACGCCCGCTGCTCCATCCCTCTTTGTGTTGTCTCTTTGCGGGGGGGCGTCGGCGGGGATCAGGTACCCGTGGTGGCCGGGACCCTCCTGCGTGTGACCCCGACCCCCTCCGATTGGCGATGTGCGGCGCCTCCTGCAGCGCAGATGTTTCCTGATGGCCCCAGCCGCCGAGCGCGTGGAGGGGCGCCGTCACATGCTTCCCCACCAGCAGGTTCCTGGAGATCCGCAAGGCGGCCTTCACCCTGTTTAGGGTGAGCCAGAGCGCAGTAAAGTCGGCGGCTGGAGGACTCTCCAGCCTCTGACCCACCCCATGTACCGCTACCCGGTACTCCAGGGGGCGGACCTCCCCCGCCGGCAGGCTCGGACTTGTCAGGGGGCCGGTCGTGGTCCACGGGTCCCCTGCCACACTGCTCACCCGGAGCACATGCCTCACGGTCTCCGGTCTACCGCCCCCGGACCGTGGGCAGATGGGGCTCTTTGCCGTGCCCCGGGGATGCATCACGGCCCTGACCGGTAGGGCCTCATGGGCCGCCCTCCACGACAGTTCCCTCTGTGTTTTCTGGAGTGCGGGGTGGGCCATAACGTGGCTCCCCTTCTCCTGGTCCTGCACAAGGGGAAAAAACATTTCAATATTTTTTAAAAACAGTGCCATTTGTGTGGAGGGCAGTGTCCTAAAAACAAGTGGGGGGGGTCTGGGAGGCCCTTCCAGCTGGACGGTTCTTTTTTGCCAGCCTCTCCCGATCGGACCCCCACTGCGATAAAACCACCGCCCTCTCCAAGCCTAAAAAACAAACTCTTGTGGGGGTTAAAAGCAGGGTAGAGTGAAGGAAAAGTTAAAACATTCAATCCTATAAATAAAATTGAAGTTAAAACCTTACCCCCATACTCACCCTCCACCTCCAATGACCCCCTTAAAAAAGGCTTCTTAAAAGGCACATATATTAAAATCATATAGAGATCAGGGGTCGATCTCTTGTGACACCAGCTCCTCCTTGATCCCCATTAGTATAGGGTCTGGAGGTTCACTGGTGTCTCCCGCCTCAGGCTCCACAGAGGGAAACTCTTGCAGAGCCCTCGGCGAAGATGTTTGTAGTGCATCAGGTAAAAGGTGTCCCTCATGGAGAGCATCAGCGTCGAACAGACGGTTCAAGTCTTCCGAATCGGAACTACTTGGACGCTGTATCAACCGCTTCTCCACTGGCATCTCTGACAGAGGAGACTCTCTAGGTCTTTTATGAACCTGTGCACTCGGGAGTGAGCAAACAACTCTACTCCCGCTGGAGGCCACACTCGCATCCGAGACAGTTAGGAGTGCGGAATTATCTTCCTCACTCAATATCTCCTGTGTCTCGGAGGGCGCGGCCTCCTCCCCTCCTCCCTCTTTCTGTAGCTCCGCCCCCATGTCAGTTTCGCACACCAGTACCGCCTCCAAAACTCCGCCCTCCGCTTCCTGGCCCCGCCCTGGGGGTGGGCGGGAATCTCCCGCCATTTCCCCAGGGTCCGCCTCCTTCTCCCTTTCCGGTTCTTTCTCTTTCGTTTGTTTGCCATGCGGCGGGGCGGCCATTTTGGGGCCCATTTTTGCTATGTTGGCAAAAGATTTCGGGCAATCTCTGAAAAGATGGTTTGAGTCATTACAGAGATTGCACTTTCTGCCATTGGGACAATTTTCAAACAAATGCCCAATTTCTCTGCACTTCCCGCATACAACTTCCTTACATGCCTCTACCAGGTGCCCAGCTTTACCACACCTGCGGCAAAGTTTGGGCATTCCCTGGTAGTAAATGTAACCACGGTTTTCACCTAACACTATCATGGAAGGTACATGTCTTAGGCCCTGGAACCCGCTTGGATCTTCCCATAGTTTTATGGGAACTTTCCAAGCGCAGTTCCAGATGCCGTCCTCATCCACCTCCTTCATAGGTTGGCCCCGTACCGTGCAAAATTTACCCAGCCATACTACAATGTCTTCGCCACGTACGGTTTCATTGAACATCCGGACAATAACCCACTTCAGGGAGTTGTCCATCAGTTTCTCCACCTTAAACATGGCGAACTGGGCCTTTTTTAATTCGTATCTTAGCCAGAAGTCTGCTAGCATGGAAGCTGTGCTGAAACTGACATCAAACCCCTTTTTCTGGGGCAGAGCTACAATACAATTCAGGTCAGAGGGTCTAAAACTGAGGGTTTTTTGGAGAAGTGACCTCGAGAAGTCCAACCGGGACAACTCGAGAATCACTCCCCTCACCTCAGTAAATAAAAACCGCACGCTGTGGTGCCTCCGCATGCCGGCACGGGCAGCCGGCATGGTGGAGACACCAGCAGCTGTGCTACTGCTAAAACTCTAAAAACTAGCACAAATAAATAGCTAAAACAATAAATACAATAAATACTAAAACGCTTTAAAAAACACTAAAACCCAACAGTGATAAACGAAATTGCACCTTACCTGATATGTGGTTTCTCTTCTCCTTGGCTAGCTCGAACGAAAATCCTGAGGAGAAGAGGGAACCACTGAAATCCTGGAAACGGGGCCAAAAGCCTACTGGCAAGACTCCACCTCCAGAAGCCGGACCGATGCAATCTCCTCCCAGGTGCTGACGATCTCAGCCACAAAGACAGAGATCACGCCGCACCAGGGAGCGATCACTATCTTAGCCAAAAGGCCGAGAAGCGATAACCCACAACTGCACCTGGCGCGGGGGGGCGTTCTGGGCCACGAGAGGCTCAGCCGTGGGGGCCCTGGAAAGGGGCCACTTACTGGGGAGACTCCAGAGTAACAGGGATCAACCAGCCAGAGTAACAGAGATCAACTAGGCAGAGGAACAGAGATCAACCAGGAGAGATCAACTAGAAGAGATCAACTAGCCAGAGGAGAACAGGACAGACTACAAACTTGACTTTAGACAGGTAGGTGATGCTCCGCCGAAGCAGAGCTTCCAAAAATACCGTAAACTCGGGGGTGTTCCCCTCCACGGAAATCTTTAGTAAAAGGCGAAAGATTTGTACGAGTTGAAGAGAAACCCGAGCGTGCCTTCCACACGGCCTCTGGCCCGGGGGCTCGTAAGGCGCCGGGCGCGGCCCTCACGGTGTGTCTGTCTGTTGCAGGCACTGGAACTGCGTAGACGTGGCTTCTGGACACTCAACTATCAAACGAGCAAACACACACACACACACACACACAATCAATCAGTCAGTCAGTCAGTCAGTCAGTCAATCAATCAATCAATCAATTGCAATCTTGTTTTTGAAAAAAAAAAAAAAAAAAAAAAACAGGATTTATGCATGGATTTATGTCTTTCATTATTTATTTATTTATTTATTAGAAAGGAGGGGAAACTCACTAGAGGACTGCAGACTGGACACAGGCGTGGAAAAGTTCTCGGCTACTGCTCCTGGAAGACAGAGCGCTCCTTGGGCAGCAGGCAGCTGCATTGCATCATGGGTAATCATCCTGTTTTTAGACAAAGAAAGGAGTGCACCGTTCCCAGTGGCACTGCAATACCGGGTCGATGCGTGGAGCGGACGGAGCAAGCCCCTCTTCCGACTCCCTGTTCAAAAAATCCATTTAATATATAGTCCTCGGGTAGAGGACGTATCAGATATTAAACTGATAAGAACAGATTTTTCTTTCGAAAAATTTTATTGTCACGATTTCGTTTACAAGTTCATTTCATTTACATTGTTTTTCATTTTCATTTTCGTTTTCATTGTCATTTCTCACTTATACATACATATATATACCCATATACACAAATACATACATTTGTTTTTTTCTTTTTTTCCTTATACATTGGTATTGTTTTTTTCCATACATCGTTTTCCATACATTTTTCTTTTTTCTTTTTCTTTCACAGTCTTTTTGTTTTTGTTTTTCTTTCACAGTCTTTTTGTTTTTTTCACATTTCACACTTCTTTACAAGTCATTTTTTCAATAAATATGTTTAAAACAGAGTGTGTGTGTTCTGTGTAAAAAAAAAACCCGTGAAGTGTATGTAAAAGAGTCCATGTATGTTAAAAACCAGTGAGTGGTAAAAATAAATAAATAAATGAAACCAAACAGTAAAAATCTCCTCATGCAGGACCTCGGGTGAGCCACCTCCCTTCTGGCTCCACCCCGCCCTCCATCACACAGCAAGGTTGCCGCTTCAGACGGCCCAGCGGAGACCCTCACCCTACGCCCGCTGCTCCATCCCTCTGATGTATTTCGTCTCTTTGCGGGGGGGCGTCGGCGGGAATCAGCGACCGTGGTGGCTCGGACCCCCCTGCGTGGGACCCCGACCCCCTCCGATTGGCGGTGCGCGGCGCCTCCTCCTGCGCAGATGTCACCAGCCGCTCAAGCGCATGGAGGGGCACCGTCACACGCTTCCCCACCAGCAGGTTTCTGGAGGTCCACAATGCGGTCTTCACCCTGTTTAGGGTGAGCCAGAGCGCAGCAAAATCCACGGCTGGGAGCCTCTGCAGCCTCTGACCCACCCCATGTACCGCTTCCCGGTACTCCAGGGGGTGGACCTCCCCCGCCGGCAGGCTCGGGCTTGTCAGGGGGCCGGTCACGGCCCACAGGTCTTCTGCCACACTGCACTCCCAGAACACGTGCCTCACGGTCTCCGGTTTCCCGCACCCGGACCGTGGGCAGATGGGGTTTTTCGCCATGCCCCGGGAGTGCATCACGGCCCTGACCGGGAGGATCTCGTGGGCCGCCATCCACGACAGATCCTTCTGTTTGTTCTGGAGGGCGGGGTGGGCCACGTTCCTCCACACCTGTTTGGCCTCACGTGTTGTGAGGCCAGGAACGGGGCTCACCTTCTCCCGGTCCTGCACAAGAGAGACAAGCATTTTAGAATTTGTTAAAACCGTGACAGTCTGCCCCTCCAAATCATACTGTTTTAAAAACTTCTTAATAAAAACATACTGGGGGGGCAGGTTAAAACTAACTGGACAGGTCAGACTGGGTCTTAAAACTTTCAGTTGTCTTAGGTACGACCCCATCCAGAATCTGGCTAGGGCCGATGTTTTATTTTCTCTGGATGGGGCCGTCGCATATTTGATGTGGAGGGCGGTGTACTTGGATCCTAAAAACAGGTGGGGGTCTGGGAGGCCCTTCCCACCGTTCTCAGGGCGCTTTTTGACAGTGTCTCTCTTTATCCTCTCCCACTTAGACCCCCACAAAAAGTAAAACACCGCCCTCTCCAGTCCTAAAAGAAAAGAGCGGGGGGGGCTAAAAACAGAACAGAGGAGTAAAAGCAGGGGTAAAATAACTGCTTTTACGATTAAAACCTTTCCTTCCACTGTCAAGTCTCTAAGTCCCCAGAACCCAAGTCTTTGCCTAACTGTCCCTAACTTGTCAGTCCAGTTCCCTCGTCCACCACCCTCTTCGTCAAATTTAATACCTAAAATCTTGATGTCCCTTATTTTAAAATCCAGATCAAGTCCAGTCGGGACGCCACCCCATGGTCCAAAGAGCTGGGCCTCGGACTTGCTCCTGTTGAGCTTAGCGCCCGAGGCCCTTCCATACCGTTCAGTAGTTTCCATGGCTCTTTGGACCGATGAAAAGTCAGTGAGTATTAGGGTGACGTCGTCCATGTATAAAACACTACTTACCTGTAGACCACCTGGGATCTTGAGACCCCTGATCCATTGATCCTTTCTCAAGAGCTGTGCCAGCGGTTCGATGCAAGCAACGAACAGGAGTGGGGATAATGGACACCCCTGGCGGACGCCAGAGCGAATATTAATCGCTTTTGTGAAATGCCCATTAACACGAATTTTGCTGTAGATGTCTCTATACAGCAATCCCACCCACTCTACAAACCTCCCTGGAAAACCCATTTTTCGCAGTACCTGAAACAGGTACTGGTGCGAGACCCGATCAAAAGCTTTCTCAAAGTCTAAATTTAGGACTATCAACCGAATGTTTCTGTCTCTCGCGAAACAGATGGCGTCACGTACCAGCACTAGGCTGTCCGTGATCCTCCTTCCAGGCACGGCACAGGCTTGATCCGGGTGGATCAGGTCCTCTAAAACAGTCGACATCCTAAAACTTAAAATTTTGCTAAAAAGCTTTAAGTCAAAATTTAAAAGTGTTATTGGTCGCCAGTTTTGTAAGTCAGTCCTGTCGCCCTTTTTGAATAAGAGCGACACTATCCCTACTCTAAAGCTGTCAGGTAAAACTTTCAAATTCTTGAATTCATTAAAAACGGTCACTAGGTCCGGCAGTAAAATGTCTAAAAAGGTTTTAAAATACTCCAGGGGAAGCCCATCCTCTCCTGGAGCCTTCCCCTGTTTAAAACCCTTAAGACAATTTGTTGTTTCTAAAATACTGAAATCTTGTTCTGAAACCCCGGAGTGTCCGTCTAAAACTTTATCCAAAGAATTTAAAACTTCCCCAGGGGCCTCCTCATGCACCCGTTCCCCATACAAATCCGTATAAAACCCCTCAATCACCTCTAAAATGTCCTTATCTGTATTAAAAACATTGTTGTTGTTTTTAACTGAGGTGATTGACCCACCCCGTGTCACTGTTTTCTTAAAAAAATAACGGGTGCATTTTTCACCTTCATCGAGATCTCTCTCTCTGGATCTGAGGATGACCCCTTCAGCCTTAATATCGGCTAAAACCTTCATTTCCTTTTTAACTTCTTTCACTTCGTTAAAAAAATCAAAACCATTGTTGCACAGGTTAAAATAGCGCTGCAGTCTTTTTTGCAGCCCCACCATGCGTCTGCTTTCCCTATCTTTCTTTCTTTTTCCTTTTTGTTTAAAAAAAGTCGTGGTGCGTCCCTTCACCATCTCCCACCACTGTGCTCTTGTGTCATGTGAGTCTTGGAGGGTCTGCCAGAGGCCGTACTGCTCCCTGTATTCTCTCACCACTTCCTTGTCTTGCAACAGGGAGCAGTTTAGCCTCCACAGACCTCTCCCTACAGTCACACCTGTGGGGAGTGAAAGGGTGCAGGAAAGCATTAAGTGATCTGAGAAGAAAAGGGGGGTTAATGTAGCATCGGTTGACGGGCAGTCTCTTGAAAATAAATAGTCTATTCGAGAGGCTCTGGTACCATCACCACTGAACCAGGTGAAGCCCTCCTCTCTTTGATGCAAGGATTTGTAGCAGTCAACTAATTTAAAATCCTTTACTAAACCCTGTAATAAAACCGAAGTCTTGTCCACCCTAAAATCCTCACCTTTCCCTTTCCTATCTAATCTACTTAAAACACAGTTAAAATCCCCTGCTACCACTAGGGGAGCCCTACCTAGCATGTGGGGCTGCAGGTCTTCTAAAAGCTTGTGTCTTTCATTTTTTTCCGTAAAACCATATACATTTAAAATGTTAAAATCCCTATCTAAAAACGTCAGGTGGGTTAAAAGGGCCCGTCCAGGTCTCACCACCGTGCTGCCCTTCACCAAGATGTGGGGATTCTTGATAAGGATGCAGACCCCGTCTGCTCTGTTGTAGTTGGAGCCGCTCCATATGGAGGGTCCCGGGGTCCACATCTGTTCCCACCTAGTGTATTTTTCCAAGAAGGGCAGAGAGCACTCTTGCAACAGAAAGATATCTGCGCTGAGAGTGCTCAACAGGGATAATATGCTCTGTGCTCTTGTTTTGGCTCTTACACTCCGGACATTTATTGTCGCGATTGTAAGGGTCATTGAGCAATATGGTTAAAAAGACACAACATTTTAAACAGCAGCATTATTTAAAATACACATAGGGATCACAAAGACGTGATCTCCTGTGACACCTGCTCCTCCTTGACCACCATTGATCTAGGGTCTGGAGGTTTGCAGGTGTCTCCTGCCTCAGCCCTCACAGAGGTAATCTCTTGTGAGGACTTACGAGGCGTTGATACTCTAAGCGCATCACATAAATTAAAAGACTCCTCAATGGGTTGAGCTTCATCGATCACCAGACGGCGCGAGTCTTCCAGTGAGGAACTCCTCGCCCGCTGCTGTCGATGCTTCTTCCCCCGCCCAGGGGCAGGGGGAGACTCCAAGGGCCTTTTTAATGGTTGCGCGTTTGGGAGTGAGAGAAACTCTTCACTCCCGCTGGAGGACACACTCACCTCCGGCACCGTTTCCAAGGAGGAGACAGACTCCTCCTCCTCCTCCTTCTCCTCCTCCTCCACCACTTCCACCTCCTCCTCCTCCACCACTTCCACCTCTGTCTCCTCCTGTACTCCTGCTGGGGGGGTGTCCTCCAGCACCTGCACTTCCTCTACCGGGGTATCAGCTTTGCCTCCTGTACCTTGGCCCGCCCCTGAAACCCCAGGGGCCGCCTCCACCACCACCTCCACCTCAGGCTCTTTTTCATTTTCCGGGCCCTGTGGCACGTCGGCCATTTTGGTGGCCTCCGCACCATGCGGCGCGGCGGCCATTTCGGTGGCCTCCGTGCCATGCTGCCCGGCGGCCATTTTGGTGCCCTCCGGACCATGCTGTCCAGGTGGCTTTTTCATTTTGTTGGCATAACTTGCAGGGCAATCTCTGAAAAGATGGTCAAACTTACCACAGAGATTGCACTGTTTGCCATTGGTACACTCTGCATAAGTGTGCCCAATTTCTCTACACTTGTTACACACAATTTCTGGGCACCCGTCAGCTAAATGCCCAAATTTGCCGCACTTGCGGCAGAGCTTGGGCATACCCTGGTAGAATATGTAGCCACGGTTCTGGCCCAACACAATCATTGACGGTATTTGTCTCAGGCCTAGGTGACTGCTCAGGTCTTCCAATTGTTTAATTGGAACTCTCCATGAGCAGTTCCAAATGCCATCCTCGTCAAATACCTTGACTGGTGGGCTTTTAACCAGGCAATATCTAGCCAGCCAGACATGAATGTCTTCTCCCGTCACCGTTTCATTAAACATTCTAACAAACACAACCTTCTGTGAATTGTCAGTAAGTTTCTCCACTTTAAACATGGAGAACTGGCCTTTAGCTACATCAAAACGGGCCCAGAAACTATTTAGCAACATAGCAGAGGCAAAGCTAACGTCAAAACCTTTGTTCCCCGGTAGGGAAACAATGCAGTTCAATTCTTGTGGGGTAAAATTGAGGGCCTTCTGAATTAGCTTCCTGGAGAAGTCCAACCGGGACATCCCCAGGAGCTTGCCCCCAAACTCCTTAAAAACAAAGCGCACACTGTGGTGCCTCCGCACGCCGGCACTGGCAGCCGACATGGTGGAGACACCACCAGTGAGGCTAACTGCTAAAACCACTAAAAACTAGCCAATAAATACTAAAACAATAAATAAATAAATACTAAAACACTTTAAAACTTTAAAAACCAGACAATGAAGAATAAAAATTGCTCTTACCTGCTGTCGTGGAGATGTTATTCCGTCGAGATGAGCCCCAATGCACGAGGACCCAGGCCAACTGCCTAGGACCCGATCCCGGTCAGCTAGGACAAGTTCAATATACTCAGAGTGCTTTTGATCAATATCACAAGGACAAGGATCTAGCCACACTCTGAGCGATCGAATCTTAGCCAAAAGGCCGAGAAGCGATAACCCACAACTGCACCTGGCGCGGGGGGGCGTTCTGGGCCACGAGAGGCTCAGCCGTGGGGGCCCTGGAAAGGGGCCACTTACTGGGGAGACTCCAGAGTAACAGGGATCAACCAGCCAGAGTAACAGAGATCAACTAGGCAGAGGAACAGAGATCAACCAGGAGAGATCAACTAGAAGAGATCAACTAGCCAGAGGAGAACAGGACAGACTACAAACTTGACTTTAGACAGGTAGGTGATGCTCCGCCGAAGCAGAGCTTCCAAAAATACCGTAAACTCGGGGGTGTTCCCCTCCACGGAAATCTTTAGTAAAAGGCGAAAGATTTGTACGAGTTGAAGAGAAACCCGAGCGTGCCTTCCACACGGCCTCTGGCCCGGGGGCTCGTAAGGCGCCGGGCGCGGCCCTCACGGTGTGTCTGTCTGTTGCAGGCACTGGAACTGCGTAGACGTGGCTTCTGGACACTCAACTATCAAACGAGCAAACACACACACACACACACACACAATCAATCAGTCAGTCAGTCAGTCAGTCAGTCAATCAATCAATCAATCAATTGCAATCTTGTTTTTGAAAAAAAAAAAAAAAAAAAAAAACAGGATTTATGCATGGATTTATGTCTTTCATTATTTATTTATTTATTTATTAGAAAGGAGGGGAAACTCACTAGAGGACTGCAGACTGGACACAGGCGTGGAAAAGTTCTCGGCTACTGCTCCTGGAAGACAGAGCGCTCCTTGGGCAGCAGGCAGCTGCATTGCATCATGGGTAATCATCCTGTTTTTAGACAAAGAAAGGAGTGCACCGTTCCCAGTGGCACTGCAATACCGGGTCGATGCGTGGAGCGGACGGAGCAAGCCCCTCTTCCGACTCCCTGTTCAAAAAATCCATTTAATATATAGTCCTCGGGTAGAGGACGTATCAGATATTAAACTGATAAGAACAGATTTTTTTTTTTTCTTCATCAATTTTTATTACAAAAAAACCATGTTACATTTTAACACGAAACCACAAAAACCACAAAAACCATCACCCAAAACCCAACCCAAAGTACATCATAGCCTCTCGGCCTTCCTCAACTTTCTCAAGTCCTTCCGGGCCTTCTGCCCGTCCATCCGTGCAATTGCGTCCGACATTGCCCGAGACGACTGCCATATCTCCGGCCCCGGCACGTACTCCTCCTCACTTTCTGACGAGACAGTGAGGTCCAGCCTCAGACCCCTGCTCAGGACCGCTATCCCCGCCTCCATCCTGTCGACGCTCCGCCTCGCCTCCTCGTGCTGCTCCTGCAGGTCGATCACGGTGAGCATCGCCCCTGCAGAGCCCACCGCCGCCGGCAGCGCCTCCTCCAGCATCTCTGCTGCCCTTTCCTCCGCCGACCGCCGCGGCACCCTCTCCATTCTGGACTGCCGCCGCTCCAGCCTCCCGACCACCGCCACCGACTCCTCTGGCGTCTCCTCCGCCCCCGTCACCTCCTCCGCTACCGACTCCGGCGTCTCAGCCACCACCGTCACCTCCTCTGCCGCTGCCTCCTCGGCTCTCTCCCTCCTCTCCTTCCCAGGGGGAGCGCCGGTTTCCTCCTCCTCTCCCGAGGACGCCGCGAGCGCCCTCTTCGGCGCCGCCCTGCCCTCGGTGTCCGCCTCTCCGGGGTCGGGAGTCGACCCCCACTCCATCGCGGCCTCCACCTCTTCCGGGGCGTCCACCGCATCCAGCCCAGCGAGCTCCTGCAGCGGTTCCGCCAACGTCCCCGCCACCGCAGTCGCCGACTCCCTCTCGTCCTCCGTCGCCCGGTCCGGCGAAGTCGCCGGGTCCGCCGCCACCGCCGGCGAAGTCACCTCGCCCCCGACCTCCGCCGTCGCAGTCGCCTGGTCCGGCGAAGTCCCCCGGTCCGGCGAAGTCGCCGGCGCTGCCGACCCGACCACGGTCCCCGACCTCCTCGCCGCCGCCACGTCAGCCCAGCTCCTCGTCCTCGCCGCCGCGTCCTCGCGCCGGCTCCTCGTCCCGGTCCTGGTGGGGCACTCCCTGGAAAAATGCCCCGGCGAGTTACACAGGGAACAGACCAAAGGTCTGCCCCCGCACTCCCTCCTGGTGTGCCCCACCTGCCCGCACCTCCAGCACGCCCGTGGCTGCCCCGGGTACTCCAGCCTCGCCCGGTTGCCCCTCGACCCGACGGCGATGAAGCTGGGTGGGTGTATCACCTCCCCAGGGCCGCCACCGGGCACGGGACGCAGTTTGACCGCGTAGCGCCGCTTGCAGCACCACAAGCCGTCTGCGTCCCTCACCTTCGTGCCCCCCCTCACGTCCTCGAAACACACTTCGAGGGCCGCGAGGGCCTCCTCGTCCGTGACCCCTGCACAGAACGTGGTCAAGGTGAGTGGGACATGCCGCCGCTCATAGAGAGGCACCAGACGGAGCCCCTCCAGAACGGCGACGGGAGCCTTTTGGCCGCCCCACTCACCCACCAACGCTAGGCAGGTTGACGTTGCCCCGAACGTCACGTCGGCAAACCCTGCCGACGTGTAATCCTGCATGCAGGTGATCGCCGCCAGCTGGACGCCGAAGAAATCCATAAGGATCTCCCGGACGACCAGCCGGCGGTCGAACCTGGCCCTTGTCCGCAGCAAAACCTCCTCCGGCGCCTCCGAATCGATGATGATTCGGAGGGTCCTGTCACTCCCTGGTTCCGGCCTTGGCCCATCACGCCCATGACTCCATGAAGCCATGCCCCTTCTCGCACTTCTCGCAAAGACCCAACAAGTAACTGCAAGATACAGTACTACACTTGATCTTAGCCAAAAGGCCGAGAAGCGATAACCCACAACTGCACCTGGCGCGGGGGGGCGTTCTGGGCCACGAGAGGCTCAGCCGTGGGGGCCCTGGAAAGGGGCCACTTACTGGGGAGACTCCAGAGTAACAGGGATCAACCAGCCAGAGTAACAGAGATCAACTAGGCAGAGGAACAGAGATCAACCAGGAGAGATCAACTAGAAGAGATCAACTAGCCAGAGGAGAACAGGACAGACTACAAACTTGACTTTAGACAGGTAGGTGATGCTCCGCCGAAGCAGAGCTTCCAAAAATACCGTAAACTCGGGGGTGTTCCCCTCCACGGAAATCTTTAGTAAAAGGCGAAAGATTTGTACGAGTTGAAGAGAAACCCGAGCGTGCCTTCCACACGGCCTCTGGCCCGGGGGCTCGTAAGGCGCCGGGCGCGGCCCTCACGGTGTGTCTGTCTGTTGCAGGCACTGGAACTGCGTAGACGTGGCTTCTGGACACTCAACTATCAAACGAGCAAACACACACACACACACACACACAATCAATCAGTCAGTCAGTCAGTCAGTCAGTCAATCAATCAATCAATCAATTGCAATCTTGTTTTTGAAAAAAAAAAAAAAAAAAAAAAACAGGATTTATGCATGGATTTATGTCTTTCATTATTTATTTATTTATTTATTAGAAAGGAGGGGAAACTCACTAGAGGACTGCAGACTGGACACAGGCGTGGAAAAGTTCTCGGCTACTGCTCCTGGAAGACAGAGCGCTCCTTGGGCAGCAGGCAGCTGCATTGCATCATGGGTAATCATCCTGTTTTTAGACAAAGAAAGGAGTGCACCGTTCCCAGTGGCACTGCAATACCGGGTCGATGCGTGGAGCGGACGGAGCAAGCCCCTCTTCCGACTCCCTGTTCAAAAAATCCATTTAATATATAGTCCTCGGGTAGAGGACGTATCAGATATTAAACTGATAAGAACAGATACTACACTTGATCTTAGCCAAAAGGCCGAGAAGCGATAACCCACAACTGCACCTGGCGCGGGGGGGCGTTCTGGGCCACGAGAGGCTCAGCCGTGGGGGCCCTGGAAAGGGGCCACTTACTGGGGAGACTCCAGAGTAACAGGGATCAACCAGCCAGAGTAACAGAGATCAACTAGGCAGAGGAACAGAGATCAACCAGGAGAGATCAACTAGAAGAGATCAACTAGCCAGAGGAGAACAGGACAGACTACAAACTTGACTTTAGACAGGTAGGTGATGCTCCGCCGAAGCAGAGCTTCCAAAAATACCGTAAACTCGGGGGTGTTCCCCTCCACGGAAATCTTTAGTAAAAGGCGAAAGATTTGTACGAGTTGAAGAGAAACCCGAGCGTGCCTTCCACACGGCCTCTGGCCCGGGGGCTCGTAAGGCGCCGGGCGCGGCCCTCACGGTGTGTCTGTCTGTTGCAGGCACTGGAACTGCGTAGACGTGGCTTCTGGACACTCAACTATCAAACGAGCAAACACACACACACACACACACACAATCAATCAGTCAGTCAGTCAGTCAGTCAGTCAATCAATCAATCAATCAATTGCAATCTTGTTTTTGAAAAAAAAAAAAAAAAAAAAAAACAGGATTTATGCATGGATTTATGTCTTTCATTATTTATTTATTTATTTATTAGAAAGGAGGGGAAACTCACTAGAGGACTGCAGACTGGACACAGGCGTGGAAAAGTTCTCGGCTACTGCTCCTGGAAGACAGAGCGCTCCTTGGGCAGCAGGCAGCTGCATTGCATCATGGGTAATCATCCTGTTTTTAGACAAAGAAAGGAGTGCACCGTTCCCAGTGGCACTGCAATACCGGGTCGATGCGTGGAGCGGACGGAGCAAGCCCCTCTTCCGACTCCCTGTTCAAAAAATCCATTTAATATATAGTCCTCGGGTAGAGGACGTATCAGATATTAAACTGATAAGAACAGATACTACACTTGATCTTAGCCAAAAGGCCGAGAAGCGATAACCCACAACTGCACCTGGCGCGGGGGGGCGTTCTGGGCCACGAGAGGCTCAGCCGTGGGGGCCCTGGAAAGGGGCCACTTACTGGGGAGACTCCAGAGTAACAGGGATCAACCAGCCAGAGTAACAGAGATCAACTAGGCAGAGGAACAGAGATCAACCAGGAGAGATCAACTAGAAGAGATCAACTAGCCAGAGGAGAACAGGACAGACTACAAACTTGACTTTAGACAGGTAGGTGATGCTCCGCCGAAGCAGAGCTTCCAAAAATACCGTAAACTCGGGGGTGTTCCCCTCCACGGAAATCTTTAGTAAAAGGCGAAAGATTTGTACGAGTTGAAGAGAAACCCGAGCGTGCCTTCCACACGGCCTCTGGCCCGGGGGCTCGTAAGGCGCCGGGCGCGGCCCTCACGGTGTGTCTGTCTGTTGCAGGCACTGGAACTGCGTAGACGTGGCTTCTGGACACTCAACTATCAAACGAGCAAACACACACACACACACACACACAATCAATCAGTCAGTCAGTCAGTCAGTCAGTCAATCAATCAATCAATCAATTGCAATCTTGTTTTTGAAAAAAAAAAAAAAAAAAAAAAACAGGATTTATGCATGGATTTATGTCTTTCATTATTTATTTATTTATTTATTAGAAAGGAGGGGAAACTCACTAGAGGACTGCAGACTGGACACAGGCGTGGAAAAGTTCTCGGCTACTGCTCCTGGAAGACAGAGCGCTCCTTGGGCAGCAGGCAGCTGCATTGCATCATGGGTAATCATCCTGTTTTTAGACAAAGAAAGGAGTGCACCGTTCCCAGTGGCACTGCAATACCGGGTCGATGCGTGGAGCGGACGGAGCAAGCCCCTCTTCCGACTCCCTGTTCAAAAAATCCATTTAATATATAGTCCTCGGGTAGAGGACGTATCAGATATTAAACTGATAAGAACAGATACTACACTTGATCTTAGCCAAAAGGCCGAGAAGCGATAACCCACAACTGCACCTGGCGCGGGGGGGCGTTCTGGGCCACGAGAGGCTCAGCCGTGGGGGCCCTGGAAAGGGGCCACTTACTGGGGAGACTCCAGAGTAACAGGGATCAACCAGCCAGAGTAACAGAGATCAACTAGGCAGAGGAACAGAGATCAACCAGGAGAGATCAACTAGAAGAGATCAACTAGCCAGAGGAGAACAGGACAGACTACAAACTTGACTTTAGACAGGTAGGTGATGCTCCGCCGAAGCAGAGCTTCCAAAAATACCGTAAACTCGGGGGTGTTCCCCTCCACGGAAATCTTTAGTAAAAGGCGAAAGATTTGTACGAGTTGAAGAGAAACCCGAGCGTGCCTTCCACACGGCCTCTGGCCCGGGGGCTCGTAAGGCGCCGGGCGCGGCCCTCACGGTGTGTCTGTCTGTTGCAGGCACTGGAACTGCGTAGACGTGGCTTCTGGACACTCAACTATCAAACGAGCAAACACACACACACACACACACACAATCAATCAGTCAGTCAGTCAGTCAGTCAGTCAATCAATCAATCAATCAATTGCAATCTTGTTTTTGAAAAAAAAAAAAAAAAAAAAAAACAGGATTTATGCATGGATTTATGTCTTTCATTATTTATTTATTTATTTATTAGAAAGGAGGGGAAACTCACTAGAGGACTGCAGACTGGACACAGGCGTGGAAAAGTTCTCGGCTACTGCTCCTGGAAGACAGAGCGCTCCTTGGGCAGCAGGCAGCTGCATTGCATCATGGGTAATCATCCTGTTTTTAGACAAAGAAAGGAGTGCACCGTTCCCAGTGGCACTGCAATACCGGGTCGATGCGTGGAGCGGACGGAGCAAGCCCCTCTTCCGACTCCCTGTTCAAAAAATCCATTTAATATATAGTCCTCGGGTAGAGGACGTATCAGATATTAAACTGATAAGAACAGATACTACACTTGATCTTAGCCAAAAGGCCGAGAAGCGATAACCCACAACTGCACCTGGCGCGGGGGGGCGTTCTGGGCCACGAGAGGCTCAGCCGTGGGGGCCCTGGAAAGGGGCCACTTACTGGGGAGACTCCAGAGTAACAGGGATCAACCAGCCAGAGTAACAGAGATCAACTAGGCAGAGGAACAGAGATCAACCAGGAGAGATCAACTAGAAGAGATCAACTAGCCAGAGGAGAACAGGACAGACTACAAACTTGACTTTAGACAGGTAGGTGATGCTCCGCCGAAGCAGAGCTTCCAAAAATACCGTAAACTCGGGGGTGTTCCCCTCCACGGAAATCTTTAGTAAAAGGCGAAAGATTTGTACGAGTTGAAGAGAAACCCGAGCGTGCCTTCCACACGGCCTCTGGCCCGGGGGCTCGTAAGGCGCCGGGCGCGGCCCTCACGGTGTGTCTGTCTGTTGCAGGCACTGGAACTGCGTAGACGTGGCTTCTGGACACTCAACTATCAAACGAGCAAACACACACACACACACACACACAATCAATCAGTCAGTCAGTCAGTCAGTCAGTCAATCAATCAATCAATCAATTGCAATCTTGTTTTTGAAAAAAAAAAAAAAAAAAAAAAACAGGATTTATGCATGGATTTATGTCTTTCATTATTTATTTATTTATTTATTAGAAAGGAGGGGAAACTCACTAGAGGACTGCAGACTGGACACAGGCGTGGAAAAGTTCTCGGCTACTGCTCCTGGAAGACAGAGCGCTCCTTGGGCAGCAGGCAGCTGCATTGCATCATGGGTAATCATCCTGTTTTTAGACAAAGAAAGGAGTGCACCGTTCCCAGTGGCACTGCAATACCGGGTCGATGCGTGGAGCGGACGGAGCAAGCCCCTCTTCCGACTCCCTGTTCAAAAAATCCATTTAATATATAGTCCTCGGGTAGAGGACGTATCAGATATTAAACTGATAAGAACAGATACTACACTTGATCTTAGCCAAAAGGCCGAGAAGCGATAACCCACAACTGCACCTGGCGCGGGGGGGCGTTCTGGGCCACGAGAGGCTCAGCCGTGGGGGCCCTGGAAAGGGGCCACTTACTGGGGAGACTCCAGAGTAACAGGGATCAACCAGCCAGAGTAACAGAGATCAACTAGGCAGAGGAACAGAGATCAACCAGGAGAGATCAACTAGAAGAGATCAACTAGCCAGAGGAGAACAGGACAGACTACAAACTTGACTTTAGACAGGTAGGTGATGCTCCGCCGAAGCAGAGCTTCCAAAAATACCGTAAACTCGGGGGTGTTCCCCTCCACGGAAATCTTTAGTAAAAGGCGAAAGATTTGTACGAGTTGAAGAGAAACCCGAGCGTGCCTTCCACACGGCCTCTGGCCCGGGGGCTCGTAAGGCGCCGGGCGCGGCCCTCACGGTGTGTCTGTCTGTTGCAGGCACTGGAACTGCGTAGACGTGGCTTCTGGACACTCAACTATCAAACGAGCAAACACACACACACACACACACACAATCAATCAGTCAGTCAGTCAGTCAGTCAGTCAATCAATCAATCAATCAATTGCAATCTTGTTTTTGAAAAAAAAAAAAAAAAAAAAAAACAGGATTTATGCATGGATTTATGTCTTTCATTATTTATTTATTTATTTATTAGAAAGGAGGGGAAACTCACTAGAGGACTGCAGACTGGACACAGGCGTGGAAAAGTTCTCGGCTACTGCTCCTGGAAGACAGAGCGCTCCTTGGGCAGCAGGCAGCTGCATTGCATCATGGGTAATCATCCTGTTTTTAGACAAAGAAAGGAGTGCACCGTTCCCAGTGGCACTGCAATACCGGGTCGATGCGTGGAGCGGACGGAGCAAGCCCCTCTTCCGACTCCCTGTTCAAAAAATCCATTTAATATATAGTCCTCGGGTAGAGGACGTATCAGATATTAAACTGATAAGAACAGATTTTTTCTTTCGAAAAATTTTATTGTTACTATTCGGTCATAGCACTTTACATTTCACTTCATTTTCTTTCACATTTCATTTCGTTTCATCTGCATTTTTTTTTTTTTTTTTACATTTTTACATTTTAAACACCTTTCACAATTTTGTTTCCACACTGTTTTACAAATCATACTTTTCCTGAATAAATAAATACATTTTTTTAAAACAAGAGGGTGTGTGTGTGTGTTCTTTTGTAAAAAAGAGTCCATGTCGTAAAAAGAGTCCAACACGGTGAGCAGGTAAAAAACAGGATGACCAATCAATAAAAAACAATAAATACATTCGTGAAACATTAAAATCTCCTCATGCAGGACCAGGGTGAGCCACCTCCAGGCTGGCTCCACCCCACCCTCCATCACACAGCAGGGTTGCCGCTTCAGACGGACCAGCGGAGACCCTCACCCTACGCCCGCTGCTCCATCCCTCTTTGTGTTGTCTCTTTGCGGGGGGGCGTCGGCGGGGATCAGGTACCCGTGGTGGCCGGGACCCTCCTGCGTGTGACCCCGACCCCCTCCGATTGGCGATGTGCGGCGCCTCCTGCAGCGCAGATGTTTCCTGATGGCCCCAGCCGCCGCGCGCGTGGAGGGGCGCCGTCACATGCTTCCCCACCAGCAGGTTCCTGGAGATCCGCAAGGCGGCCTTCACCCTGTTTAGGGTGAGCCAGAGCGCAGTAAAGTCGGCGGCTGGAGGACTCTCCAGCCTCTGACCCACCCCATGTACCGCTACCCGGTACTCCAGGGGGCGGACCTCCCCCGCCGGCAGGCTCGGACTTGTCAGGGGGCCGGTCGTGGTCCACGGGTCCCCTGCCACACTGCTCACCCGGAGCACATGCCTCACGGTCTCCGGTCTACCGCCCCCGGACCGTGGGCAGATGGGGCTCTTTGCCGTGCCCCGGGGATGCATCACGGCCCTGACCGGTAGGGCCTCATGGGCCGCCCTCCACGACAGTTCCCTCTGTGTTTTCTGAAGTGCGGGGTGGGCCATAACGGGGCTCCCCTTCTCCTGGTCCTGCACAAGGGGAAAAAACATTTCAATATTTTTTAAAAACAGTGCCATTTGTGTGGAGGGCAGTGTCCTAAAAACAAGTGGGGGGTCTGGGAGGCCCTTCCAGCTGGACAGTTCTTTTTTGCCAGCCTCTCCCGATCGGACCCCCACTGCGATAAAACCACCGCCCTCTCCAAGCCTAAAAAACAAACTCTTGTGGGGGTTAAAAGCAGGGTAGAGTGAAGGAAAAGTTAAAACATTCAATCCTATAAATAAAATTGAAGTTAAAACCTTACCCCCATACTCACCCTCCACCTCCAATGACCCCCTTAAAAAAGGCTTCTTAAAAGGCACATATATTAAAATCATATAGAGATCAGGGGTCGATCTCTTGTGACACCAGCTCCTCCTTGATCCCCATTAGTATAGGGTCTGGAGGTTCACTGGTGTCTCCCGCCTCAGGCTCCACAGAGGGAAACTCTTGCAGAGCCCTCGGCGAAGATGTTTGTAGTGCATCAGGTAAAAGGTGTCCCTCATGGAGAGCATCAGCGTCGAACAGACGGTTCAAGTCTTCCGAATCGGAACTACTTGGACGCTGTATCAACCGCTTCTCCACTGGCATCTCTGACAGAGGAGACTCTCTAGGTCTTTTATGAACCTGTGCACTCGGGAGTGAGCAAACAACTCTACTCCCGCTGGAGGCCACACTCGCATCCGAGACAGTTAGGAGTGCGGAATTATCTTCCTCACTCAGTATCTCCTGTGTCTCGGAGGGCGTGGCCTCCTCCCCTCCTCCCTCTTTCTGTAGCTCCGCCCCCATGTCAGTTTCGCACACCAGTACCGCCTCCAAAACTCCGCCCTCCGCTTCCTGGCCCCGCCCTGGGGGTGGGCGGGAATCTCCCGCCATTTCCCCAGGGTCCGCCTCCTTCTCCCTTTCCGGTTCTTTCTCTTTCGTTTGTTTGCCATGCGGCGGGGCGGCCATTTTGGGGCCCATTTTTGCTATGTTGGCAAAAGATTTCGGGCAATCTCTGAAAAGATGGTTTGAGTCATTACAGAGATTGCACTTTCTGCCATTGGGACAATTTTCAAACAAATGCCCAATTTCTCTGCACTTCCCGCATACAACTTCCTTACATGCCTCTACCAGGTGCCCAGCTTTACCACACCTGCGGCAAAGTTTGGGCATTCCCTGGTAGTAAATGTAACCACGGTTTTCACCTAACACTATCATGGAAGGTACATGTCTTAGGCCCTGGAACCCGCTTGGATCTTCCCATAGTTTTATGGGAACTTTCCAAGCGCAGTTCCAGATGCCGTCCTCATCCACCTCCTTCATAGGTTGGCCCCGTACCGTGCAAAATTTACCCAGCCATACTACAATGTCTTCGCCACGTACGGTTTCATTGAACATCCGGACAATAACCCACTTCAGGGAGTTGTCCATCAGTTTCTCCACCTTAAACATGGCGAACTGGGCCTTTTTTAGTTCGTATCTTAGCCAGAAGTCTGCTAGCATGGAAGCTGTGCTGAAACTGACATCAAACCCCTTTTTCTGGGGCAGAGCTACAATACAATTCAGGTCAGAGGGGCTAAAACTGAGGGTTTTTTGGAGAAGTGACCTCGAGAAGTCCAACCGGGACAACTCGAGAATCACTCCCCTCACCTCAGTAAATAAAAACCGCACGCTGTGGTGCCTCCGCATGCCGGCACGGGCAGCCGGCATGGTGGAGACACCAACAGCTGTGCTACTGCTAAAACTCTAAAAACTAGCACAAATAAATAGCTAAAACAATAAATACAATAAATACTAAAACGCTTTAAAAAACACTAAAACCCAACAGTGATAAACGAAATTGCACCTTACCTTAGATGTGGTTTCTCTTCTCCTTGGCTAGCTCGAACGAAAATCCTGAGGAGAAGAGGGAACCACTGAAATCCTGGAAACGGGGCCAAAAGCCTACTGGCAAGACTCCACCTCCAGAAGCCGGACCGATGCAATCTCCTCCCAGGTGCTGACGATCTCAGCCACAAAGACAGAGATCACGCCGCACCAGGGAGCGATCACTATCTTAGCCAAAAGGCCGAGAAGCGATAACCCACAACTGCACCTGGCGCGGGGGGGCGTTCTGGGCCACGAGAGGCTCAGCCGTGGGGGCCCTGGAAAGGGGCCACTTACTGGGGAGACTCCAGAGTAACAGGGATCAACCAGCCAGAGTAACAGAGATCAACTAGGCAGAGGAACAGAGATCAACCAGGAGAGATCAACTAGAAGAGATCAACTAGCCAGAGGAGAACAGGACAGACTACAAACTTGACTTTAGACAGGTAGGTGATGCTCCGCCGAAGCAGAGCTTCCAAAAATACCGTAAACTCGGGGGTGTTCCCCTCCACGGAAATCTTTAGTAAAAGGCGAAAGATTTGTACGAGTTGAAGAGAAACCCGAGCGTGCCTTCCACACGGCCTCTGGCCCGGGGGCTCGTAAGGCGCCGGGCGCGGCCCTCACGGTGTGTCTGTCTGTTGCAGGCACTGGAACTGCGTAGACGTGGCTTCTGGACACTCAACTATCAAACGAGCAAACACACACACACACACACACACAATCAATCAGTCAGTCAGTCAGTCAGTCAGTCAATCAATCAATCAATCAATTGCAATCTTGTTTTTGAAAAAAAAAAAAAAAAAAAAAAACAGGATTTATGCATGGATTTATGTCTTTCATTATTTATTTATTTATTTATTAGAAAGGAGGGGAAACTCACTAGAGGACTGCAGACTGGACACAGGCGTGGAAAAGTTCTCGGCTACTGCTCCTGGAAGACAGAGCGCTCCTTGGGCAGCAGGCAGCTGCATTGCATCATGGGTAATCATCCTGTTTTTAGACAAAGAAAGGAGTGCACCGTTCCCAGTGGCACTGCAATACCGGGTCGATGCGTGGAGCGGACGGAGCAAGCCCCTCTTCCGACTCCCTGTTCAAAAAATCCATTTAATATATAGTCCTCGGGTAGAGGACGTATCAGATATTAAACTGATAAGAACAGATACTACACTTGATCTTAGCCAAAAGGCCGAGAAGCGATAACCCACAACTGCACCTGGCGCGGGGGGGCGTTCTGGGCCACGAGAGGCTCAGCCGTGGGGGCCCTGGAAAGGGGCCACTTACTGGGGAGACTCCAGAGTAACAGGGATCAACCAGCCAGAGTAACAGAGATCAACTAGGCAGAGGAACAGAGATCAACCAGGAGAGATCAACTAGAAGAGATCAACTAGCCAGAGGAGAACAGGACAGACTACAAACTTGACTTTAGACAGGTAGGTGATGCTCCGCCGAAGCAGAGCTTCCAAAAATACCGTAAACTCGGGGGTGTTCCCCTCCACGGAAATCTTTAGTAAAAGGCGAAAGATTTGTACGAGTTGAAGAGAAACCCGAGCGTGCCTTCCACACGGCCTCTGGCCCGGGGGCTCGTAAGGCGCCGGGCGCGGCCCTCACGGTGTGTCTGTCTGTTGCAGGCACTGGAACTGCGTAGACGTGGCTTCTGGACACTCAACTATCAAACGAGCAAACACACACACACACACACACACAATCAATCAGTCAGTCAGTCAGTCAGTCAGTCAATCAATCAATCAATCAATTGCAATCTTGTTTTTGAAAAAAAAAAAAAAAAAAAAAAACAGGATTTATGCATGGATTTATGTCTTTCATTATTTATTTATTTATTTATTAGAAAGGAGGGGAAACTCACTAGAGGACTGCAGACTGGACACAGGCGTGGAAAAGTTCTCGGCTACTGCTCCTGGAAGACAGAGCGCTCCTTGGGCAGCAGGCAGCTGCATTGCATCATGGGTAATCATCCTGTTTTTAGACAAAGAAAGGAGTGCACCGTTCCCAGTGGCACTGCAATACCGGGTCGATGCGTGGAGCGGACGGAGCAAGCCCCTCTTCCGACTCCCTGTTCAAAAAATCCATTTAATATATAGTCCTCGGGTAGAGGACGTATCAGATATTAAACTGATAAGAACAGATACTACACTTGATCTTAGCCAAAAGGCCGAGAAGCGATAACCCACAACTGCACCTGGCGCGGGGGGGCGTTCTGGGCCACGAGAGGCTCAGCCGTGGGGGCCCTGGAAAGGGGCCACTTACTGGGGAGACTCCAGAGTAACAGGGATCAACCAGCCAGAGTAACAGAGATCAACTAGGCAGAGGAACAGAGATCAACCAGGAGAGATCAACTAGAAGAGATCAACTAGCCAGAGGAGAACAGGACAGACTACAAACTTGACTTTAGACAGGTAGGTGATGCTCCGCCGAAGCAGAGCTTCCAAAAATACCGTAAACTCGGGGGTGTTCCCCTCCACGGAAATCTTTAGTAAAAGGCGAAAGATTTGTACGAGTTGAAGAGAAACCCGAGCGTGCCTTCCACACGGCCTCTGGCCCGGGGGCTCGTAAGGCGCCGGGCGCGGCCCTCACGGTGTGTCTGTCTGTTGCAGGCACTGGAACTGCGTAGACGTGGCTTCTGGACACTCAACTATCAAACGAGCAAACACACACACACACACACACACAATCAATCAGTCAGTCAGTCAGTCAGTCAGTCAATCAATCAATCAATCAATTGCAATCTTGTTTTTGAAAAAAAAAAAAAAAAAAAAAAACAGGATTTATGCATGGATTTATGTCTTTCATTATTTATTTATTTATTTATTAGAAAGGAGGGGAAACTCACTAGAGGACTGCAGACTGGACACAGGCGTGGAAAAGTTCTCGGCTACTGCTCCTGGAAGACAGAGCGCTCCTTGGGCAGCAGGCAGCTGCATTGCATCATGGGTAATCATCCTGTTTTTAGACAAAGAAAGGAGTGCACCGTTCCCAGTGGCACTGCAATACCGGGTCGATGCGTGGAGCGGACGGAGCAAGCCCCTCTTCCGACTCCCTGTTCAAAAAATCCATTTAATATATAGTCCTCGGGTAGAGGACGTATCAGATATTAAACTGATAAGAACAGATACTACACTTGATCTTAGCCAAAAGGCCGAGAAGCGATAACCCACAACTGCACCTGGCGCGGGGGGGCGTTCTGGGCCACGAGAGGCTCAGCCGTGGGGGCCCTGGAAAGGGGCCACTTACTGGGGAGACTCCAGAGTAACAGGGATCAACCAGCCAGAGTAACAGAGATCAACTAGGCAGAGGAACAGAGATCAACCAGGAGAGATCAACTAGAAGAGATCAACTAGCCAGAGGAGAACAGGACAGACTACAAACTTGACTTTAGACAGGTAGGTGATGCTCCGCCGAAGCAGAGCTTCCAAAAATACCGTAAACTCGGGGGTGTTCCCCTCCACGGAAATCTTTAGTAAAAGGCGAAAGATTTGTACGAGTTGAAGAGAAACCCGAGCGTGCCTTCCACACGGCCTCTGGCCCGGGGGCTCGTAAGGCGCCGGGCGCGGCCCTCACGGTGTGTCTGTCTGTTGCAGGCACTGGAACTGCGTAGACGTGGCTTCTGGACACTCAACTATCAAACGAGCAAACACACACACACACACACACACAATCAATCAGTCAGTCAGTCAGTCAGTCAGTCAATCAATCAATCAATCAATTGCAATCTTGTTTTTGAAAAAAAAAAAAAAAAAAAAAAACAGGATTTATGCATGGATTTATGTCTTTCATTATTTATTTATTTATTTATTAGAAAGGAGGGGAAACTCACTAGAGGACTGCAGACTGGACACAGGCGTGGAAAAGTTCTCGGCTACTGCTCCTGGAAGACAGAGCGCTCCTTGGGCAGCAGGCAGCTGCATTGCATCATGGGTAATCATCCTGTTTTTAGACAAAGAAAGGAGTGCACCGTTCCCAGTGGCACTGCAATACCGGGTCGATGCGTGGAGCGGACGGAGCAAGCCCCTCTTCCGACTCCCTGTTCAAAAAATCCATTTAATATATAGTCCTCGGGTAGAGGACGTATCAGATATTAAACTGATAAGAACAGATTTTTTTTTTCTTTCGAAAAAAATTTATTGTCACTTTCCGTTACAGATTCACTTCTTTTTTACATTTTACATTTTACATTTTTTCACTTCTTCATTTTCACAGTTTTACAGTTTTACAGTTTTACATTTCACAGTTTTTCACCACATTTTTTGAACACATTATAAATAAATACATTACACAATTTTTGTTTTAAAACCGGTGGTGTGTGTGTATGTAAAAGAGTCTTTGTCTGTGTCTGTAAAATCCATGGGGTATGTAAAAATCCTAGAAAAAACCTGTAATCAAAATTTAAAAATCTCTCCATGCAGGACCGGGGTTCGCCACATCCAGGGTAGCGTCGCCCCCACCCCCCATCACAGCAGCAGGGCCGCCGCTTCTTGCAGCCCAGCGGAGACAAAACACCCCAAGCCCGCAGCTCCAGCCCTCTCGTGTTCTTCGACACTTGTCGGGGGGGCATCCGGCGGGAATCAGGAGTCGTGGTGGCCGAGACCCTCCTGCGTGAAGCCCCGACCCCCTCCGAATGGCCATGCTCGCCGCCTCCTGCTGTGCAGATGTTTCCAGCCGCCAAGGCACGAGGAGGGGCAGCGTCGCACGCCTCCACCAGCAGGTCCTGGAGGTCCGCAGTGCGGTACTCACACTGGTCAGAGTGAGCCAGAGCGCATGGACATCTGCGGCTGGTAGACCCTCCAGCCTCTGACTCACCCCGTGTACCGCTGCCCGATACGACAGTGGGCGGGCCTCCCCCACCAGTGGATTCGGGCTTGCCAGGGGGCCGGTCGTGGCCCACGGGTCCCCTGCCACGCTGCGCTTCCCGGAACACGTGCCCCACTGGCTCTGGTCTGCCGCACCCAGGCCGTGGACTGCACGCACTCTTTCTTGTGCTCCGGGAGCGCGTCACAGCTCCTGACCGGTGAAGTCTCATGGGCTGCCTTCCACGACGGACTCCTCTGTCTGGTCCAGAGGGCAGGGGCTCCCTTCCTCCCAGTCCTGCACAGAAGAGACACACACGAATTAAAACAGTGACCACCCGCCCATCCAGACTCCTCTGGACGGGCAGGTTAAAAACACACTTTATTTTAAAACTGGGTTTAAAATACTTCAGGGGGAGGGCAGCAGGTTTGTCTCCGCGGACCAGGTGGGGGTCTGGGAGGCTCTGCTCCTGGGGTGGCCTCTCCCACTTGGGCCCCCACCTGGCATGGTCCGCCGCCCTCTCTGCACCTGAAATTCGCCATAAAAGGGGACTAAAAACAACACATGTTAATAACAATCCAGGTAAAAGTTCTAATTTAAAAATTAAAACCTTACCTGTGATTGTTAAAAATCCCCTCAAACCCAGTTTAAAACATTTCAGAGAACAGTTAAAACAGTGTGACATCAAATGTCTATTGAAATCTGCTCTTCCTTTATCCCCACTAAACGGGGATCAGGGGGATGGCAGATAACCCCCGCCTCAGTCACCACAGAGCTGGGCTCTTGCGGCTCCTTCGGCGAGGATGTTCTGAGCGCTTGGTTTAGAAAGAAATCGTTTGGTGGAGATGTGCTGGGCGGCCACAGACGGTTCAGGTCCGCCGAGTCTCCCGACTCGGAGCTACCTGACCGCTGTTTCGCCCTACACTTCTTCCCCACCATTTCTGGCGGGGGAGACTCCCGACCTCTCTTTCCCACCTGCGCACATGGGAGTGAGCCAACTAACTCACTCCCGGTGGAGGCCACACTCACCCCCAAGTCAATATGGAGTGAGGCCACTGTGTCCCCACTCCCTTCACTCGCTTGTTCCTCGGGGGGCGTGGCCTCCATCCCTTCCTCGCTGCTCTGTGACTCCGCCCCTACATTAGCTCTGCACTCCACCTCGTTTGCCACCTCCAAGGCTCCGCCCGCCGCTTCCTGGCCCTCCCCTTCCTGGTCCGCCCCTGGGGTTTTGGCGGGAAAATCCTGCCCAGCCCCAGGGTCCGCCTCCTTCTCCCTTTCCGGTTCCTTTGTCTGAGGGCCATGCGGCCGGGCGTCCATTTTGCTAGCCTTTAGCTTGTTGGCAAAAGATTTCGGGCAATCTCTGAAGAGATGGTCTGATCCACTACAGAGGTTACACTTTCTGCCATTGGGACACTCACTGAAAGTGTGCCCGATTTCTCTACACTTCCCACACACTACTTTTGTACATGCTTCTACTAGGTGCCCAAGCTCTCCACACCTGCGGCACAGCTTGGGCATACCATTATAGTGAATGTAGCCTCGGTTTTCGCCCAACACTATCATTGAAGGTATATGTCTCAGGCCGTGGATCCCGCGTGGATCTTCCCATTGTTTAATGGGAACTCTCCACGCGCAGTTCCACACGCCATCCTCATCTACCTGCTTAACAGGTGGGCCCCGAACCTGGCAATACTGTCTCAGCCATGTACAAATATCTTCACCGCTCACCATTTCATTGAACATACGGACAACCACCCATTTCTGGGAGTTGTCCGTAAGTTTCTCCACTTTAAACAGTCTAAACATAGGCTGATCCTTCTTTAAAGCAAAAGCTGTCCAAAAGTCTGCTAGCAGGGAAGCCGTGCAGAAGCTAACGTCAAAACCCTTTCCTTGAGGCAGAGTCACAATGCAATTCAACGATTCCGGGCTAAAACCGAGGGTTTTTTGGAGTAGCTTTCTGGAGAAGTCCAACCGGGACAACTCCAGTAGCACACCCTCCACCTCGGTGAATAAAAACCGCACGCTGTGGTGCCTCCGCATGCCGGCATGGGGAGCCGTCATGCTGGAGACACCAGCAGCTATGCTACAGCTAAAACTCTAAAACTAGCACCAAATAAATAGCTAAAACAATAAATACAATAAATACTTAAAAAACCTAAAACCACTAAAAACCAGACAATGAGAATAAAAGTTGCTCTTACCTTACTGTGACAGATGTTGGTGTCGTTTCCAGGAATGAGCCCCAATGCGAAGGACCAAGGTCTACCGCCTAGGACCGGATCCTACCAGCCAGGACAAGGACAATCTTCTCTACGTGCTTTATGACCAATGTCACGAAGACAAGGGTCTTGCCACACGCAGAGCGATCGAATCTTAGCCAAAAGGCCGAGAAGCGATAACCCACAACTGCACCTGGCGCGGGGGGGCGTTCTGGGCCACGAGAGGCTCAGCCGTGGGGGCCCTGGAAAGGGGCCACTTACTGGGGAGACTCCAGAGTAACAGGGATCAACCAGCCAGAGTAACAGAGATCAACTAGGCAGAGGAACAGAGATCAACCAGGAGAGATCAACTAGAAGAGATCAACTAGCCAGAGGAGAACAGGACAGACTACAAACTTGACTTTAGACAGGTAGGTGATGCTCCGCCGAAGCAGAGCTTCCAAAAATACCGTAAACTCGGGGGTGTTCCCCTCCACGGAAATCTTTAGTAAAAGGCGAAAGATTTGTACGAGTTGAAGAGAAACCCGAGCGTGCCTTCCACACGGCCTCTGGCCCGGGGGCTCGTAAGGCGCCGGGCGCGGCCCTCACGGTGTGTCTGTCTGTTGCAGGCACTGGAACTGCGTAGACGTGGCTTCTGGACACTCAACTATCAAACGAGCAAACACACACACACACACACACACAATCAATCAGTCAGTCAGTCAGTCAGTCAGTCAATCAATCAATCAATCAATTGCAATCTTGTTTTTGAAAAAAAAAAAAAAAAAAAAAAACAGGATTTATGCATGGATTTATGTCTTTCATTATTTATTTATTTATTTATTAGAAAGGAGGGGAAACTCACTAGAGGACTGCAGACTGGACACAGGCGTGGAAAAGTTCTCGGCTACTGCTCCTGGAAGACAGAGCGCTCCTTGGGCAGCAGGCAGCTGCATTGCATCATGGGTAATCATCCTGTTTTTAGACAAAGAAAGGAGTGCACCGTTCCCAGTGGCACTGCAATACCGGGTCGATGCGTGGAGCGGACGGAGCAAGCCCCTCTTCCGACTCCCTGTTCAAAAAATCCATTTAATATATAGTCCTCGGGTAGAGGACGTATCAGATATTAAACTGATAAGAACAGATACTACACTTGATCTTAGCCAAAAGGCCGAGAAGCGATAACCCACAACTGCACCTGGCGCGGGGGGGCGTTCTGGGCCACGAGAGGCTCAGCCGTGGGGGCCCTGGAAAGGGGCCACTTACTGGGGAGACTCCAGAGTAACAGGGATCAACCAGCCAGAGTAACAGAGATCAACTAGGCAGAGGAACAGAGATCAACCAGGAGAGATCAACTAGAAGAGATCAACTAGCCAGAGGAGAACAGGACAGACTACAAACTTGACTTTAGACAGGTAGGTGATGCTCCGCCGAAGCAGAGCTTCCAAAAATACCGTAAACTCGGGGGTGTTCCCCTCCACGGAAATCTTTAGTAAAAGGCGAAAGATTTGTACGAGTTGAAGAGAAACCCGAGCGTGCCTTCCACACGGCCTCTGGCCCGGGGGCTCGTAAGGCGCCGGGCGCGGCCCTCACGGTGTGTCTGTCTGTTGCAGGCACTGGAACTGCGTAGACGTGGCTTCTGGACACTCAACTATCAAACGAGCAAACACACACACACACACACACACAATCAATCAGTCAGTCAGTCAGTCAGTCAGTCAATCAATCAATCAATCAATTGCAATCTTGTTTTTGAAAAAAAAAAAAAAAAAAAAAAACAGGATTTATGCATGGATTTATGTCTTTCATTATTTATTTATTTATTTATTAGAAAGGAGGGGAAACTCACTAGAGGACTGCAGACTGGACACAGGCGTGGAAAAGTTCTCGGCTACTGCTCCTGGAAGACAGAGCGCTCCTTGGGCAGCAGGCAGCTGCATTGCATCATGGGTAATCATCCTGTTTTTAGACAAAGAAAGGAGTGCACCGTTCCCAGTGGCACTGCAATACCGGGTCGATGCGTGGAGCGGACGGAGCAAGCCCCTCTTCCGACTCCCTGTTCAAAAAATCCATTTAATATATAGTCCTCGGGTAGAGGACGTATCAGATATTAAACTGATAAGAACAGATACTACACTTGATCTTAGCCAAAAGGCCGAGAAGCGATAACCCACAACTGCACCTGGCGCGGGGGGGCGTTCTGGGCCACGAGAGGCTCAGCCGTGGGGGCCCTGGAAAGGGGCCACTTACTGGGGAGACTCCAGAGTAACAGGGATCAACCAGCCAGAGTAACAGAGATCAACTAGGCAGAGGAACAGAGATCAACCAGGAGAGATCAACTAGAAGAGATCAACTAGCCAGAGGAGAACAGGACAGACTACAAACTTGACTTTAGACAGGTAGGTGATGCTCCGCCGAAGCAGAGCTTCCAAAAATACCGTAAACTCGGGGGTGTTCCCCTCCACGGAAATCTTTAGTAAAAGGCGAAAGATTTGTACGAGTTGAAGAGAAACCCGAGCGTGCCTTCCACACGGCCTCTGGCCCGGGGGCTCGTAAGGCGCCGGGCGCGGCCCTCACGGTGTGTCTGTCTGTTGCAGGCACTGGAACTGCGTAGACGTGGCTTCTGGACACTCAACTATCAAACGAGCAAACACACACACACACACACACACAATCAATCAGTCAGTCAGTCAGTCAGTCAGTCAATCAATCAATCAATCAATTGCAATCTTGTTTTTGAAAAAAAAAAAAAAAAAAAAAAACAGGATTTATGCATGGATTTATGTCTTTCATTATTTATTTATTTATTTATTAGAAAGGAGGGGAAACTCACTAGAGGACTGCAGACTGGACACAGGCGTGGAAAAGTTCTCGGCTACTGCTCCTGGAAGACAGAGCGCTCCTTGGGCAGCAGGCAGCTGCATTGCATCATGGGTAATCATCCTGTTTTTAGACAAAGAAAGGAGTGCACCGTTCCCAGTGGCACTGCAATACCGGGTCGATGCGTGGAGCGGACGGAGCAAGCCCCTCTTCCGACTCCCTGTTCAAAAAATCCATTTAATATATAGTCCTCGGGTAGAGGACGTATCAGATATTAAACTGATAAGAACAGATACTACACTTGATCTTAGCCAAAAGGCCGAGAAGCGATAACCCACAACTGCACCTGGCGCGGGGGGGCGTTCTGGGCCACGAGAGGCTCAGCCGTGGGGGCCCTGGAAAGGGGCCACTTACTGGGGAGACTCCAGAGTAACAGGGATCAACCAGCCAGAGTAACAGAGATCAACTAGGCAGAGGAACAGAGATCAACCAGGAGAGATCAACTAGAAGAGATCAACTAGCCAGAGGAGAACAGGACAGACTACAAACTTGACTTTAGACAGGTAGGTGATGCTCCGCCGAAGCAGAGCTTCCAAAAATACCGTAAACTCGGGGGTGTTCCCCTCCACGGAAATCTTTAGTAAAAGGCGAAAGATTTGTACGAGTTGAAGAGAAACCCGAGCGTGCCTTCCACACGGCCTCTGGCCCGGGGGCTCGTAAGGCGCCGGGCGCGGCCCTCACGGTGTGTCTGTCTGTTGCAGGCACTGGAACTGCGTAGACGTGGCTTCTGGACACTCAACTATCAAACGAGCAAACACACACACACACACACACACAATCAATCAGTCAGTCAGTCAGTCAGTCAGTCAATCAATCAATCAATCAATTGCAATCTTGTTTTTGAAAAAAAAAAAAAAAAAAAAAAACAGGATTTATGCATGGATTTATGTCTTTCATTATTTATTTATTTATTTATTAGAAAGGAGGGGAAACTCACTAGAGGACTGCAGACTGGACACAGGCGTGGAAAAGTTCTCGGCTACTGCTCCTGGAAGACAGAGCGCTCCTTGGGCAGCAGGCAGCTGCATTGCATCATGGGTAATCATCCTGTTTTTAGACAAAGAAAGGAGTGCACCGTTCCCAGTGGCACTGCAATACCGGGTCGATGCGTGGAGCGGACGGAGCAAGCCCCTCTTCCGACTCCCTGTTCAAAAAATCCATTTAATATATAGTCCTCGGGTAGAGGACGTATCAGATATTAAACTGATAAGAACAGATACTACACTTGATCTTAGCCAAAAGGCCGAGAAGCGATAACCCACAACTGCACCTGGCGCGGGGGGGCGTTCTGGGCCACGAGAGGCTCAGCCGTGGGGGCCCTGGAAAGGGGCCACTTACTGGGGAGACTCCAGAGTAACAGGGATCAACCAGCCAGAGTAACAGAGATCAACTAGGCAGAGGAACAGAGATCAACCAGGAGAGATCAACTAGAAGAGATCAACTAGCCAGAGGAGAACAGGACAGACTACAAACTTGACTTTAGACAGGTAGGTGATGCTCCGCCGAAGCAGAGCTTCCAAAAATACCGTAAACTCGGGGGTGTTCCCCTCCACGGAAATCTTTAGTAAAAGGCGAAAGATTTGTACGAGTTGAAGAGAAACCCGAGCGTGCCTTCCACACGGCCTCTGGCCCGGGGGCTCGTAAGGCGCCGGGCGCGGCCCTCACGGTGTGTCTGTCTGTTGCAGGCACTGGAACTGCGTAGACGTGGCTTCTGGACACTCAACTATCAAACGAGCAAACACACACACACACACACACACAATCAATCAGTCAGTCAGTCAGTCAGTCAGTCAATCAATCAATCAATCAATTGCAATCTTGTTTTTGAAAAAAAAAAAAAAAAAAAAAAACAGGATTTATGCATGGATTTATGTCTTTCATTATTTATTTATTTATTTATTAGAAAGGAGGGGAAACTCACTAGAGGACTGCAGACTGGACACAGGCGTGGAAAAGTTCTCGGCTACTGCTCCTGGAAGACAGAGCGCTCCTTGGGCAGCAGGCAGCTGCATTGCATCATGGGTAATCATCCTGTTTTTAGACAAAGAAAGGAGTGCACCGTTCCCAGTGGCACTGCAATACCGGGTCGATGCGTGGAGCGGACGGAGCAAGCCCCTCTTCCGACTCCCTGTTCAAAAAATCCATTTAATATATAGTCCTCGGGTAGAGGACGTATCAGATATTAAACTGATAAGAACAGATACTACACTTGATCT
Organism: Sprattus sprattus; assembly: GCF_963457725.1. Classification (NCBI taxonomy): domain Eukaryota; kingdom Metazoa; phylum Chordata; class Actinopteri; order Clupeiformes; family Clupeidae; genus Sprattus; species Sprattus sprattus. Next base: position 777,905 of record NC_137923.1, on the reverse strand, counting down.
TAGCCAAAAGGCCGAGAAGCGATAACCCACAACTGCACCTGGCGCGGGGGGGCGTTCTGGGCCACGAGAGGCTCAGCCGTGGGGGCCCTGGAAAGGGGCCACTTACTGGGGAGACTCCAGAGTAACAGGGATCAACCAGCCAGAGTAACAGAGATCAACTAGGCAGAGGAACAGAGATCAACCAGGAGAGATCAACTAGAAGAGATCAACTAGCCAGAGGAGAACAGGACAGACTACAAACTTGACTTTAGACAGGTAGGTGATGCTCCGCCGAAGCAGAGCTTCCAAAAATACCGTAAACTCGGGGGTGTTCCCCTCCACGGAAATCTTTAGTAAAAGGCGAAAGATTTGTACGAGTTGAAGAGAAACCCGAGCGTGCCTTCCACACGGCCTCTGGCCCGGGGGCTCGTAAGGCGCCGGGCGCGGCCCTCACGGTGTGTCTGTCTGTTGCAGGCACTGGAACTGCGTAGACGTGGCTTCTGGACACTCAACTATCAAACGAGCAAACACACACACACACACACACACAATCAATCAGTCAGTCAGTCAGTCAGTCAGTCAATCAATCAATCAATCAATTGCAATCTTGTTTTTGAAAAAAAAAAAAAAAAAAAAAAACAGGATTTATGCATGGATTTATGTCTTTCATTATTTATTTATTTATTTATTAGAAAGGAGGGGAAACTCACTAGAGGACTGCAGACTGGACACAGGCGTGGAAAAGTTCTCGGCTACTGCTCCTGGAAGACAGAGCGCTCCTTGGGCAGCAGGCAGCTGCATTGCATCATGGGTAATCATCCTGTTTTTAGACAAAGAAAGGAGTGCACCGTTCCCAGTGGCACTGCAATACCGGGTCGATGCGTGGAGCGGACGGAGCAAGCCCCTCTTCCGACTCCCTGTTCAAAAAATCCATTTAATATATAGTCCTCGGGTAGAGGACGTATCAGATATTAAACTGATAAGAACAGATTTTTTCTTTCGAAAAAAATTTATTGTTACTCTTCGTTTGGTTTCACACTTTCAGTTTTTTTCCATTTCATGTTACATTTCATTCCATTTTACATTTTACATTTTATACACATTTCACATCATTTTACAATTCATACATTTTTTTCCCTTTTTTTTTTCAAATAAATAAATACATTTTTTAAAACAAAAGGGTGTTTGTGTGTGTGTTTGAGTCCACGGACGATGTAGTGTTGTTAAAATAGTCCATGATTATCCAAACACTGAGCGGGTAAAATGAGTCCAAACAAATAAAAAACAATAAATACATGAATGAAACACTAAAATCTCCCCATGCAGGACCAGGGTGAGCCACCTCCAGGCTGGCTCCACCCCACCCTCCATTACACAGCAGGGTTGTCGCTTCAGGCGGTCCAGCGGAGACCCTCACCCTACGCCCGCTGCTCCATCTCTCTTTTTGTTGTCTCTTTGCGGGGGAGCGTCGGCGGGAATCAGGTACCCGTGGTGGCCGGGACCCTCCTGCGTGTGACCCCGACCCCCTCCGATTGGCGGTGTGCGGCGCCTCCTGCAGCGCAGATGTTTCCTGATGGTCCCAGCCGCCAAGCGCGTGGAGGGGCACCGTCACATGCTTCCCCACCAGCAGGTTTCTGGAGGTCCGCAAGGTGGCCTTCACCCTGTTTAGGGTGAGCCAGAGCGCAGCAAAGTCGGCGGCTGGAGGACTCTCCAGCCTCTGACCCACCCCATGTACCGCTGCCCGGTACTCCAGGGGGCGGACCTCCCCCGCCGGCAGGCTCGGACTTGTCAGGGGGTCGGTCGTGGCCCACGGGTCCCCTGCCACACTGCTCACCCGGGGCCCTTGCCTCACGGTCTCCGGTCTGCCACCCCCGGACCGTGGGCAGATGGGACTCCTTGCCGTGCCCCGGGGATGCATCACGGCCCTGACCGGTAGGGCCTCATGAGCCGCCATCCACAACAGATCCCTCTGTGTGTCCTGGAGGGCGGGATGGGCCGCGTTCCTCCGTACCTGGTTGGGTACGGGGCTCACCTTCTCCTGGTCCTGCACAAGAGAGTAAAAACATTTCATTATTTTATTAAAAAGTGCCATGTTGTGTGTGGAGGGCAGTGTCCTAAAACCAGGTGGGGGGTCTGGGAGGCCCTTCCAGCTGGACTGTTCTTTTTTCCCAGCCTCTCCCACTTGGACCCCCACAGCGATAAAAACTACCGCCCTCTCCAAGCCTAAAAAACATTTCCTTTGGGGGTTAAAAGTAAGGGCCGGTAAAAGAAAGGTTAAAAAAACAGATGTTAAAATTAAAACCTTACCTCTATACTTACCTCTCACCTCCAGTGCCCCCCGTAAAAAAGGCTTCTTAAAAGGCATGTCCATTAAAATCATGGAGATTATACCAAGAGGTCCCTTGTATCAATCTCCTGTGACACCTGCTCCTCCTTGACCTCCACTAGTCTAGAGTCTGGAGGTTTGCAGGTGTATCTAGCCTCAGCCGCGAAAGAGATGAGATCCCTGTCCGCGGCCATTGGCGTAGATGTTCTAAGCGCTTCCTCAAAGGACACATGACTGTGTTGAGCCTCATCGACCTCCAGCCGGCTCGAGTCTTCTGGTAAAGAACTACTCGGCCGCTGATCAGATCGATGCTTCTTCCCCGCCATATCGGCTGGGGGAGACTCCATGGGTCTTTTCTGTGGTTGCGCATTCGGGAGTGAGAGAGGCTCTTCACTCCCGCTGGAGATCCCCCCAAAGAGGTCCACAGTAGTCATAGAGGGAGCAGAGACCGACTCCTCCTCCAACTCCTCGGAGGCAGAGGCAGAGGCAGAGGCAGAGGCAGAGACCGACTCCTCCTCCACCATCTCCTCCTCCTCTACCTCCTCCTCCTCCTCCTCCTCCACCACCACCACTTCCTCCTGCTCCGCCCCCTCCTGTACTACTGCTTCCTCTGCTTGCTCTGCTTGGGGGGTAACCTCCTCCCCTTCTCTGTCTTTCTGTAGCTCTGCCACCATGTCAGTTTCGCACACTTTTTCCGCCTCCAAAACGCCGCCCCCCGCTTCCTGGCCCGGCCCTGGGGCTGGGCGGGAATCTCCCGCCATTTCCCCAGGGTCTGCCTCCTTCTCCCTTTCTGGCTCTTTGTCCTGTTCATTTGTTTGTTTGCCATGCGGCGGGGCGGCCATTTTGGGGCCCATTTTTGCTTTGTTGGCAAAAGATTTCGGGCAATCTCTGAAAAGATGGTTTGGGTCATTACAGAGATTGCACTTTCTGCCATTGGGACAATGTTCAAAAACATGCCCAATCTCTCTGCACTTCCCGCATACGACTTCCCGGCATTGCTCTACCAGGTGCCCAGACTGACCACACTTGCGGCAAAGTTTGGGCATTCCCTGGTAGTAAATGTAACCACGGTTTTCACCCAACACTATCATGGAAGGTACATGTCTTAGGCAATGGAACCCGCTTGGATCTTCCCATAGTTTTATGGGAACTTTCCAAGCGCAGTTCCAAATGCCGTCCTCATCTACCTCCTTCACAGGTGGGCCCCGTACCGTGCAAAATCTACCCAGCCATGCTACAATGTCTTCACCACTTACGGTTTCATTAAACATCCGGACAATAACCCACTTCAGGGAGTTGTCCATCAATTTTTCCACCTTAAACATGGCGAACTGGGCCTTATTCAATTCATATCTTTGATATTCACAATTCAATTCACAATCATCTGATAAGAACAGATACTACACTTGATCTTAGCCAAAAGGCCGAGAAGCGATAACCCACAACTGCACCTGGCGCGGGGGGGCGTTCTGGGCCACGAGAGGCTCAGCCGTGGGGGCCCTGGAAAGGGGCCACTTACTGGGGAGACTCCAGAGTAACAGGGATCAACCAGCCAGAGTAACAGAGATCAACTAGGCAGAGGAACAGAGATCAACCAGGAGAGATCAACTAGAAGAGATCAACTAGCCAGAGGAGAACAGGACAGACTACAAACTTGACTTTAGACAGGTAGGTGATGCTCCGCCGAAGCAGAGCTTCCAAAAATACCGTAAACTCGGGGGTGTTCCCCTCCACGGAAATCTTTAGTAAAAGGCGAAAGATTTGTACGAGTTGAAGAGAAACCCGAGCGTGCCTTCCACACGGCCTCTGGCCCGGGGGCTCGTAAGGCGCCGGGCGCGGCCCTCACGGTGTGTCTGTCTGTTGCAGGCACTGGAACTGCGTAGACGTGGCTTCTGGACACTCAACTATCAAACGAGCAAACACACACACACACACACACACAATCAATCAGTCAGTCAGTCAGTCAGTCAGTCAATCAATCAATCAATCAATTGCAATCTTGTTTTTGAAAAAAAAAAAAAAAAAAAAAAACAGGATTTATGCATGGATTTATGTCTTTCATTATTTATTTATTTATTTATTAGAAAGGAGGGGAAACTCACTAGAGGACTGCAGACTGGACACAGGCGTGGAAAAGTTCTCGGCTACTGCTCCTGGAAGACAGAGCGCTCCTTGGGCAGCAGGCAGCTGCATTGCATCATGGGTAATCATCCTGTTTTTAGACAAAGAAAGGAGTGCACCGTTCCCAGTGGCACTGCAATACCGGGTCGATGCGTGGAGCGGACGGAGCAAGCCCCTCTTCCGACTCCCTGTTCAAAAAATCCATTTAATATATAGTCCTCGGGTAGAGGACGTATCAGATATTAAACTGATAAGAACAGATTTTTTTCTTCATCAATTTTTATTACAAAAAAACCATGTTACATTTTAACACGAAAACCACAAAACCATCACCCAAAACCCAACCCAAAGTACATCATAGCCTCTCGGCCTTCCTCAACTTTCTCAAGTCCTTCCGGGCCTTCTGCCCGTCCATCCGTGCAATTGCGTCATTCATTGCCCGAGACGACTGCCATATCTCCGGCCCCGGCACGTACTCCTCCTCACTTTCTGACGAGACAGTGAGGTCCAGCCTCAGTCCCCTGCTCAGGACCGCTATCCCCGCCTCCATCCTGTCGACGCTCCGCCTCGCCTCCTCGTGCTGCTCCTGCAGGTCGATCACGGTGAGCATCGCCCCTGCAGAGCCCACCGCCGCCGGCAGCGCCTCCTCCAGCATCTCTGCTGCCCTCTCCTCCGCCGACCGCCGCGGCACCCTCTCCATTCTGGACTGCCGCCGCTCCAGCCTCCCGACCACCGCCACCGACTCCTCTGGCGTCTCCTCCGCCCCCGTCACCTCCTCCGCTACCGACTCCGGCGTCTCAGCCACCACCGTCACCTCCTCTGCCGCTGCCTCCTCGGCTCTCTCCCTCCTCTCCTTCCCAGGGGGAGCGCCGGTTTCCTCCTCCTCTCCCGAGGACGCCGCGAGCGCCCTCTTCGGCGCCGCCCTGCCCTCGGTGTCCACCTCTCCGGGGTCGGGAGTCGACCCCCACTCCATCGCGGCCTCCACCTCTTCCGGGGCGTCCACCGCATCCAGCCCAGCGAGCTCCTGCAGCGGTTCCGCCAACGTCCCCGCCACCGCAGTTGCCGACTCCCTCTCGTCCTCCGTCGCCCGGTCCGGCGAAGTCGCCGGGTCCGCCGCCACCGCCGGCGAAGTCACCTCGCCCCCGACCTCCGCCGTCGCAGTCGCCTGGTCCGGCGAAGTCCCCCGGTCCGGCGAAGTCGCCGGCGCTGCCGACCCGACCACGGTCCCCGACCTCCTCGCCGCCGCCACGTCAGCCCAGCTCCTCGTCCTCGCCGCCGCGTCCTCGCGCCGGCTCCTCGTCCCGGTCCTGGTGGGGCACTCCCTGGAAAAATGCCCCGGCGAGTTACACAGGGAACAGACCAAAGGTCTGCCCCCGCACTCCCTCCTGGTGTGCCCCACCTGCCCGCACCTCCAGCACGCCCGTGGCTGCCCCGGGTACTCCAGCCTCGCCCGGTTGCCCCTCGACCCGACGGCGATGAAGCTGGGTGGGTGTATCACCTCCCCAGGGCCGCCACCGGGCACGGGACGCAGTTTGACCGCGTAGCGCCGCTTGCAGCACCACAAGCCGTCTGCGTCCCTCACCTTCGTGCCCCCCCTCACGTCCTCGAAACACACTTCGAGGGCCGCGAGGGCCGCCTCGTCCGTGACCCCTGCACAGAACGTGGTCAAGGTGAGTGGGACATGCCGCCGCTCATAGAGAGGCACCAGACGGAGCCCCTCCAGAACGGCGACGGGAGCCTTTTGGCCGCCCCACTCACCCACCAACGCCAGGCAGGTTGACGTTGCCCCTAACGTCACGTCGGCAAACCCTGCCGACGTATAGTCCTGAAAGCAGGTGATCGCCGCCAGCTGGACGCCGAAGAAATCCATAAGGATCTCCCGGACGACCAGCCGGCGGTCGAACCTGGCCCTTGTCCGCAGCAAAACCTCCTCCGGCGCCTCCGAATCGATGATGATTCGGAGGGTCCTGTCACTCCCTGGTTCCGGCCTTGGCCCATCACGCCCATGACTCCATGAAGCCATGCCCCTTCTCGCACTTCTCGCAAAGACCACCCAAGTAACTGCAGGATACAGTACTACACTTGATCTTAGCCAAAAGGCCGAGAAGCGATAACCCACAACTGCACCTGGCGCGGGGGGGCGTTCTGGGCCACGAGAGGCTCAGCCGTGGGGGCCCTGGAAAGGGGCCACTTACTGGGGAGACTCCAGAGTAACAGGGATCAACCAGCCAGAGTAACAGAGATCAACTAGGCAGAGGAACAGAGATCAACCAGGAGAGATCAACTAGAAGAGATCAACTAGCCAGAGGAGAACAGGACAGACTACAAACTTGACTTTAGACAGGTAGGTGATGCTCCGCCGAAGCAGAGCTTCCAAAAATACCGTAAACTCGGGGGTGTTCCCCTCCACGGAAATCTTTAGTAAAAGGCGAAAGATTTGTACGAGTTGAAGAGAAACCCGAGCGTGCCTTCCACACGGCCTCTGGCCCGGGGGCTCGTAAGGCGCCGGGCGCGGCCCTCACGGTGTGTCTGTCTGTTGCAGGCACTGGAACTGCGTAGACGTGGCTTCTGGACACTCAACTATCAAACGAGCAAACACACACACACACACACACACAATCAATCAGTCAGTCAGTCAGTCAGTCAGTCAATCAATCAATCAATCAATTGCAATCTTGTTTTTGAAAAAAAAAAAAAAAAAAAAAAACAGGATTTATGCATGGATTTATGTCTTTCATTATTTATTTATTTATTTATTAGAAAGGAGGGGAAACTCACTAGAGGACTGCAGACTGGACACAGGCGTGGAAAAGTTCTCGGCTACTGCTCCTGGAAGACAGAGCGCTCCTTGGGCAGCAGGCAGCTGCATTGCATCATGGGTAATCATCCTGTTTTTAGACAAAGAAAGGAGTGCACCGTTCCCAGTGGCACTGCAATACCGGGTCGATGCGTGGAGCGGACGGAGCAAGCCCCTCTTCCGACTCCCTGTTCAAAAAATCCATTTAATATATAGTCCTCGGGTAGAGGACGTATCAGATATTAAACTGATAAGAACAGATACTACACTTGATCTTAGCCAAAAGGCCGAGAAGCGATAACCCACAACTGCACCTGGCGCGGGGGGGCGTTCTGGGCCACGAGAGGCTCAGCCGTGGGGGCCCTGGAAAGGGGCCACTTACTGGGGAGACTCCAGAGTAACAGGGATCAACCAGCCAGAGTAACAGAGATCAACTAGGCAGAGGAACAGAGATCAACCAGGAGAGATCAACTAGAAGAGATCAACTAGCCAGAGGAGAACAGGACAGACTACAAACTTGACTTTAGACAGGTAGGTGATGCTCCGCCGAAGCAGAGCTTCCAAAAATACCGTAAACTCGGGGGTGTTCCCCTCCACGGAAATCTTTAGTAAAAGGCGAAAGATTTGTACGAGTTGAAGAGAAACCCGAGCGTGCCTTCCACACGGCCTCTGGCCCGGGGGCTCGTAAGGCGCCGGGCGCGGCCCTCACGGTGTGTCTGTCTGTTGCAGGCACTGGAACTGCGTAGACGTGGCTTCTGGACACTCAACTATCAAACGAGCAAACACACACACACACACACACACAATCAATCAGTCAGTCAGTCAGTCAGTCAGTCAATCAATCAATCAATCAATTGCAATCTTGTTTTTGAAAAAAAAAAAAAAAAAAAAAAACAGGATTTATGCATGGATTTATGTCTTTCATTATTTATTTATTTATTTATTAGAAAGGAGGGGAAACTCACTAGAGGACTGCAGACTGGACACAGGCGTGGAAAAGTTCTCGGCTACTGCTCCTGGAAGACAGAGCGCTCCTTGGGCAGCAGGCAGCTGCATTGCATCATGGGTAATCATCCTGTTTTTAGACAAAGAAAGGAGTGCACCGTTCCCAGTGGCACTGCAATACCGGGTCGATGCGTGGAGCGGACGGAGCAAGCCCCTCTTCCGACTCCCTGTTCAAAAAATCCATTTAATATATAGTCCTCGGGTAGAGGACGTATCAGATATTAAACTGATAAGAACAGATTTTTTTCTTTCGAAAAAAATTTATTGTTACTCTTCGTTTGGTTTCACACTTTCAGTTTTTTTCAATTTCATGTTACATTTCATTTCATTTTACATTTTACATTTTATACACATTTCAGATCATTTTACAATTCATACATTTTTTCCTTTTTTTTTTTTTTTAAATAAATAAATACATTTTTTAAAACAAAAGGGTGTTTGTGTGTGTGTTTGAGTCCACGGACGATGTAGTGTTGTTAAAATAGTCCATGATTATACAAACACTGAGCGGGTAAAATGAGTCCAAACAAATAAAAAACAATAAATACATGAATGAAACACTAAAATCTCCCCATGCAGGACCAGGGTGAGCCACCTCCAGGCTGGCTCCACCCCACCCTCCATTACACAGCAGGGTTGTCGCTTCAGGCGGTCCAGCGGAGACCCTCACCCTACGCCCGCTGCTCCATCCCTCTTTTTGTTGTCTCTTTGCGGGGGAGCGTCGGCGGGAATCAGGTACCCGTGGTGGCCGGGACCCTCCTGCGTGTGACCCCGACCCCCTCCGATTGGCGATGTGCGGCGCCTCCTGCAGCGCAGATGTTTCCCGATGGTCCCAGCCGCCAAGCGCGTGGAGGGGCACCGTCACATGCTTCCCCACCAGCAGGTTTCTGGAGGTCCGCAAGGTGGCCTTCACCCTGTTTAGGGTGAGCCAGAGCGCAGCAAAGTCGGCGGCTGGAGGACTCTCCAGCCTCTGACCCACCCCATGTACCGCTACCCGGTACTCCAGGGGGCGGACCTCCCCCGCCGGCAGGCTCGGACTTGTCAGGGGGTCGGTCGTGGCCCACGGGTCCCCTGCCACACTGCTCACCCGGGGCACTTGCCTCACGGTCTCCGGTCTGCCACCCCCGGACCGTGGGTAGATGGGACTCTTTGCCGTGCCTCGGGGATGCATCACGGCCCTGACCGGTAGGGCCTCATGAGCCGCCATCCACAACAGATCCCTCTGTGTGTCCTGGAGGGCGGGATGGGCCGCGTTCCTCCGTACCTGGTTGGGTACGGGGCTCACCTTCTCCTGGTCCTGCACAAGAGAGTAAAAACATTTCATTACTTTATTAAAAAGTGCCATGTTGTGTGTGGAGGGCAGTGTCCTAAAACCAGGTGGGGGGTCTGGGAGGCCCTTCCAGCTGGATTGTTCTTTTCTCCCAGCCTCTCCCACTTGGACCCCCACGGCGATAAAAACCACCGCCCTCTCCAAGCCTAAAAAACATTTCTTTTGGGGGTTAAAAGTAAGGGCCGGTAAAAGAAAGGTTAAAATATCAGATGTTAAAATTAAAACCTTACCTCTATACTTACCTCTCACCTCCAGTGCCCCCCGTAAAAAAGGCTTCTTAAAAGGCATGTCCATTAAAATCATGGAGATTATACCAGGAGGTCCCTTGTATCAATCTCCTGTGACACCTGCTCCTCCTTGACCTCCACTAGTCTAGAGTCTGGAGGTTTGCAGGTGTATCTAGCCTCAGCCGCGAAAGAGATGAGATCCCTGTCCGCGGCCATTGGCGTAGATGTTCTAAGCGCTTCCTCAAAGGACACATGACTGTGTTGAGCCTCATCGACCTCCAGCCGGCTCGAGTCTTCTGGTAAAGAACTACTCGGCCGCTGATCAGATCGATGCTTCTTCCCCGCCATATCGGCTGGGGGAGACTCCATGGGTCTTTTCTGTGGTTGCGCATTCGGGAGTGAGAGAGGCTCTTCACTCCCGCTGGAGATCCCCCCAAAGAGGTCCACAGTAGTCATAGAGGGAGCAGAGACCGACTCCTCCTCCAACTCCTCGGAGGCAGAGGCAGAGGCAGAGGCAGAGGCAGAGACCGACTCCTCCTCCACCATCTCCTCCTCCTCTACCTCCTCCTCCTCCTCCTCCTCCACCACCACCACTTCCTCCTGCTCCGCCCCCTCCTGTACTACTGCTTCCTCTGCTTGCTCTGCTTGGGGGGTAACCTCCTCCCCTTCTCTGTCTTTCTGTAGCTCTGCCACCATGTCAGTTTCGCACACTTTTTCCGCCTCCAAAACGCCGCCCCCCGCTTCCTGGCCCGGCCCTGGGGCTGGGCGGGAATCTCCCGCCATTTCCCCAGGGTCTGCCTCCTTCTCCCTTTCTGGCTCTTTGTCCTGTTCATTTGTTTGTTTGCCATGCGGCGGGGCGGCCATTTTGGGGCCCATTTTTGCTTTGTTGGCAAAAGATTTCGGGCAATCTCTGAAAAGATGGTTTGGGTCATTACAGAGATTGCACTTTCTGCCATTGGGACAATGTTCAAACACATGCCCAATCTCTCTGCACTTCCCGCATACGACTTCCCGGCATTGCTCTACCAGGTGCCCAGACTGACCACACTTGCGGCAAAGTTTGGGCATTCCCTGGTAGTAAATGTAACCACGGTTTTCACCCAACACTATCATGGAAGGTACATGTCTTAGGCAATGGAACCCGCTTGGATCTTCCCATAGTTTTATGGGAACTTTCCAAGCGCAGTTCCAAATGCCGTCCTCATCTACCTCCTTCACAGGTGGGCCCCGTACCGTGCAAAATCTACCCAGCCATGCTACAATGTCTTCACCACTTACGGTTTCATTAAACATCCGGACAATAACCCACTTCAGGGAGTTGTCCATCAATTTTTCCACCTTAAACATGGCGAACTGGGCCTTATTCAATTCATATCTTTGCCAGAAGTCTTCTAGCAAGGAAGCTGTGCGAAAACTGACATCAAACCCCTTCTTCTGGGGCAGAGCCACAATACAGTTCAGTTCATCGGGGCTAAAATTGAGGGTTTTTTGGAGAAGCGACCTCGAGAAGTCCATTCGCGACAACTCGAGGATCGCTCCCCTCACCTCAACGAATAAAAGCCGCACGCTGTGGTGCCTCCGCATGCCGGCACGGGCAGCCGGCATGGTGGAGACACCACTAGCTGTGCTACTGCTAAAACACTAAAAACCAATAAATAGCTAAAACAATAAATACAATAAATACTAAAACTCTTTAAAAAACACTAAAACCCAACAGTGATAAGCGAAATTGCACCTTACCTGAGATGTGGTTTCTCTTCTCCTTGGCTAGCTCGAACGAAAATCCTGAGGAGAAGAGGGAACCACTGAAATCCTGGAAACGGGGCCAAAAGCCTACGGGCAAGACTCCACCTCCAGAAGCCGGACCGATGCAATCTCCTCCTAGGTGCTGACGATCTCAGCCACAAAGACAGAGATCACGCCGCACCGGGGAGCGATCACTATCTTAGCCAAAAGGCCGAGAAGCGATAACCCACAACTGCACCTGGCGCGGGGGGGCGTTCTGGGCCACGAGAGGCTCAGCCGTGGGGGCCCTGGAAAGGGGCCACTTACTGGGGAGACTCCAGAGTAACAGGGATCAACCAGCCAGAGTAACAGAGATCAACTAGGCAGAGGAACAGAGATCAACCAGGAGAGATCAACTAGAAGAGATCAACTAGCCAGAGGAGAACAGGACAGACTACAAACTTGACTTTAGACAGGTAGGTGATGCTCCGCCGAAGCAGAGCTTCCAAAAATACCGTAAACTCGGGGGTGTTCCCCTCCACGGAAATCTTTAGTAAAAGGCGAAAGATTTGTACGAGTTGAAGAGAAACCCGAGCGTGCCTTCCACACGGCCTCTGGCCCGGGGGCTCGTAAGGCGCCGGGCGCGGCCCTCACGGTGTGTCTGTCTGTTGCAGGCACTGGAACTGCGTAGACGTGGCTTCTGGACACTCAACTATCAAACGAGCAAACACACACACACACACACACACAATCAATCAGTCAGTCAGTCAGTCAGTCAGTCAGTCAATCAATCAATCAATCAATTGCAATCTTGTTTTTGAAAAAAAAAAAAAAAAAAAAAAACAGGATTTATGCATGGATTTATGTCTTTCATTATTTATTTATTTATTTATTAGAAAGGAGGGGAAACTCACTAGAGGACTGCAGACTGGACACAGGCGTGGAAAAGTTCTCGGCTACTGCTCCTGGAAGACAGAGCGCTCCTTGGGCAGCAGGCAGCTGCATTGCATCATGGGTAATCATCCTGTTTTTAGACAAAGAAAGGAGTGCACCGTTCCCAGTGGCACTGCAATACCGGGTCGATGCGTGGAGCGGACGGAGCAAGCCCCTCTTCCGACTCCCTGTTCAAAAAATCCATTTAATATATAGTCCTCGGGTAGAGGACGTATCAGATATTAAACTGATAAGAACAGATACTACACTTGATCTTAGCCAAAAGGCCGAGAAGCGATAACCCACAACTGCACCTGGCGCGGGGGGGCGTTCTGGGCCACGAGAGGCTCAGCCGTGGGGGCCCTGGAAAGGGGCCACTTACTGGGGAGACTCCAGAGTAACAGGGATCAACCAGCCAGAGTAACAGAGATCAACTAGGCAGAGGAACAGAGATCAACCAGGAGAGATCAACTAGAAGAGATCAACTAGCCAGAGGAGAACAGGACAGACTACAAACTTGACTTTAGACAGGTAGGTGATGCTCCGCCGAAGCAGAGCTTCCAAAAATACCGTAAACTCGGGGGTGTTCCCCTCCACGGAAATCTTTAGTAAAAGGCGAAAGATTTGTACGAGTTGAAGAGAAACCCGAGCGTGCCTTCCACACGGCCTCTGGCCCGGGGGCTCGTAAGGCGCCGGGCGCGGCCCTCACGGTGTGTCTGTCTGTTGCAGGCACTGGAACTGCGTAGACGTGGCTTCTGGACACTCAACTATCAAACGAGCAAACACACACACACACACACACACAATCAATCAGTCAGTCAGTCAGTCAGTCAGTCAATCAATCAATCAATCAATTGCAATCTTGTTTTTGAAAAAAAAAAAAAAAAAAAAAAACAGGATTTATGCATGGATTTATGTCTTTCATTATTTATTTATTTATTTATTAGAAAGGAGGGGAAACTCACTAGAGGACTGCAGACTGGACACAGGCGTGGAAAAGTTCTCGGCTACTGCTCCTGGAAGACAGAGCGCTCCTTGGGCAGCAGGCAGCTGCATTGCATCATGGGTAATCATCCTGTTTTTAGACAAAGAAAGGAGTGCACCGTTCCCAGTGGCACTGCAATACCGGGTCGATGCGTGGAGCGGACGGAGCAAGCCCCTCTTCCGACTCCCTGTTCAAAAAATCCATTTAATATATAGTCCTCGGGTAGAGGACGTATCAGATATTAAACTGATAAGAACAGATTTTTCACTTCACTTTTACATTTTACATTTTTTTCCTTTTTTCAATTTCACAGTTTTTCAGTTTCATAGTTTTACATTTCACAAATTTTCACCACATTTTTTAACACATCATAAATAAATACATTACACAATTTTTTTAAAACCGGTGGTGTGTGTGTATGTAAAAGAGTCTTTTTCTGTGTCTGTAAAATCCATGGGATATGTAAAAATCCTTAAAGAAAAACCTGTAATCAGAAATTTAAAAATCTCTCCATGCAGGACCGGGGTTCGCCACATCCAGGGTAGCGTCGCCCCCACCCTCCATCACAGCAGCAGGGCCGCCGCTTCTTGCAGCCCAGCGGAGACAAGACACCCCGAGCCCGCAGCTCCAGCCCTCTCGTGTTCCTCGACACTTGTCGGGGGGGCATCCGGCGGGAATCAGGAACAGTGGTGGCCGAGACCCTCCTGCGTGAAGCCCCGACCCCCTCCGAATGGCCATGCTCGCCGCCTCCTGCTGTGCAGATGTTTCCAGCCGCCAAGGCACGAGGAGGGGCAGCGTCGCACGCCTCCACCAGCAGGTCCTGGAGGTCCGCAGTACGGTACTCACACTGGTTAGAGTGAGCCAGAGCGCATGGACATCTGCGGCTGGTAGACCCTCCAGCCTCTGACTCTCCCCATGTACCGCTACCCGCTACAGCAGTGGGCGGACCTCCCCCACCAGTGGATTCGGGCTTGCCAGGGGGCCGGTCGTGGCCCACAGGTCCCCTGCCACGCTGCGCTTCCCGGAACACGTGCCCCACTGGCTCTGGTCTGCCGCACCCAGGCCGTGGACTGCACACGCTCTTTCTTGTGCTCCGGGAACGCATCACAGCTCCTGACCGGTGAAGTCTCATGGGCTGCCTTCCACGACGGACACCTCTGTCTGATCCAGAGGGCAGGGGCTCCCTTCCTCCCAGTCCTGCACAGAAGAGACACACACGAATTAAAACAGTGACAACCCGCCCATCCAGACTGCTCTGGACGGGCAGGTTAAAAACACACTTTATTTTAAAACTGGGTTTAAAATACTTCAGGGAGAGGGCAGCCGATTCATCTCCGCGGACCAGGTGGGGGTCTGGGAGGCTCTGCTTTCCCCATTGTTCTTCTTTTTTCTCCTGGGGTGGCCTCTCCCACTTGGGCCCCCACCTGGCATGGTCCGCCGCCCTCTCTGAACCTAAAATAATCAATAAAAGGGGACTAAAAACAACACATGTTAATAACAATCCAGGTAAAAGTTCCAATTTAAAAATTAAAACCTTACCTGTAATTGTTAAAAATCCCCTCAAACCCAGTTTAAAACAAATCAAAGTGCAGTTAAAACAGTATGACATCAGATGTCTATTGATATCTGCTCTTCCTTCATCCCCACTAAACGGGGATCAGGTGGATGGCAGATAACCCCCGCCTCAGTCCCCACAGAGCTGGGCTCTTGCGGCTCCTTTGGCGAGGATGTTCTCAGCGCTTCGTTTAAGAAAAAGTCATTTGGTGGAGATGAGCTGGGCGGCCACAGTCGGTTCAGGTCCGCCGAGTCTGCCGACTCGGAGCTACCTGACCGCTGATTCGCCCGGCTCTTCTTCCCCACCATTTCTGGCGGGGGAGACTCCCGACTTCTCTTAGCCACTTGCGCACTTGGGAGTGAAAGGGCTACTTCACTCCCGCTGGAGGTTACACTCCCCTCCTCGTCTATCACCAGGGAGCCAGAGGCCTCCCTTTCATTTTCATCATCCGGTACTGGTTCAAGACTCGGTTGGGGAGTGGCCTCCAGCAACTGCTCTGACTCTACCTGGCTGCTAGCTCCGCCCCCCGCTTCTTGGCCAGTCCCTGAGCTCGGCGGGAGATCTCCCGCCGAAACCACAGGGACCGCCTCCTCCACGGTCTCTTTGTTTGAGTTTTCATGGCCGCCCGTGCCATGCGGCGGGGCGGCCATTTTGTTGGCCTTGAGCTTATTTGCAAAGCTCTTAGGGCAATCTCTGAAGAGGTGGTTGGAACCCCCACAAAGATTGCACTGTCTGCCATTGGGACACAGGTCGTAAGTGTGCCCAACTTCTCTACACTTGCCACAAACTATTTCTGGACACGCTTGAGCTAGGTGCCCCAGTTTGCCGCACTTGCGGCAAAGCTTGGGGCTACCATTGTAGAAAATGTTGCCTCTGTTCGGGCCCAAAACTATCATGGAAGGGATAGGCCTCAGGCGAAAGTACCCGCTCGGGTCTTCCCATTGTTGAATGGGAACTCTCCACGAGCAGGTCCACACGCCATCTTGGTCTAAACCCTTGAGAGCTGGGCCTTTCACGGTGCAATATCTTTTAAGCCAGGTCACGATATCTTCTCCTGTAACTGTTTCATTGAACATCTGGACAATCACTGTTTTAAGTGAATTGTCACAGAGTTTCTCCACAGTACAAAAGTTAAACTGGCTCTTAACATTCTCGAAAGCAGTCCAGAAACGTGTGAGCAGACTAGCCGAGCAGAAGCTAACATCATAGCCCTTTCCACCAGGTAGAGTCACTATACAGTTCAAATCTTCCGGCTTGAACCCTAAAACTTTTTGCACATATTTTCTTGAGAAATCAAGCCGGGAAAGAGGTAGTGGTTTCCCCCCTACCTCCTTTAAAACAAATCGCACGCTGTGGTGCCTCTTCACGTCAGCACGTGGAGCTGACATGATAGAGGCACCAACAGCCTACAACACTGCTAAAAATCTAAAATTGGCAATAAATAGCTAAAACTATAAATACAATAAATACTAAAAAGCTTTAAAAACACTAAAAACCAACAGTGATGAATTGAAATTGCACCTTACCTGTAAGTGTGGTATCTCTTCTCCTTGGCTAGCTGGAAACGAAAATCCTGAGGAGAAGAGGGAACCACTGAAGTCCTGGGGAATGGGGCCAAAGCCTACCGGCAAGACTCCTCCTCCAGACGCCGGACGAGTGCAATCTCCTCCCAGATGCTAACGATCCAAGTCACAAAGACTGAGATCACGCCGCACCAGGGAGCGATCACTATCTTAGCCAAAAGGCCGAGAAGCGATAACCCACAACTGCACCTGGCGCGGGGGGGCGTTCTGGGCCACGAGAGGCTCAGCCGTGGGGGCCCTGGAAAGGGGCCACTTACTGGGGAGACTCCAGAGTAACAGGGATCAACCAGCCAGAGTAACAGAGATCAACTAGGCAGAGGAACAGAGATCAACCAGGAGAGATCAACTAGAAGAGATCAACTAGCCAGAGGAGAACAGGACAGACTACAAACTTGACTTTAGACAGGTAGGTGATGCTCCGCCGAAGCAGAGCTTCCAAAAATACCGTAAACTCGGGGGTGTTCCCCTCCACGGAAATCTTTAGTAAAAGGCGAAAGATTTGTACGAGTTGAAGAGAAACCCGAGCGTGCCTTCCACACGGCCTCTGGCCCGGGGGCTCGTAAGGCGCCGGGCGCGGCCCTCACGGTGTGTCTGTCTGTTGCAGGCACTGGAACTGCGTAGACGTGGCTTCTGGACACTCAACTATCAAACGAGCAAACACACACACACACACACACACAATCAATCAGTCAGTCAGTCAGTCAGTCAGTCAATCAATCAATCAATCAATTGCAATCTTGTTTTTGAAAAAAAAAAAAAAAAAAAAAAACAGGATTTATGCATGGATTTATGTCTTTCATTATTTATTTATTTATTTATTAGAAAGGAGGGGAAACTCACTAGAGGACTGCAGACTGGACACAGGCGTGGAAAAGTTCTCGGCTACTGCTCCTGGAAGACAGAGCGCTCCTTGGGCAGCAGGCAGCTGCATTGCATCATGGGTAATCATCCTGTTTTTAGACAAAGAAAGGAGTGCACCGTTCCCAGTGGCACTGCAATACCGGGTCGATGCGTGGAGCGGACGGAGCAAGCCCCTCTTCCGACTCCCTGTTCAAAAAATCCATTTAATATATAGTCCTCGGGTAGAGGACGTATCAGATATTAAACTGATAAGAACAGATACTACACTTGATCTTAGCCAAAAGGCCGAGAAGCGATAACCCACAACTGCACCTGGCGCGGGGGGGCGTTCTGGGCCACGAGAGGCTCAGCCGTGGGGGCCCTGGAAAGGGGCCACTTACTGGGGAGACTCCAGAGTAACAGGGATCAACCAGCCAGAGTAACAGAGATCAACTAGGCAGAGGAACAGAGATCAACCAGGAGAGATCAACTAGAAGAGATCAACTAGCCAGAGGAGAACAGGACAGACTACAAACTTGACTTTAGACAGGTAGGTGATGCTCCGCCGAAGCAGAGCTTCCAAAAATACCGTAAACTCGGGGGTGTTCCCCTCCACGGAAATCTTTAGTAAAAGGCGAAAGATTTGTACGAGTTGAAGAGAAACCCGAGCGTGCCTTCCACACGGCCTCTGGCCCGGGGGCTCGTAAGGCGCCGGGCGCGGCCCTCACGGTGTGTCTGTCTGTTGCAGGCACTGGAACTGCGTAGACGTGGCTTCTGGACACTCAACTATCAAACGAGCAAACACACACACACACACACACACAATCAATCAGTCAGTCAGTCAGTCAGTCAGTCAATCAATCAATCAATCAATTGCAATCTTGTTTTTGAAAAAAAAAAAAAAAAAAAAAAACAGGATTTATGCATGGATTTATGTCTTTCATTATTTATTTATTTATTTATTAGAAAGGAGGGGAAACTCACTAGAGGACTGCAGACTGGACACAGGCGTGGAAAAGTTCTCGGCTACTGCTCCTGGAAGACAGAGCGCTCCTTGGGCAGCAGGCAGCTGCATTGCATCATGGGTAATCATCCTGTTTTTAGACAAAGAAAGGAGTGCACCGTTCCCAGTGGCACTGCAATACCGGGTCGATGCGTGGAGCGGACGGAGCAAGCCCCTCTTCCGACTCCCTGTTCAAAAAATCCATTTAATATATAGTCCTCGGGTAGAGGACGTATCAGATATTAAACTGATAAGAACAGATACTACACTTGATCTTAGCCAAAAGGCCGAGAAGCGATAACCCACAACTGCACCTGGCGCGGGGGGGCGTTCTGGGCCACGAGAGGCTCAGCCGTGGGGGCCCTGGAAAGGGGCCACTTACTGGGGAGACTCCAGAGTAACAGGGATCAACCAGCCAGAGTAACAGAGATCAACTAGGCAGAGGAACAGAGATCAACCAGGAGAGATCAACTAGAAGAGATCAACTAGCCAGAGGAGAACAGGACAGACTACAAACTTGACTTTAGACAGGTAGGTGATGCTCCGCCGAAGCAGAGCTTCCAAAAATACCGTAAACTCGGGGGTGTTCCCCTCCACGGAAATCTTTAGTAAAAGGCGAAAGATTTGTACGAGTTGAAGAGAAACCCGAGCGTGCCTTCCACACGGCCTCTGGCCCGGGGGCTCGTAAGGCGCCGGGCGCGGCCCTCACGGTGTGTCTGTCTGTTGCAGGCACTGGAACTGCGTAGACGTGGCTTCTGGACACTCAACTATCAAACGAGCAAACACACACACACACACACACACAATCAATCAGTCAGTCAGTCAGTCAGTCAGTCAATCAATCAATCAATCAATTGCAATCTTGTTTTTGAAAAAAAAAAAAAAAAAAAAAAACAGGATTTATGCATGGATTTATGTCTTTCATTATTTATTTATTTATTTATTAGAAAGGAGGGGAAACTCACTAGAGGACTGCAGACTGGACACAGGCGTGGAAAAGTTCTCGGCTACTGCTCCTGGAAGACAGAGCGCTCCTTGGGCAGCAGGCAGCTGCATTGCATCATGGGTAATCATCCTGTTTTTAGACAAAGAAAGGAGTGCACCGTTCCCAGTGGCACTGCAATACCGGGTCGATGCGTGGAGCGGACGGAGCAAGCCCCTCTTCCGACTCCCTGTTCAAAAAATCCATTTAATATATAGTCCTCGGGTAGAGGACGTATCAGATATTAAACTGATAAGAACAGATTTTTTTTTTCTTTCGAAAAATTTATTGTCACTTTGTTTCAGTTTCACTTCACTTTTACATTTTACATTTTTTTCCTTTTTTCAATTTCACAGTTTTTCAGTTTCACAGTTTTACATTTCACAAATTTTCACCACATTTTTTAACACATCATAAATAAATACATTACACAATTTTTTTAAAACCGGTGGTGTGTGTGTATGTAAAAGAGTCTTTTTCTGTGTCTGTAAAATCCATGGGATATGTAAAAATCCTTAAAGAAAAACCTGTAATCAGAAATTTAAAAATCTCTCCATGCAGGACCGGGGTTCGCCACATCCAGGGTAGCGTCGCCCCCACCCTCCATCACAGCAGCAGGGCCGCCGCTTCTTGCAGCCCAGCGGAGACAAGACACCCCGAGCCCGCAGCTCCAGCCCTCTCGTGTTCCTCGACACTTGTCGGGGGGGCATCCGGCGGGAATCAGGAACAGTGGTGGCCGAGACCCTCCTGCGTGAAGCCCCGACCCCCTCCGAATGGCCATGCTCGCCGCCTCCTGCTGTGCAGATGTTTCCAGCCGCCAAGGCACGAGGAGGGGCAGCGTCGCACGCCTCCACCAGCAGGTCCTGGAGGTCCGCAGTACGGTACTCACACTGGTCAGAGTGAGCCAGAGCGCATGGACATCTGCGGCTGGTAGACCCTCCAGCCTCTGACTCTCCCCATGTACCGCTACCCGATACAGCAGTGGGCGGACCTCCCCCACCAGTGGATTCGGGCTTGCCAGGGGGCCGGTCGTGGCCCACAGGTCCCCTGCCACGCTGCGCTTCCCGGAACACGTGCCCCACTGGCTCTGGTCTGCCGCACCCAGGCCGTGGACTGCACACGCTCTTTCTTGTGCTCCGGGAACGCATCACAGCTCCTGACCGGTGAAGTCTCATGGGCTGCCTTCCACGACGGACACCTCTGTCTGATCCAGAGGGCAGGGGCTCCCTTCCTCCCAGTCCTGCACAGAAGAGACACACACGAATTAAAACAGTGACAACCCGCCCATCCAGACTGCTCTGGACGGGCAGGTTAAAAACACACTTTATTTTAAAACTGGGTTTAAAATACTTCAGGGAGAGGGCAGCCGATTCATCTCCGCGGACCAGGTGGGGGTCTGGGAGGCTCTGCTTTCCCCATTGTTCTTCTTTTTTCTCCTGGGGTGGCCTCTCCCACTTGGGCCCCCACCTGGCATGGTCCGCCGCCCTCTCTGAACCTAAAATAATCAATAAAAGGGGACTAAAAACAACACATGTTAATAACAATCCAGGTAAAAGTTCCAATTTAAAAATTAAAACCTTACCTGTAATTGTTAAAAATCCCCTCAAACCCAGTTTAAAACAATTCAAAGTGCAGTTAAAACAGTATGACATCAGATGTCTATTGATATCTGCTCTTCCTTCATCCCCACTAAACGGGGATCAGGTGGATGGCAGATAACCCCCGCATCAGTCCCCACAGAGCTGGGCTCTTGCGGCTCCTTTGGCGAGGATGTTCTCAGCGCTTCGTTTAAGAAAAAGTCATTTGGTGGAGATGAGCTGGGCGGCCACAGTCGGTTCAGGTCCGCCGAGTCTGCCGACTCGGAGCTACCTGACCGCTGATTCGCCCGGCTCTTCTTCCCCACCATTTCTGGCGGGGGAGACTCCCGACTTCTCTTAGCCACTTGCGCACTTGGGAGTGAAAGGGCTACTTCACTCCCGCTGGAGGTTACACTCCCCTCCTCGTCTATCACCAGGGAGCCAGAGGCCTCCCTTTCATTTCCATCATCCGGTACTGGTTCAAGACTCGGTTGGGGAGTGGCCTCCAGCAACTGCTCTGACTCTACCTGGCTGCTAGCTCCGCCCCCCGCTTCTTGGCCAGTCCCTGAGCTCGGCGGGAGATCTCCCGCCGAAACCACAGGGACCGCCTCCTCCACGGTCTCTTTGTTTGAGTTTTCATGGCCGCCCGTGCCATGCGGCGGGGCGGCCATTTTGTTGGCCTTGAGCTTATTTGCAAAGCTCTTAGGGCAATCTCTGAAGAGGTGGTTGGAACCCCCACAAAGATTGCACTGTCTGCCATTGGGACACAGGTCGTAAGTGTGCCCAATTTGTCTACACTTGCCACAAACTATTTCTGGACACGCTTGAGCTAGGTGCCCCAGTTTGCCGCACTTGCGGCAAAGCTTGGGGCTACCATTATAGAAAATGTTGCCTCTGTTCGGGCCCAAAACTATCATGGAAGGGATAGGCCTCAGGCGAAAGTACCCGCTCGGGTCTTCCCATTGTTGAATGGGAACTCTCCACGAGCAGGTCCACACGCCATCTTGGTCTAAACCCTTGAGAGCTGGGCCTTTCACGGTGCAATATCTTTTAAGCCAGGTCACGATATCTTCTCCTGTAACTGTTTCATTGAACATCTGGACAATCACTGTTTTAAGTGAATTGTCACAGAGTTTCTCCACAGTACAAAAGTTAAACTGGCTCTTAACATTCTCGAAAGCAGTCCAGAAACTTGTTAGCAGACTAGCCGAGCAGAAGCTAACATCATAGCCCTTTCCACCAGGCAGAGTCACTATGCAGTTTAAATCCTCCGGCTTGAAACCCAACACTTTCTGTACATATTTTCGTGAGAAATCAAGCCGGGAAAGAGGTAGTGGTTTCCCCCCTACCTCCTTTAAAACAAATCGCACGCTGTGGTGCCTCTTCACGTCAGCACGTGGAGCTGACATGATAGAGGCACCAACAGCCTACAACACTGCTAAAAATCTAAAATTGGCAATAAATAGCTAAAACTATAAATACAATAAATACTAAAAAGCTTTAAAAACACTAAAAACCAACAGTGATGAATTGAAATTGCACCTTACCTGTAAGTGTGGTATCTCTTCTCCTTGGCTAGCTGGAAACGAAAATCCTGAGGAGAAGAGGGAACCACTGAAGTCCTGGGGAATGGGGCCAAAGCCTACCGGCAAGACTCCTCCTCCAGACGCCGGACGAGTGCAATCTCCTCCCAGATGCTAACGATCCAAGTCACAAAGACTGAGATCACGCCGCACCAGGGAGCGATCACTATCTTAGCCAAAAGGCCGAGAAGCGATAACCCACAACTGCACCTGGCGCGGGGGGGCGTTCTGGGCCACGAGAGGCTCAGCCGTGGGGGCCCTGGAAAGGGGCCACTTACTGGGGAGACTCCAGAGTAACAGGGATCAACCAGCCAGAGTAACAGAGATCAACTAGGCAGAGGAACAGAGATCAACCAGGAGAGATCAACTAGAAGAGATCAACTAGCCAGAGGAGAACAGGACAGACTACAAACTTGACTTTAGACAGGTAGGTGATGCTCCGCCGAAGCAGAGCTTCCAAAAATACCGTAAACTCGGGGGTGTTCCCCTCCACGGAAATCTTTAGTAAAAGGCGAAAGATTTGTACGAGTTGAAGAGAAACCCGAGCGTGCCTTCCACACGGCCTCTGGCCCGGGGGCTCGTAAGGCGCCGGGCGCGGCCCTCACGGTGTGTCTGTCTGTTGCAGGCACTGGAACTGCGTAGACGTGGCTTCTGGACACTCAACTATCAAACGAGCAAACACACACACACACACACACACAATCAATCAGTCAGTCAGTCAGTCAGTCAGTCAATCAATCAATCAATCAATTGCAATCTTGTTTTTGAAAAAAAAAAAAAAAAAAAAAAACAGGATTTATGCATGGATTTATGTCTTTCATTATTTATTTATTTATTTATTAGAAAGGAGGGGAAACTCACTAGAGGACTGCAGACTGGACACAGGCGTGGAAAAGTTCTCGGCTACTGCTCCTGGAAGACAGAGCGCTCCTTGGGCAGCAGGCAGCTGCATTGCATCATGGGTAATCATCCTGTTTTTAGACAAAGAAAGGAGTGCACCGTTCCCAGTGGCACTGCAATACCGGGTCGATGCGTGGAGCGGACGGAGCAAGCCCCTCTTCCGACTCCCTGTTCAAAAAATCCATTTAATATATAGTCCTCGGGTAGAGGACGTATCAGATATTAAACTGATAAGAACAGATACTACACTTGATCTTAGCCAAAAGGCCGAGAAGCGATAACCCACAACTGCACCTGGCGCGGGGGGGCGTTCTGGGCCACGAGAGGCTCAGCCGTGGGGGCCCTGGAAAGGGGCCACTTACTGGGGAGACTCCAGAGTAACAGGGATCAACCAGCCAGAGTAACAGAGATCAACTAGGCAGAGGAACAGAGATCAACCAGGAGAGATCAACTAGAAGAGATCAACTAGCCAGAGGAGAACAGGACAGACTACAAACTTGACTTTAGACAGGTAGGTGATGCTCCGCCGAAGCAGAGCTTCCAAAAATACCGTAAACTCGGGGGTGTTCCCCTCCACGGAAATCTTTAGTAAAAGGCGAAAGATTTGTACGAGTTGAAGAGAAACCCGAGCGTGCCTTCCACACGGCCTCTGGCCCGGGGGCTCGTAAGGCGCCGGGCGCGGCCCTCACGGTGTGTCTGTCTGTTGCAGGCACTGGAACTGCGTAGACGTGGCTTCTGGACACTCAACTATCAAACGAGCAAACACACACACACACACACACACAATCAATCAGTCAGTCAGTCAGTCAGTCAGTCAATCAATCAATCAATCAATTGCAATCTTGTTTTTGAAAAAAAAAAAAAAAAAAAAAAACAGGATTTATGCATGGATTTATGTCTTTCATTATTTATTTATTTATTTATTAGAAAGGAGGGGAAACTCACTAGAGGACTGCAGACTGGACACAGGCGTGGAAAAGTTCTCGGCTACTGCTCCTGGAAGACAGAGCGCTCCTTGGGCAGCAGGCAGCTGCATTGCATCATGGGTAATCATCCTGTTTTTAGACAAAGAAAGGAGTGCACCGTTCCCAGTGGCACTGCAATACCGGGTCGATGCGTGGAGCGGACGGAGCAAGCCCCTCTTCCGACTCCCTGTTCAAAAAATCCATTTAATATATAGTCCTCGGGTAGAGGACGTATCAGATATTAAACTGATAAGAACAGATACTACACTTGATCTTAGCCAAAAGGCCGAGAAGCGATAACCCACAACTGCACCTGGCGCGGGGGGGCGTTCTGGGCCACGAGAGGCTCAGCCGTGGGGGCCCTGGAAAGGGGCCACTTACTGGGGAGACTCCAGAGTAACAGGGATCAACCAGCCAGAGTAACAGAGATCAACTAGGCAGAGGAACAGAGATCAACCAGGAGAGATCAACTAGAAGAGATCAACTAGCCAGAGGAGAACAGGACAGACTACAAACTTGACTTTAGACAGGTAGGTGATGCTCCGCCGAAGCAGAGCTTCCAAAAATACCGTAAACTCGGGGGTGTTCCCCTCCACGGAAATCTTTAGTAAAAGGCGAAAGATTTGTACGAGTTGAAGAGAAACCCGAGCGTGCCTTCCACACGGCCTCTGGCCCGGGGGCTCGTAAGGCGCCGGGCGCGGCCCTCACGGTGTGTCTGTCTGTTGCAGGCACTGGAACTGCGTAGACGTGGCTTCTGGACACTCAACTATCAAACGAGCAAACACACACACACACACACACACAATCAATCAGTCAGTCAGTCAGTCAGTCAGTCAATCAATCAATCAATCAATTGCAATCTTGTTTTTGAAAAAAAAAAAAAAAAAAAAAAACAGGATTTATGCATGGATTTATGTCTTTCATTATTTATTTATTTATTTATTAGAAAGGAGGGGAAACTCACTAGAGGACTGCAGACTGGACACAGGCGTGGAAAAGTTCTCGGCTACTGCTCCTGGAAGACAGAGCGCTCCTTGGGCAGCAGGCAGCTGCATTGCATCATGGGTAATCATCCTGTTTTTAGACAAAGAAAGGAGTGCACCGTTCCCAGTGGCACTGCAATACCGGGTCGATGCGTGGAGCGGACGGAGCAAGCCCCTCTTCCGACTCCCTGTTCAAAAAATCCATTTAATATATAGTCCTCGGGTAGAGGACGTATCAGATATTAAACTGATAAGAACAGATACTACACTTGATCTTAGCCAAAAGGCCGAGAAGCGATAACCCACAACTGCACCTGGCGCGGGGGGGCGTTCTGGGCCACGAGAGGCTCAGCCGTGGGGGCCCTGGAAAGGGGCCACTTACTGGGGAGACTCCAGAGTAACAGGGATCAACCAGCCAGAGTAACAGAGATCAACTAGGCAGAGGAACAGAGATCAACCAGGAGAGATCAACTAGAAGAGATCAACTAGCCAGAGGAGAACAGGACAGACTACAAACTTGACTTTAGACAGGTAGGTGATGCTCCGCCGAAGCAGAGCTTCCAAAAATACCGTAAACTCGGGGGTGTTCCCCTCCACGGAAATCTTTAGTAAAAGGCGAAAGATTTGTACGAGTTGAAGAGAAACCCGAGCGTGCCTTCCACACGGCCTCTGGCCCGGGGGCTCGTAAGGCGCCGGGCGCGGCCCTCACGGTGTGTCTGTCTGTTGCAGGCACTGGAACTGCGTAGACGTGGCTTCTGGACACTCAACTATCAAACGAGCAAACACACACACACACACACACGCAATCAATCAGTCAGTCAGTCAGTCAGTCAGTCAATCAATCAATCAATCAATTGCAATCTTGTTTTTGAAAAAAAAAAAAAAAAAAAAAAACAGGATTTATGCATGGATTTATGTCTTTCATTATTTATTTATTTATTTATTAGAAAGGAGGGGAAACTCACTAGAGGACTGCAGACTGGACACAGGCGTGGAAAAGTTCTCGGCTACTGCTCCTGGAAGACAGAGCGCTCCTTGGGCAGCAGGCAGCTGCATTGCATCATGGGTAATCATCCTGTTTTTAGACAAAGAAAGGAGTGCACCGTTCCCAGTGGCACTGCAATACCGGGTCGATGCGTGGAGCGGACGGAGCAAGCCCCTCTTCCGACTCCCTGTTCAAAAAATCCATTTAATATATAGTCCTCGGGTAGAGGACGTATCAGATATTAAACTGATAAGAACAGATACTACACTTGATCTTAGCCAAAAGGCCGAGAAGCGATAACCCACAACTGCACCTGGCGCGGGGGGGCGTTCTGGGCCACGAGAGGCTCAGCCGTGGGGGCCCTGGAAAGGGGCCACTTACTGGGGAGACTCCAGAGTAACAGGGATCAACCAGCCAGAGTAACAGAGATCAACTAGGCAGAGGAACAGAGATCAACCAGGAGAGATCAACTAGAAGAGATCAACTAGCCAGAGGAGAACAGGACAGACTACAAACTTGACTTTAGACAGGTAGGTGATGCTCCGCCGAAGCAGAGCTTCCAAAAATACCGTAAACTCGGGGGTGTTCCCCTCCACGGAAATCTTTAGTAAAAGGCGAAAGATTTGTACGAGTTGAAGAGAAACCCGAGCGTGCCTTCCACACGGCCTCTGGCCCGGGGGCTCGTAAGGCGCCGGGCGCGGCCCTCACGGTGTGTCTGTCTGTTGCAGGCACTGGAACTGCGTAGACGTGGCTTCTGGACACTCAACTATCAAACGAGCAAACACACACACACACACACACACAATCAATCAGTCAGTCAGTCAGTCAGTCAGTCAATCAATCAATCAATCAATTGCAATCTTGTTTTTGAAAAAAAAAAAAAAAAAAAAAAACAGGATTTATGCATGGATTTATGTCTTTCATTATTTATTTATTTATTTATTAGAAAGGAGGGGAAACTCACTAGAGGACTGCAGACTGGACACAGGCGTGGAAAAGTTCTCGGCTACTGCTCCTGGAAGACAGAGCGCTCCTTGGGCAGCAGGCAGCTGCATTGCATCATGGGTAATCATCCTGTTTTTAGACAAAGAAAGGAGTGCACCGTTCCCAGTGGCACTGCAATACCGGGTCGATGCGTGGAGCGGACGGAGCAAGCCCCTCTTCCGACTCCCTGTTCAAAAAATCCATTTAATATATAGTCCTCGGGTAGAGGACGTATCAGATATTAAACTGATAAGAACAGATACTACACTTGATCTTAGCCAAAAGGCCGAGAAGCGATAACCCACAACTGCACCTGGCGCGGGGGGGCGTTCTGGGCCACGAGAGGCTCAGCCGTGGGGGCCCTGGAAAGGGGCCACTTACTGGGGAGACTCCAGAGTAACAGGGATCAACCAGCCAGAGTAACAGAGATCAACTAGGCAGAGGAACAGAGATCAACCAGGAGAGATCAACTAGAAGAGATCAACTAGCCAGAGGAGAACAGGACAGACTACAAACTTGACTTTAGACAGGTAGGTGATGCTCCGCCGAAGCAGAGCTTCCAAAAATACCGTAAACTCGGGGGTGTTCCCCTCCACGGAAATCTTTAGTAAAAGGCGAAAGATTTGTACGAGTTGAAGAGAAACCCGAGCGTGCCTTCCACACGGCCTCTGGCCCGGGGGCTCGTAAGGCGCCGGGCGCGGCCCTCACGGTGTGTCTGTCTGTTGCAGGCACTGGAACTGCGTAGACGTGGCTTCTGGACACTCAACTATCAAACGAGCAAACACACACACACACACACACACAATCAATCAGTCAGTCAGTCAGTCAGTCAGTCAATCAATCAATCAATCAATTGCAATCTTGTTTTTGAAAAAAAAAAAAAAAAAAAAAAACAGGATTTATGCATGGATTTATGTCTTTCATTATTTATTTATTTATTTATTAGAAAGGAGGGGAAACTCACTAGAGGACTGCAGACTGGACACAGGCGTGGAAAAGTTCTCGGCTACTGCTCCTGGAAGACAGAGCGCTCCTTGGGCAGCAGGCAGCTGCATTGCATCATGGGTAATCATCCTGTTTTTAGACAAAGAAAGGAGTGCACCGTTCCCAGTGGCACTGCAATACCGGGTCGATGCGTGGAGCGGACGGAGCAAGCCCCTCTTCCGACTCCCTGTTCAAAAAATCCATTTAATATATAGTCCTCGGGTAGAGGACGTATCAGATATTAAACTGATAAGAACAGATTTTTTTTTTTCTTCACCAATTTTATTACAAAAATACCATCTTTACATTTTATAACATTTCACCCAGTCCCACCACCACAAGCCTGACCACTAGGGTCATTCCATTGTCCATTACCTTACAGGCCAAAAACCTCCAGATACCATCATCCCCTGTACATTTGTCCCCATCCCTCGTCAACCATCAAACATAGAGTCCACATGATATCCAGGAAACATCCCATCCCCCCCGCCTCCCCCCCCCTTATCCCACCCCCACCCTTTGCAACCCCCCCCACACCTCCCTCGTCCCCCCCTCCCCCTCCCTCCTCTTCCACACCTTCACCTCCGTACCCAGCCTTCCCAACACCGTGGCAAAAACACTCCTGGTCTCCAGGCTTGGTAGCCGCTTGTGGAGGCAAGCCGTCCTCACCTCCCACACCACCCTCTTCACCACCGAGATAACTACCCAAGCCACCTCCCTCTTTTCCCTCCTCAGGCCCCCCAGCCCTCTGCCAAACATCACCAGCCCAGCACTGAGCCTCGGGCCCCCCCAACCCCTCCACCACTCCTCCACTTTCCTCCACACGCCCCAGGCGCCCTCGCAGGCCCACAGGGCATGCTCCCCCGTCTCTTCCTTCCCACACCCCCTTGGGCACAGTGGGGTGCCCCCCCCCCCATGCCTGTAAAGTCTCTCCCTGACTGGGAGACGCCCCAGCGCCCCCAGCCAGTGCAGGTCCTTCTCCCTCTTCCCCACCCGAGCCGGCTGCATGGCCGCCCAGTCCACAAACTGTGCGACCCCCTCCGCCCGCACCTCCGACCCAACACGCCTCTCCATCAGCCCTTTATACAGGGCCCTGTGATCCAACAGCAGGCCCCCCTCTATACACCAGGGGTTGGCCCTCACGAAGGCCGCCACCCCCGCGTAGTGCTGTGGCCTGTCCGCTGACCACGGCCTCGAGATCCCCATAGGCCCCAAAGCCCTCAGGGCCTGCCCCAACCAGAACCTGGCCAGGAGGGTAGCCGTGTGCTCCACCCGCTCCAGAGCCAGCCGGCTCTGGAACGCCACGTGAATGGCCCTGATCTTCTCCGGCACACACGGCACCCCCCTTCCCCCCAACTCCACCCTCTTCAGCAGCACGGCCCTCGCCACTAGCTCCGTGCTGCCCCCCCACAGAAAGGAGAAAAC
This sequence comes from Sprattus sprattus, assembly GCF_963457725.1. Lineage (NCBI taxonomy): Eukaryota > Metazoa > Chordata > Actinopteri > Clupeiformes > Clupeidae > Sprattus > Sprattus sprattus. Next base: position 748,128 of record NC_137923.1, on the reverse strand, counting down.
CAGGCTCTCCAACCTCCGCCCAGCCCGGTACGGGGGCGGGAAAGCGTACCCCAGGTGGACCAGGGATGGGAGCACCTCCGCCTTCACCACCCCCACCCTACCGGACAGGGAGAGCTGCCTCACCCTCCACCTCGCCAGCCTCGTCTCCAGCTTGGCCAGCTTCCCGGCCCAATTCAGCGCCGCCCCCCCCTCCCTCCTAAACAAAACCCCCAGCACCTTTATCCCTTCGGCCGTTACCCCAAACCCCCCTCCCAAGTCCAGCCGCCCGGCCCACCTCCCCACCGGCCAGGCCACCGACTTCCCCTTATTGACCCGCGCCCCTGACACCTCCCCGAACTCCCCAAGGACCGCCCCCACCCTCTCTAGGCTGCCCTCGGAGGTCAGGAAGAGCGTCATGTCGTCCGCGTAGAGGCTGACCTTGGCCACTGCCCCCCCGCCCCCCGGGAGGTGAACCCCCCGGATCCCAGGCTCGCCCCTCAGCCGGGCCGCCAGGGGCTCGATTGATATAACGTACAGGAGGGGAGACAGGGGGCACCCCTGCCTTACCCCCCCCACCTGTGGCACCGGCCTCGAGAAGGCCCCGTTAATCCCTATCCGGCTCCCTACCTCCGTGTAGAGGAGCCTGACCAGGTCCCTGAAGCCCTGGCCAAACCCCATCTTCCCCAAAACCGCCTCCAAGAAGCTGTGGCTGACCCGGTCGAAAGCCTTCTCCTGGTCCAGGCATAGGATCACCAGGGGGAGCCTCCTCTGCTCCCCCCAGCTCACCACGTCCCGGACCAGGGCCAAATTCAGGGCCGCCGACCTCCCCTTCACCCCACAGGTCTGGTCCGGGTGAATGACCGACCCCAACACCCTCCCCAGCCGCAAGGCCAAAGCCTTGGCCACGATCTTGTAATCCACAGAGAGGAGGGTGATGGGTCGCCACCCACCCAGACTCGTGGGGTCCCCTCCCTTTGACAACAAAGTCACCAGTCCCTCCCTCATTGAACTGGGCAACCTGCCCCTCTCCACAGCCTCCTCCATCACTGCCAGCAGGTCCGGCCCCAACTCCCCCCAGAATTCCCTATAAAACTCCGCCGGGAGGCCGTCCCCCCCCGGGGACTTTAGGGGGCTCAGGGTCTTTAGGGCCCCCTCCAGTTCCTCCAACCCCAACGGGTGCTCCAGTCCCTCGGCCTCCCCTGGAGCGAGGGAGCGGTCAAGGCACCCCAGAAACCCCCCCTCCTGGTCCCCCCCCCCTCCCCTCCGCTGGAACAGGTCCCCGAACCAGCCCTCTGCCACCTCCAGCATGCCCTCAGTGGAGGACACCAGCTGGCCGTCCCTAACCAGCCCCTCCAGCCGGGACCTCCTCTGCCTCTCTCTCACAGAGGCGAAGAGGAAACGGGAACCCCTCTCGTCCTGCTCCCGCGCCTCCACCCCCGCCTGCACCTCGAGGCTCCTCGCCTGCTCCAGCAAGAGGTCCTGCAAGTCCGCCCGGGCCCTCTCGAGCTGGACGAGCGCCTCCTGCGAGGGCCCCTGCCCCTCCTGCGCCCACCTCCCCAGCTCCTCCAGCTCCCTGGAGAGCTCCTTCCACCTCCTCCCCCTCTCCCTGGTTCTCCTTTTCCCCCACCGGATGCACCAAGCCCTTGTCCTACCCTTAAAGTCCTCCCACCACCCCTCCCAGTCTTCGTAATCCTCCCTCAACCCCCTCCACCCCTTATACGCCTCCCTATACCCCTCTACAAAACCCGGCTCCGCCAGCCAGGCGACCTGAAAGCGCCACCTCGGCTTAGGCCTGGCCTCCCCTATCCCCACCCCCACCTGCACCAGCCAGTGGTCCGTCCCCCCCATCGGTGCCACCCCAAACCCCCTGTGGTCCTGCCCCGAGGACACGAACAGGTAGTCCAGCCTGGCCGCATCTCCCCTTGAGTTGGACCAGGTCCAACTCCCTCGCCCCTGAGATGCTGCCCCAGTGTCCCGGAGGGAGTACCCCTCCCCCAGCCTCCTCAGGGCCACCTCCCCCCCCCTGCCGCTGTTCCTGTCCAGGGAAACGTTAAAATCCCCACCCACCACCACCACCCTATTGGTGACTAACAGGGGGGCTAGGCTGTCGAAAAAAATGGCCTGCCTCCCCCTCTCACACGGGGCATACACACTCAGCAGCCTCACCCCCACCCCTCCCCACCTCCCATCCACACACAACACCCTCCCTGGTACCACACACACACTCCTCTCCACCAGAAAGCGCCCCCCCCCCCCGAACAAAATCCCCACCCCGTCCTCCCTCACATTCCCCACCCCCCACTCCGAGTGCCCCACCCCCCAATCCCTGGAGAAGGTCACCCTGTCCCCCTCCCCCCCCAGGTGACACTCCTGTACAAATACCACGTCCAGACCCAGGGTCCCCAGGGCAGAGAAAGTCGCCCTCCTCTTCAGACCATCCCTCAGGCCCCTCACGTTGAGGGTGCCGACCCGTAGCCACCCACCCATCATCTCAGGCTCAACGACCCGGACTCACCCTCACTGTCCGTCGAGACCTGCAGGTCCAAGTGCAGTGGCTGCCTCATGGCCGCGACCTCCACCTCCGCCACGTCGACGCTCCGGTTGGCGCAGGCGTCTTGCTCCTGCAGGTCCACCACCTCCAGCCTTGCTAGGGCCGAGCCCACCGCCGCCGGCAATGCCTCCCCCAACATCGCCGCCGACCTCTCCTCCGCCGATCGCCTCGGCTCCAGTGCCTCGGCCCCCGACTCCTCCTCGGCCGACTCCTCCACCATCAGCTCCTCGCCGACGGACGACCCCGCTCCCACCTCCGTCGCTGCCACCGACCCGGTCTCGATTAGGGCCGTCCCCGCCTCCGCCGCCACAGGGCCCGCCTTCTCCGCCGCCGCCTCGGCCTGGAACCGCTCCCTCCGCCGCTTGAACTCCCTCCTCTCCCTCGAGTTCCCCCGGGAGGCACCGGCCTTCTCCTCCTCTCCCACGGGGAGAGACCTCTTGATTGTCACCCTCTCCTCGGGGGCCGCCTCTCCGGGGTCGGGAGTCTCCCCCCACTCCATCGCCCGCCCGATCTCCACCGGCGCGTCCACGACGTCCACCACGGCGAGCTCCTGCGACCACGCCAGCGGAGGCAGCGGTCCCTCCGTCGCCCCGTCCGCCGTCCCCTCCGGCGAAGCCGCCCCGTCCGCCGTCACCACCGGCGAAGTCGCCGGCGAAGTCGCCGGCAAGGTCGCCGCGTCCGGCGAAGTCGTCGCCCCGGCTCCAGTCGCCGACCTCCTCGCCGTCACGTCGGCCCAGGTCCTCGCCGCACCCGCCTCTCCGCCTTGGCTCCTCCGAAGGGGGCACTCCCTGGAGAAGTGCCCCGGCGCCCTGCAATGGGAGCAGACCCCCTGTCTGCCATTGCAGTTCGCCCGAGTGTGGCCGACCTGCCCACACCTCCAGCAAGCCTGGGGCTGCCCCGGGTAGTCCAACCTCCCCCGGTTGCCCCTGGTCCCGATGGTGATGAACCCGGGGGGGTGCAAGACCTCCCCAGGGCCGCCCCCGGGCAAGGGCCGCAACTTGACGAGGTAGCGGCGCTTGCAGCACCATATGCCGTCCTCATCCCTGATCCTTTCGCCCACCGACACGGTCTCGAACCATTGTCCGAGAGCCGTGCGGGCCACCTCGTCACTCACCCCCGCGCTGAACGTGGTTAAGGTGAGTGGGATCGGCCGCCGCTCATAGAGGGGCACCAAGTGGAGCCCCTCCAGAGCAGCGGCGTGTGCCTTTTGGCCACCCCACTCACCCACCACCGCCATGCAGGTCGCCGCCGCCTCGAAGGTCACGTCTGCGAAGCCCGCAGACGTATAATCCTGGACACACCTCAGGGCGATCAGTTGGACCCCGAAGATGTCCCTCAGGATCGTCCTGACCACCCATCGGCGGTCCAGCCTTGACTTCGCCCTTTGCCTCTCTTCCTCCGGCGCCTCCGCGTCGAGGATAATGCGGACCGTGCGGTCCATACCCGGCTCGGGCCTTGGCCCATCCCTCCCGTGTTTCCACCTTGCCTCGCTCATTTCCCTTCTCTAGATCCAGTCAATGTATCCGATAAGAACAGATACTACACTTGATCTTAGCCAAAAGGCCGAGAAGCGATAACCCACAACTGCACCTGGCGCGGGGGGGCGTTCTGGGCCACGAGAGGCTCAGCCGTGGGGGCCCTGGAAAGGGGCCACTTACTGGGGAGACTCCAGAGTAACAGGGATCAACCAGCCAGAGTAACAGAGATCAACTAGGCAGAGGAACAGAGATCAACCAGGAGAGATCAACTAGAAGAGATCAACTAGCCAGAGGAGAACAGGACAGACTACAAACTTGACTTTAGACAGGTAGGTGATGCTCCGCCGAAGCAGAGCTTCCAAAAATACCGTAAACTCGGGGGTGTTCCCCTCCACGGAAATCTTTAGTAAAAGGCGAAAGATTTGTACGAGTTGAAGAGAAACCCGAGCGTGCCTTCCACACGGCCTCTGGCCCGGGGGCTCGTAAGGCGCCGGGCGCGGCCCTCACGGTGTGTCTGTCTGTTGCAGGCACTGGAACTGCGTAGACGTGGCTTCTGGACACTCAACTATCAAACGAGCAAACACACACACACACACACACGCAATCAATCAGTCAGTCAGTCAGTCAGTCAGTCAATCAATCAATCAATCAATTGCAATCTTGTTTTTGAAAAAAAAAAAAAAAAAAAAAAACAGGATTTATGCATGGATTTATGTCTTTCATTATTTATTTATTTATTTATTAGAAAGGAGGGGAAACTCACTAGAGGACTGCAGACTGGACACAGGCGTGGAAAAGTTCTCGGCTACTGCTCCTGGAAGACAGAGCGCTCCTTGGGCAGCAGGCAGCTGCATTGCATCATGGGTAATCATCCTGTTTTTAGACAAAGAAAGGAGTGCACCGTTCCCAGTGGCACTGCAATACCGGGTCGATGCGTGGAGCGGACGGAGCAAGCCCCTCTTCCGACTCCCTGTTCAAAAAATCCATTTAATATATAGTCCTCGGGTAGAGGACGTATCAGATATTAAACTGATAAGAACAGATACTACACTTGATCTTAGCCAAAAGGCCGAGAAGCGATAACCCACAACTGCACCTGGCGCGGGGGGGCGTTCTGGGCCACGAGAGGCTCAGCCGTGGGGGCCCTGGAAAGGGGCCACTTACTGGGGAGACTCCAGAGTAACAGGGATCAACCAGCCAGAGTAACAGAGATCAACTAGGCAGAGGAACAGAGATCAACCAGGAGAGATCAACTAGAAGAGATCAACTAGCCAGAGGAGAACAGGACAGACTACAAACTTGACTTTAGACAGGTAGGTGATGCTCCGCCGAAGCAGAGCTTCCAAAAATACCGTAAACTCGGGGGTGTTCCCCTCCACGGAAATCTTTAGTAAAAGGCGAAAGATTTGTACGAGTTGAAGAGAAACCCGAGCGTGCCTTCCACACGGCCTCTGGCCCGGGGGCTCGTAAGGCGCCGGGCGCGGCCCTCACGGTGTGTCTGTCTGTTGCAGGCACTGGAACTGCGTAGACGTGGCTTCTGGACACTCAACTATCAAACGAGCAAACACACACACACACACACACACAATCAATCAGTCAGTCAGTCAGTCAGTCAGTCAATCAATCAATCAATCAATTGCAATCTTGTTTTTGAAAAAAAAAAAAAAAAAAAAAAACAGGATTTATGCATGGATTTATGTCTTTCATTATTTATTTATTTATTTATTAGAAAGGAGGGGAAACTCACTAGAGGACTGCAGACTGGACACAGGCGTGGAAAAGTTCTCGGCTACTGCTCCTGGAAGACAGAGCGCTCCTTGGGCAGCAGGCAGCTGCATTGCATCATGGGTAATCATCCTGTTTTTAGACAAAGAAAGGAGTGCACCGTTCCCAGTGGCACTGCAATACCGGGTCGATGCGTGGAGCGGACGGAGCAAGCCCCTCTTCCGACTCCCTGTTCAAAAAATCCATTTAATATATAGTCCTCGGGTAGAGGACGTATCAGATATTAAACTGATAAGAACAGATACTACACTTGATCTTAGCCAAAAGGCCGAGAAGCGATAACCCACAACTGCACCTGGCGCGGGGGGGCGTTCTGGGCCACGAGAGGCTCAGCCGTGGGGGCCCTGGAAAGGGGCCACTTACTGGGGAGACTCCAGAGTAACAGGGATCAACCAGCCAGAGTAACAGAGATCAACTAGGCAGAGGAACAGAGATCAACCAGGAGAGATCAACTAGAAGAGATCAACTAGCCAGAGGAGAACAGGACAGACTACAAACTTGACTTTAGACAGGTAGGTGATGCTCCGCCGAAGCAGAGCTTCCAAAAATACCGTAAACTCGGGGGTGTTCCCCTCCACGGAAATCTTTAGTAAAAGGCGAAAGATTTGTACGAGTTGAAGAGAAACCCGAGCGTGCCTTCCACACGGCCTCTGGCCCGGGGGCTCGTAAGGCGCCGGGCGCGGCCCTCACGGTGTGTCTGTCTGTTGCAGGCACTGGAACTGCGTAGACGTGGCTTCTGGACACTCAACTATCAAACGAGCAAACACACACACACACACACACACAATCAATCAGTCAGTCAGTCAGTCAGTCAGTCAATCAATCAATCAATCAATTGCAATCTTGTTTTTGAAAAAAAAAAAAAAAAAAAAAAACAGGATTTATGCATGGATTTATGTCTTTCATTATTTATTTATTTATTTATTAGAAAGGAGGGGAAACTCACTAGAGGACTGCAGACTGGACACAGGCGTGGAAAAGTTCTCGGCTACTGCTCCTGGAAGACAGAGCGCTCCTTGGGCAGCAGGCAGCTGCATTGCATCATGGGTAATCATCCTGTTTTTAGACAAAGAAAGGAGTGCACCGTTCCCAGTGGCACTGCAATACCGGGTCGATGCGTGGAGCGGACGGAGCAAGCCCCTCTTCCGACTCCCTGTTCAAAAAATCCATTTAATATATAGTCCTCGGGTAGAGGACGTATCAGATATTAAACTGATAAGAACAGATACTACACTTGATCTTAGCCAAAAGGCCGAGAAGCGATAACCCACAACTGCACCTGGCGCGGGGGGGCGTTCTGGGCCACGAGAGGCTCAGCCGTGGGGGCCCTGGAAAGGGGCCACTTACTGGGGAGACTCCAGAGTAACAGGGATCAACCAGCCAGAGTAACAGAGATCAACTAGGCAGAGGAACAGAGATCAACCAGGAGAGATCAACTAGAAGAGATCAACTAGCCAGAGGAGAACAGGACAGACTACAAACTTGACTTTAGACAGGTAGGTGATGCTCCGCCGAAGCAGAGCTTCCAAAAATACCGTAAACTCGGGGGTGTTCCCCTCCACGGAAATCTTTAGTAAAAGGCGAAAGATTTGTACGAGTTGAAGAGAAACCCGAGCGTGCCTTCCACACGGCCTCTGGCCCGGGGGCTCGTAAGGCGCCGGGCGCGGCCCTCACGGTGTGTCTGTCTGTTGCAGGCACTGGAACTGCGTAGACGTGGCTTCTGGACACTCAACTATCAAACGAGCAAACACACACACACACACACACACAATCAATCAGTCAGTCAGTCAGTCAGTCAGTCAATCAATCAATCAATCAATTGCAATCTTGTTTTTGAAAAAAAAAAAAAAAAAAAAAAACAGGATTTATGCATGGATTTATGTCTTTCATTATTTATTTATTTATTTATTAGAAAGGAGGGGAAACTCACTAGAGGACTGCAGACTGGACACAGGCGTGGAAAAGTTCTCGGCTACTGCTCCTGGAAGACAGAGCGCTCCTTGGGCAGCAGGCAGCTGCATTGCATCATGGGTAATCATCCTGTTTTTAGACAAAGAAAGGAGTGCACCGTTCCCAGTGGCACTGCAATACCGGGTCGATGCGTGGAGCGGACGGAGCAAGCCCCTCTTCCGACTCCCTGTTCAAAAAATCCATTTAATATATAGTCCTCGGGTAGAGGACGTATCAGATATTAAACTGATAAGAACAGATACTACACTTGATCTTAGCCAAAAGGCCGAGAAGCGATAACCCACAACTGCACCTGGCGCGGGGGGGCGTTCTGGGCCACGAGAGGCTCAGCCGTGGGGGCCCTGGAAAGGGGCCACTTACTGGGGAGACTCCAGAGTAACAGGGATCAACCAGCCAGAGTAACAGAGATCAACTAGGCAGAGGAACAGAGATCAACCAGGAGAGATCAACTAGAAGAGATCAACTAGCCAGAGGAGAACAGGACAGACTACAAACTTGACTTTAGACAGGTAGGTGATGCTCCGCCGAAGCAGAGCTTCCAAAAATACCGTAAACTCGGGGGTGTTCCCCTCCACGGAAATCTTTAGTAAAAGGCGAAAGATTTGTACGAGTTGAAGAGAAACCCGAGCGTGCCTTCCACACGGCCTCTGGCCCGGGGGCTCGTAAGGCGCCGGGCGCGGCCCTCACGGTGTGTCTGTCTGTTGCAGGCACTGGAACTGCGTAGACGTGGCTTCTGGACACTCAACTATCAAACGAGCAAACACACACACACACACACACACAATCAATCAGTCAGTCAGTCAGTCAGTCAGTCAATCAATCAATCAATCAATTGCAATCTTGTTTTTGAAAAAAAAAAAAAAAAAAAAAAACAGGATTTATGCATGGATTTATGTCTTTCATTATTTATTTATTTATTTATTAGAAAGGAGGGGAAACTCACTAGAGGACTGCAGACTGGACACAGGCGTGGAAAAGTTCTCGGCTACTGCTCCTGGAAGACAGAGCGCTCCTTGGGCAGCAGGCAGCTGCATTGCATCATGGGTAATCATCCTGTTTTTAGACAAAGAAAGGAGTGCACCGTTCCCAGTGGCACTGCAATACCGGGTCGATGCGTGGAGCGGACGGAGCAAGCCCCTCTTCCGACTCCCTGTTCAAAAAATCCATTTAATATATAGTCCTCGGGTAGAGGACGTATCAGATATTAAACTGATAAGAACAGATACTACACTTGATCTTAGCCAAAAGGCCGAGAAGCGATAACCCACAACTGCACCTGGCGCGGGGGGGCGTTCTGGGCCACGAGAGGCTCAGCCGTGGGGGCCCTGGAAAGGGGCCACTTACTGGGGAGACTCCAGAGTAACAGGGATCAACCAGCCAGAGTAACAGAGATCAACTAGGCAGAGGAACAGAGATCAACCAGGAGAGATCAACTAGAAGAGATCAACTAGCCAGAGGAGAACAGGACAGACTACAAACTTGACTTTAGACAGGTAGGTGATGCTCCGCCGAAGCAGAGCTTCCAAAAATACCGTAAACTCGGGGGTGTTCCCCTCCACGGAAATCTTTAGTAAAAGGCGAAAGATTTGTACGAGTTGAAGAGAAACCCGAGCGTGCCTTCCACACGGCCTCTGGCCCGGGGGCTCGTAAGGCGCCGGGCGCGGCCCTCACGGTGTGTCTGTCTGTTGCAGGCACTGGAACTGCGTAGACGTGGCTTCTGGACACTCAACTATCAAACGAGCAAACACACACACACACACACACACAATCAATCAGTCAGTCAGTCAGTCAGTCAGTCAATCAATCAATCAATCAATTGCAATCTTGTTTTTGAAAAAAAAAAAAAAAAAAAAAAACAGGATTTATGCATGGATTTATGTCTTTCATTATTTATTTATTTATTTATTAGAAAGGAGGGGAAACTCACTAGAGGACTGCAGACTGGACACAGGCGTGGAAAAGTTCTCGGCTACTGCTCCTGGAAGACAGAGCGCTCCTTGGGCAGCAGGCAGCTGCATTGCATCATGGGTAATCATCCTGTTTTTAGACAAAGAAAGGAGTGCACCGTTCCCAGTGGCACTGCAATACCGGGTCGATGCGTGGAGCGGACGGAGCAAGCCCCTCTTCCGACTCCCTGTTCAAAAAATCCATTTAATATATAGTCCTCGGGTAGAGGACGTATCAGATATTAAACTGATAAGAACAGATACTACACTTGATCTTAGCCAAAAGGCCGAGAAGCGATAACCCACAACTGCACCTGGCGCGGGGGGGCGTTCTGGGCCACGAGAGGCTCAGCCGTGGGGGCCCTGGAAAGGGGCCACTTACTGGGGAGACTCCAGAGTAACAGGGATCAACCAGCCAGAGTAACAGAGATCAACTAGGCAGAGGAACAGAGATCAACCAGGAGAGATCAACTAGAAGAGATCAACTAGCCAGAGGAGAACAGGACAGACTACAAACTTGACTTTAGACAGGTAGGTGATGCTCCGCCGAAGCAGAGCTTCCAAAAATACCGTAAACTCGGGGGTGTTCCCCTCCACGGAAATCTTTAGTAAAAGGCGAAAGATTTGTACGAGTTGAAGAGAAACCCGAGCGTGCCTTCCACACGGCCTCTGGCCCGGGGGCTCGTAAGGCGCCGGGCGCGGCCCTCACGGTGTGTCTGTCTGTTGCAGGCACTGGAACTGCGTAGACGTGGCTTCTGGACACTCAACTATCAAACGAGCAAACACACACACACACACACACGCAATCAATCAGTCAGTCAGTCAGTCAGTCAGTCAATCAATCAATCAATCAATTGCAATCTTGTTTTTGAAAAAAAAAAAAAAAAAAAAAAACAGGATTTATGCATGGATTTATGTCTTTCATTATTTATTTATTTATTTATTAGAAAGGAGGGGAAACTCACTAGAGGACTGCAGACTGGACACAGGCGTGGAAAAGTTCTCGGCTACTGCTCCTGGAAGACAGAGCGCTCCTTGGGCAGCAGGCAGCTGCATTGCATCATGGGTAATCATCCTGTTTTTAGACAAAGAAAGGAGTGCACCGTTCCCAGTGGCACTGCAATACCGGGTCGATGCGTGGAGCGGACGGAGCAAGCCCCTCTTCCGACTCCCTGTTCAAAAAATCCATTTAATATATAGTCCTCGGGTAGAGGACGTATCAGATATTAAACTGATAAGAACAGATACTACACTTGATCTTAGCCAAAAGGCCGAGAAGCGATAACCCACAACTGCACCTGGCGCGGGGGGGCGTTCTGGGCCACGAGAGGCTCAGCCGTGGGGGCCCTGGAAAGGGGCCACTTACTGGGGAGACTCCAGAGTAACAGGGATCAACCAGCCAGAGTAACAGAGATCAACTAGGCAGAGGAACAGAGATCAACCAGGAGAGATCAACTAGAAGAGATCAACTAGCCAGAGGAGAACAGGACAGACTACAAACTTGACTTTAGACAGGTAGGTGATGCTCCGCCGAAGCAGAGCTTCCAAAAATACCGTAAACTCGGGGGTGTTCCCCTCCACGGAAATCTTTAGTAAAAGGCGAAAGATTTGTACGAGTTGAAGAGAAACCCGAGCGTGCCTTCCACACGGCCTCTGGCCCGGGGGCTCGTAAGGCGCCGGGCGCGGCCCTCACGGTGTGTCTGTCTGTTGCAGGCACTGGAACTGCGTAGACGTGGCTTCTGGACACTCAACTATCAAACGAGCAAACACACACACACACACACACACAATCAATCAGTCAGTCAGTCAGTCAGTCAGTCAATCAATCAATCAATCAATTGCAATCTTGTTTTTGAAAAAAAAAAAAAAAAAAAAAAACAGGATTTATGCATGGATTTATGTCTTTCATTATTTATTTATTTATTTATTAGAAAGGAGGGGAAACTCACTAGAGGACTGCAGACTGGACACAGGCGTGGAAAAGTTCTCGGCTACTGCTCCTGGAAGACAGAGCGCTCCTTGGGCAGCAGGCAGCTGCATTGCATCATGGGTAATCATCCTGTTTTTAGACAAAGAAAGGAGTGCACCGTTCCCAGTGGCACTGCAATACCGGGTCGATGCGTGGAGCGGACGGAGCAAGCCCCTCTTCCGACTCCCTGTTCAAAAAATCCATTTAATATATAGTCCTCGGGTAGAGGACGTATCAGATATTAAACTGATAAGAACAGATACTACACTTGATCTTAGCCAAAAGGCCGAGAAGCGATAACCCACAACTGCACCTGGCGCGGGGGGGCGTTCTGGGCCACGAGAGGCTCAGCCGTGGGGGCCCTGGAAAGGGGCCACTTACTGGGGAGACTCCAGAGTAACAGGGATCAACCAGCCAGAGTAACAGAGATCAACTAGGCAGAGGAACAGAGATCAACCAGGAGAGATCAACTAGAAGAGATCAACTAGCCAGAGGAGAACAGGACAGACTACAAACTTGACTTTAGACAGGTAGGTGATGCTCCGCCGAAGCAGAGCTTCCAAAAATACCGTAAACTCGGGGGTGTTCCCCTCCACGGAAATCTTTAGTAAAAGGCGAAAGATTTGTACGAGTTGAAGAGAAACCCGAGCGTGCCTTCCACACGGCCTCTGGCCCGGGGGCTCGTAAGGCGCCGGGCGCGGCCCTCACGGTGTGTCTGTCTGTTGCAGGCACTGGAACTGCGTAGACGTGGCTTCTGGACACTCAACTATCAAACGAGCAAACACACACACACACACACACGCAATCAATCAGTCAGTCAGTCAGTCAGTCAGTCAATCAATCAATCAATCAATTGCAATCTTGTTTTTGAAAAAAAAAAAAAAAAAAAAAAACAGGATTTATGCATGGATTTATGTCTTTCATTATTTATTTATTTATTTATTAGAAAGGAGGGGAAACTCACTAGAGGACTGCAGACTGGACACAGGCGTGGAAAAGTTCTCGGCTACTGCTCCTGGAAGACAGAGCGCTCCTTGGGCAGCAGGCAGCTGCATTGCATCATGGGTAATCATCCTGTTTTTAGACAAAGAAAGGAGTGCACCGTTCCCAGTGGCACTGCAATACCGGGTCGATGCGTGGAGCGGACGGAGCAAGCCCCTCTTCCGACTCCCTGTTCAAAAAATCCATTTAATATATAGTCCTCGGGTAGAGGACGTATCAGATATTAAACTGATAAGAACAGATACTACACTTGATCTTAGCCAAAAGGCCGAGAAGCGATAACCCACAACTGCACCTGGCGCGGGGGGGCGTTCTGGGCCACGAGAGGCTCAGCCGTGGGGGCCCTGGAAAGGGGCCACTTACTGGGGAGACTCCAGAGTAACAGGGATCAACCAGCCAGAGTAACAGAGATCAACTAGGCAGAGGAACAGAGATCAACCAGGAGAGATCAACTAGAAGAGATCAACTAGCCAGAGGAGAACAGGACAGACTACAAACTTGACTTTAGACAGGTAGGTGATGCTCCGCCGAAGCAGAGCTTCCAAAAATACCGTAAACTCGGGGGTGTTCCCCTCCACGGAAATCTTTAGTAAAAGGCGAAAGATTTGTACGAGTTGAAGAGAAACCCGAGCGTGCCTTCCACACGGCCTCTGGCCCGGGGGCTCGTAAGGCGCCGGGCGCGGCCCTCACGGTGTGTCTGTCTGTTGCAGGCACTGGAACTGCGTAGACGTGGCTTCTGGACACTCAACTATCAAACGAGCAAACACACACACACACACACACGCAATCAATCAGTCAGTCAGTCAGTCAGTCAGTCAATCAATCAATCAATCAATTGCAATCTTGTTTTTGAAAAAAAAAAAAAAAAAAAAAAACAGGATTTATGCATGGATTTATGTCTTTCATTATTTATTTATTTATTTATTAGAAAGGAGGGGAAACTCACTAGAGGACTGCAGACTGGACACAGGCGTGGAAAAGTTCTCGGCTACTGCTCCTGGAAGACAGAGCGCTCCTTGGGCAGCAGGCAGCTGCATTGCATCATGGGTAATCATCCTGTTTTTAGACAAAGAAAGGAGTGCACCGTTCCCAGTGGCACTGCAATACCGGGTCGATGCGTGGAGCGGACGGAGCAAGCCCCTCTTCCGACTCCCTGTTCAAAAAATCCATTTAATATATAGTCCTCGGGTAGAGGACGTATCAGATATTAAACTGATAAGAACAGATACTACACTTGATCTTAGCCAAAAGGCCGAGAAGCGATAACCCACAACTGCACCTGGCGCGGGGGGGCGTTCTGGGCCACGAGAGGCTCAGCCGTGGGGGCCCTGGAAAGGGGCCACTTACTGGGGAGACTCCAGAGTAACAGGGATCAACCAGCCAGAGTAACAGAGATCAACTAGGCAGAGGAACAGAGATCAACCAGGAGAGATCAACTAGAAGAGATCAACTAGCCAGAGGAGAACAGGACAGACTACAAACTTGACTTTAGACAGGTAGGTGATGCTCCGCCGAAGCAGAGCTTCCAAAAATACCGTAAACTCGGGGGTGTTCCCCTCCACGGAAATCTTTAGTAAAAGGCGAAAGATTTGTACGAGTTGAAGAGAAACCCGAGCGTGCCTTCCACACGGCCTCTGGCCCGGGGGCTCGTAAGGCGCCGGGCGCGGCCCTCACGGTGTGTCTGTCTGTTGCAGGCACTGGAACTGCGTAGACGTGGCTTCTGGACACTCAACTATCAAACGAGCAAACACACACACACACACACACACAATCAATCAGTCAGTCAGTCAGTCAGTCAGTCAATCAATCAATCAATCAATTGCAATCTTGTTTTTGAAAAAAAAAAAAAAAAAAAAAAACAGGATTTATGCATGGATTTATGTCTTTCATTATTTATTTATTTATTTATTAGAAAGGAGGGGAAACTCACTAGAGGACTGCAGACTGGACACAGGCGTGGAAAAGTTCTCGGCTACTGCTCCTGGAAGACAGAGCGCTCCTTGGGCAGCAGGCAGCTGCATTGCATCATGGGTAATCATCCTGTTTTTAGACAAAGAAAGGAGTGCACCGTTCCCAGTGGCACTGCAATACCGGGTCGATGCGTGGAGCGGACGGAGCAAGCCCCTCTTCCGACTCCCTGTTCAAAAAATCCATTTAATATATAGTCCTCGGGTAGAGGACGTATCAGATATTAAACTGATAAGAACAGATACTACACTTGATCTTAGCCAAAAGGCCGAGAAGCGATAACCCACAACTGCACCTGGCGCGGGGGGGCGTTCTGGGCCACGAGAGGCTCAGCCGTGGGGGCCCTGGAAAGGGGCCACTTACTGGGGAGACTCCAGAGTAACAGGGATCAACCAGCCAGAGTAACAGAGATCAACTAGGCAGAGGAACAGAGATCAACCAGGAGAGATCAACTAGAAGAGATCAACTAGCCAGAGGAGAACAGGACAGACTACAAACTTGACTTTAGACAGGTAGGTGATGCTCCGCCGAAGCAGAGCTTCCAAAAATACCGTAAACTCGGGGGTGTTCCCCTCCACGGAAATCTTTAGTAAAAGGCGAAAGATTTGTACGAGTTGAAGAGAAACCCGAGCGTGCCTTCCACACGGCCTCTGGCCCGGGGGCTCGTAAGGCGCCGGGCGCGGCCCTCACGGTGTGTCTGTCTGTTGCAGGCACTGGAACTGCGTAGACGTGGCTTCTGGACACTCAACTATCAAACGAGCAAACACACACACACACACACACGCAATCAATCAGTCAGTCAGTCAGTCAGTCAGTCAATCAATCAATCAATCAATTGCAATCTTGTTTTTGAAAAAAAAAAAAAAAAAAAAAAACAGGATTTATGCATGGATTTATGTCTTTCATTATTTATTTATTTATTTATTAGAAAGGAGGGGAAACTCACTAGAGGACTGCAGACTGGACACAGGCGTGGAAAAGTTCTCGGCTACTGCTCCTGGAAGACAGAGCGCTCCTTGGGCAGCAGGCAGCTGCATTGCATCATGGGTAATCATCCTGTTTTTAGACAAAGAAAGGAGTGCACCGTTCCCAGTGGCACTGCAATACCGGGTCGATGCGTGGAGCGGACGGAGCAAGCCCCTCTTCCGACTCCCTGTTCAAAAAATCCATTTAATATATAGTCCTCGGGTAGAGGACGTATCAGATATTAAACTGATAAGAACAGATACTACACTTGATCTTAGCCAAAAGGCCGAGAAGCGATAACCCACAACTGCACCTGGCGCGGGGGGGCGTTCTGGGCCACGAGAGGCTCAGCCGTGGGGGCCCTGGAAAGGGGCCACTTACTGGGGAGACTCCAGAGTAACAGGGATCAACCAGCCAGAGTAACAGAGATCAACTAGGCAGAGGAACAGAGATCAACCAGGAGAGATCAACTAGAAGAGATCAACTAGCCAGAGGAGAACAGGACAGACTACAAACTTGACTTTAGACAGGTAGGTGATGCTCCGCCGAAGCAGAGCTTCCAAAAATACCGTAAACTCGGGGGTGTTCCCCTCCACGGAAATCTTTAGTAAAAGGCGAAAGATTTGTACGAGTTGAAGAGAAACCCGAGCGTGCCTTCCACACGGCCTCTGGCCCGGGGGCTCGTAAGGCGCCGGGCGCGGCCCTCACGGTGTGTCTGTCTGTTGCAGGCACTGGAACTGCGTAGACGTGGCTTCTGGACACTCAACTATCAAACGAGCAAACACACACACACACACACACACAATCAATCAGTCAGTCAGTCAGTCAGTCAGTCAATCAATCAATCAATCAATTGCAATCTTGTTTTTGAAAAAAAAAAAAAAAAAAAAAAACAGGATTTATGCATGGATTTATGTCTTTCATTATTTATTTATTTATTTATTAGAAAGGAGGGGAAACTCACTAGAGGACTGCAGACTGGACACAGGCGTGGAAAAGTTCTCGGCTACTGCTCCTGGAAGACAGAGCGCTCCTTGGGCAGCAGGCAGCTGCATTGCATCATGGGTAATCATCCTGTTTTTAGACAAAGAAAGGAGTGCACCGTTCCCAGTGGCACTGCAATACCGGGTCGATGCGTGGAGCGGACGGAGCAAGCCCCTCTTCCGACTCCCTGTTCAAAAAATCCATTTAATATATAGTCCTCGGGTAGAGGACGTATCAGATATTAAACTGATAAGAACAGATACTACACTTGATCTTAGCCAAAAGGCCGAGAAGCGATAACCCACAACTGCACCTGGCGCGGGGGGGCGTTCTGGGCCACGAGAGGCTCAGCCGTGGGGGCCCTGGAAAGGGGCCACTTACTGGGGAGACTCCAGAGTAACAGGGATCAACCAGCCAGAGTAACAGAGATCAACTAGGCAGAGGAACAGAGATCAACCAGGAGAGATCAACTAGAAGAGATCAACTAGCCAGAGGAGAACAGGACAGACTACAAACTTGACTTTAGACAGGTAGGTGATGCTCCGCCGAAGCAGAGCTTCCAAAAATACCGTAAACTCGGGGGTGTTCCCCTCCACGGAAATCTTTAGTAAAAGGCGAAAGATTTGTACGAGTTGAAGAGAAACCCGAGCGTGCCTTCCACACGGCCTCTGGCCCGGGGGCTCGTAAGGCGCCGGGCGCGGCCCTCACGGTGTGTCTGTCTGTTGCAGGCACTGGAACTGCGTAGACGTGGCTTCTGGACACTCAACTATCAAACGAGCAAACACACACACACACACACACACAATCAATCAGTCAGTCAGTCAGTCAGTCAGTCAATCAATCAATCAATCAATTGCAATCTTGTTTTTGAAAAAAAAAAAAAAAAAAAAAAACAGGATTTATGCATGGATTTATGTCTTTCATTATTTATTTATTTATTTATTAGAAAGGAGGGGAAACTCACTAGAGGACTGCAGACTGGACACAGGCGTGGAAAAGTTCTCGGCTACTGCTCCTGGAAGACAGAGCGCTCCTTGGGCAGCAGGCAGCTGCATTGCATCATGGGTAATCATCCTGTTTTTAGACAAAGAAAGGAGTGCACCGTTCCCAGTGGCACTGCAATACCGGGTCGATGCGTGGAGCGGACGGAGCAAGCCCCTCTTCCGACTCCCTGTTCAAAAAATCCATTTAATATATAGTCCTCGGGTAGAGGACGTATCAGATATTAAACTGATAAGAACAGATACTACACTTGATCTTAGCCAAAAGGCCGAGAAGCGATAACCCACAACTGCACCTGGCGCGGGGGGGCGTTCTGGGCCACGAGAGGCTCAGCCGTGGGGGCCCTGGAAAGGGGCCACTTACTGGGGAGACTCCAGAGTAACAGGGATCAACCAGCCAGAGTAACAGAGATCAACTAGGCAGAGGAACAGAGATCAACCAGGAGAGATCAACTAGAAGAGATCAACTAGCCAGAGGAGAACAGGACAGACTACAAACTTGACTTTAGACAGGTAGGTGATGCTCCGCCGAAGCAGAGCTTCCAAAAATACCGTAAACTCGGGGGTGTTCCCCTCCACGGAAATCTTTAGTAAAAGGCGAAAGATTTGTACGAGTTGAAGAGAAACCCGAGCGTGCCTTCCACACGGCCTCTGGCCCGGGGGCTCGTAAGGCGCCGGGCGCGGCCCTCACGGTGTGTCTGTCTGTTGCAGGCACTGGAACTGCGTAGACGTGGCTTCTGGACACTCAACTATCAAACGAGCAAACACACACACACACACACACACAATCAATCAGTCAGTCAGTCAGTCAGTCAGTCAATCAATCAATCAATCAATTGCAATCTTGTTTTTGAAAAAAAAAAAAAAAAAAAAAAACAGGATTTATGCATGGATTTATGTCTTTCATTATTTATTTATTTATTTATTAGAAAGGAGGGGAAACTCACTAGAGGACTGCAGACTGGACACAGGCGTGGAAAAGTTCTCGGCTACTGCTCCTGGAAGACAGAGCGCTCCTTGGGCAGCAGGCAGCTGCATTGCATCATGGGTAATCATCCTGTTTTTAGACAAAGAAAGGAGTGCACCGTTCCCAGTGGCACTGCAATACCGGGTCGATGCGTGGAGCGGACGGAGCAAGCCCCTCTTCCGACTCCCTGTTCAAAAAATCCATTTAATATATAGTCCTCGGGTAGAGGACGTATCAGATATTAAACTGATAAGAACAGATTTTTTCTTTCGAAAAAATTTATTGACACTAGGTCTCAGTTATATTTCACATTACATTGTTGTTTTTCATATTACATTGTTGTTTTTCACATTACATGTTTTTCACATTACATGTTTTTCACATTACATGTTTTTCACATTACATTGTTGTTTTCTTTTCACTTCATACATTGTTCTTTTCTTCAAAGTTTCACAGTCTTTTTCACAATTTCACAGTCTTTTTCAGTCACCTTTCACTCTTCTTTTAAAAAACATTTTTGCAATAAATATATTAAAACAGAGTGAGTGTGTGTGTTGTGTGTAGAAAAAGTCCGTGGAGTGTATGTAAAAGAGTCCATGTATGTTAAAAAACAGTGAGTGGTAAAAACAAATAAATAAATGCTATGAAAACAGTAAAACTTCCTCATGCAGGACCAGGGTGAGCCTCCTCCAGGCTGGCTCCACCCCCCCCTCCATCACACATCAGGGCTGCCGCTTCGGACGGCTCAGCGGAGACCCTCACCCTACGCCCGCTGCTCCAGCCCTCTTTGTGTCTCTTTGCGGGGGTGCGTTGGCGGGAATCAGGTACCCGTGGTGGCCGGGACCCTCCTGCGTGTGACCCCGACCCCCTCCGATTGGCGATGTGCGGCGCCTCCTGCAGCGCAGATGTTCCCAGATGGTCCCAGCCGCCGAGCGCGTGGAGGGGCACCGTCACATGCTTCCCCACCAGCAGGTTCCTGGAGGTCCGCAAGGTGGCCTTCACCCTGTTTAGGGTGAGCCAGAGCGCAGTAAAGTCGGCGGCTGGAGGACTCTCCAGCCTCTGACCCACCCCATGTACCGCTACCCGGTACTCCAGGGAGCGGACCTCCCCCGCCGGCAGGCTCGGACTTGTCAGGGGGCCGGTCGTGGTCCACGGGTCCCCTGCCACACTGCTCACCCGGGGCGCATGCCTCACGGTCTCCGGTCTGCCACCCCCGGACCGTGGGCAGATGGGACTCTTTGCCGTGCCCCGGGGATGCATCACGGCCCTGACCGGTAGGGCCTCATGAGCCGCCATCCGCGACCGATCCCTCCGTGTGTCCTGGAGGGCGGGGTGGGCCACGTTCCTCCATGCCTGGTTGGCCTCACGTACTGTGAGGCCAGGAACGGGGCTCACCTTCTCCTGGTCCTGCACAAGGAGAAGAAACATTTCCGTTAAAATAGTGTCACTTCGTATGTGGAGGGCAGTGTGCTTTAAACCTAAAAACAGGTGGGGGTCTGGGAGGCCCTTCCAGCTGTAACATTTTTTCTCAGCCTCTCCCACTAGGACCCCCACAGCAATAAAACCACTGCCCTCCACGAACCTAAAAAACACCTTTTCACGGGGATTAAAAGTCAGGACGGGTAAAAGGAAGGTTAAAATTTCAGTTGTTATAGTAATTAAAACCTTACCTCCACATCCGCCTTCCACCTCCAATGACCCCCGTTGACACGTTTTATTAAAAGGCACATACATTAAAACCATATAGAGATCAGGTGTCGATCTCTTGTGACACCTGCTCCTCTTTGATCCCCACTAGTCTGGGGCTTGGAGGTACACAGGTGTCTCCACCCTTAGGCCTCGCAGAGGAAATCTCTTGCGAGGCCTTTTGAGGCGTAGATACTCTCAGCGCCTCACATAGTGAAAAGGACTCCTCGAAGAGTGGAGCTTCATCGACCACCAGACAGCGCGAGTCTTCCGGTGAGGAACTACTCGGCTGCTGCTGTCGATGCTTCTTCCCCCACCCAGGGGCAGGGGGAGACTCCAAGGGCCTTTTCGCTGATTGCGCATTTGGGAGTGAGAGGGACTCTTCACTCCCGCTGGAGGCCCCCCCAAAGAGGTCCACAGTAGTCATAGAGGGGGCAGACTCAGATGACTCCTCCCCCACCGACTCCTCCTCCTCCTCCACCAACTCCTCCTCCTCCACCACTTCCACCTGGTCCGCCTCCTCCTGTACTACTGCTTCGGGGGTGGCCTCCAGGACCTGCTGTGACTCTGCCCTGACGCTAGCTCCGCCCCCAACCTCTTGGCCAGACCCCGAGGCTGACTGGAGGTTTTCACCTCCCTCAAAAACCTCAGGGTCCGCCTCCACCACCACTTCCTTCTCTTTCTCTTGTTCTGGGCCATGTGGCCCGGCGGCCATTTCGGTGGCCTCCGGACCATGCGGCCCGGCGGCCATTTCAGTGGCCTCCGGACCATGCGGCCCAGGTGGCTTTCTGGTGGTTTTCATTTTGTTGGCATAGCTATTAGGGCAATCTCTGAAAAGATGGTCGAGCTTATTACAGAGATTGCACTTTCTGCCATTGGGACACTCTTCAAACTTGTGCCCAATCTCTCTACACTTTCCACAGACGAGTTCTTTACATGCTTGGGCTAGGTGCCCACTTTTGCCGCACTTGCGGCAAAGTTTGGGCATTCCTTGGTAATGAATGTAGCCCCTATTAAGGCCCAACACTATCATGGACGGAATATGCCTCAGGCCAAGGTAACTGCTCTGGTCTTCCCATTGTTTAATGGGAACTCGCCAAGAGCAGTTCCATATGCCATCCTCGTCATAAACCTTGATAGGTTGTGCCTTAACGGAGCAAAATCTAGCCAGCCATGTGCTAATGTCTTCTCCAGTCACTGTCTCATTAAACATCCTGACGATCACCACTTTCTGTGAATCGTCAGTCAGCTTTTCAACAGTGAACATGGAGAGCTGGCTCCTAGCCTCTTCAAAAGTAACCCAGAACTGTTTTAATAGTGTAGCGGAGCGGAAGCTAACATCAAATCCCTTGTTATAGGGCAGAGTCACAATACAATTCAGGTCATCCGGGGTAAAAAGGAGGACTCCCTGGATCAGCTTCCTGGAGAAGTCCAATCTGGACAACTCCAGGAGCTGTCCGTTCACCTCCTTAAAATTAAAGCGCACACTGTGGTGCCTCCGCACGCCGGCACTGGCAGCCGACATGGTGGAGACACCAGCAGTGAGGCTAACTGCTAAAAAACACTAAAACAGGAAATAAATATCTAAAACAATAAATAGATATTTACTAAAACACTTTAAAACTTTAAAAACCAGCCAATGAAGAATAAAAATTGCGCTTACCTGCTTGCGAGGAAGATGGTGTGTTCCTTCGAGATGAGCCCCAATGCACGAGGACCAAGGCCAACTGCCTAGGACCCGATCCCGGTCAGCTAGGACAAGTTCAATCTTCTCTGCGTGCTTTTTGACCAATGCCACGAAGACAAGGATCTTGCCACACGCAGAGCGATCGAATCTTAGCCAAAAGGCCGAGAAGCGATAACCCACAACTGCACCTGGCGCGGGGGGGCGTTCTGGGCCACGAGAGGCTCAGCCGTGGGGGCCCTGGAAAGGGGCCACTTACTGGGGAGACTCCAGAGTAACAGGGATCAACCAGCCAGAGTAACAGAGATCAACTAGGCAGAGGAACAGAGATCAACCAGGAGAGATCAACTAGAAGAGATCAACTAGCCAGAGGAGAACAGGACAGACTACAAACTTGACTTTAGACAGGTAGGTGATGCTCCGCCGAAGCAGAGCTTCCAAAAATACCGTAAACTCGGGGGTGTTCCCCTCCACGGAAATCTTTAGTAAAAGGCGAAAGATTTGTACGAGTTGAAGAGAAACCCGAGCGTGCCTTCCACACGGCCTCTGGCCCGGGGGCTCGTAAGGCGCCGGGCGCGGCCCTCACGGTGTGTCTGTCTGTTGCAGGCACTGGAACTGCGTAGACGTGGCTTCTGGACACTCAACTATCAAACGAGCAAACACACACACACACACACACACAATCAATCAGTCAGTCAGTCAGTCAGTCAGTCAATCAATCAATCAATCAATTGCAATCTTGTTTTTGAAAAAAAAAAAAAAAAAAAAAAACAGGATTTATGCATGGATTTATGTCTTTCATTATTTATTTATTTATTTATTAGAAAGGAGGGGAAACTCACTAGAGGACTGCAGACTGGACACAGGCGTGGAAAAGTTCTCGGCTACTGCTCCTGGAAGACAGAGCGCTCCTTGGGCAGCAGGCAGCTGCATTGCATCATGGGTAATCATCCTGTTTTTAGACAAAGAAAGGAGTGCACCGTTCCCAGTGGCACTGCAATACCGGGTCGATGCGTGGAGCGGACGGAGCAAGCCCCTCTTCCGACTCCCTGTTCAAAAAATCCATTTAATATATAGTCCTCGGGTAGAGGACGTATCAGATATTAAACTGATAAGAACAGATACTACACTTGATCTTAGCCAAAAGGCCGAGAAGCGATAACCCACAACTGCACCTGGCGCGGGGGGGCGTTCTGGGCCACGAGAGGCTCAGCCGTGGGGGCCCTGGAAAGGGGCCACTTACTGGGGAGACTCCAGAGTAACAGGGATCAACCAGCCAGAGTAACAGAGATCAACTAGGCAGAGGAACAGAGATCAACCAGGAGAGATCAACTAGAAGAGATCAACTAGCCAGAGGAGAACAGGACAGACTACAAACTTGACTTTAGACAGGTAGGTGATGCTCCGCCGAAGCAGAGCTTCCAAAAATACCGTAAACTCGGGGGTGTTCCCCTCCACGGAAATCTTTAGTAAAAGGCGAAAGATTTGTACGAGTTGAAGAGAAACCCGAGCGTGCCTTCCACACGGCCTCTGGCCCGGGGGCTCGTAAGGCGCCGGGCGCGGCCCTCACGGTGTGTCTGTCTGTTGCAGGCACTGGAACTGCGTAGACGTGGCTTCTGGACACTCAACTATCAAACGAGCAAACACACACACACACACACACACAATCAATCAGTCAGTCAGTCAGTCAGTCAGTCAATCAATCAATCAATCAATTGCAATCTTGTTTTTGAAAAAAAAAAAAAAAAAAAAAACAGGATTTATGCATGGATTTATGTCTTTCATTATTTATTTATTTATTTATTAGAAAGGAGGGGAAACTCACTAGAGGACTGCAGACTGGACACAGGCGTGGAAAAGTTCTCGGCTACTGCTCCTGGAAGACAGAGCGCTCCTTGGGCAGCAGGCAGCTGCATTGCATCATGGGTAATCATCCTGTTTTTAGACAAAGAAAGGAGTGCACCGTTCCCAGTGGCACTGCAATACCGGGTCGATGCGTGGAGCGGACGGAGCAAGCCCCTCTTCCGACTCCCTGTTCAAAAAATCCATTTAATATATAGTCCTCGGGTAGAGGACGTATCAGATATTAAACTGATAAGAACAGATTTTTTCTTTCGAAAAAATTTATTGTCACTTTGTTTCAGTTTCACTTCACTTTTACATTTTACATTTTTTTCCTTTTTTCAATTTCACAGTTTTTCAGTTTCACAGTTTTACATTTCACAAATTTTCACCACATTTTTTAACACATCATAAATAAATACATTACACAATTTTTTTAAAACCGGTGGTGTGTGTGTATGTAAAAGAGTCTTTGTCTGTGTCTGTAAAATCCATGGGATATGTAAAAATCCTTAAAGAAAAACCTGTAATCAGAAATTTAAAAATCTCTCCATGCAGGACCGGGGTTCGCCACCTCCAGGGTAGCGTCGCCCCCACCCTCCATCACAGCAGCAGGGCCGCCGCTTCTTGCCGCCCAGCGGAGACAAAACACCCCGAGCCCGCAGCTCCAGCCCTCTCGTGTTCTTCGACACTTGTCGGGGGGGCATCCGGCGGGAATCAGGAACAGTGGTGGCCGAGACCCCCCTGCGTGAAGCCCCGACCCCCTCCGAATGGCCATGCTCGCCGCCTCCTGCTGTGCAGATGTTTCCAGCCGCCAAGGCACGAGGAGGGGCAGCGTCGCACGCCTCCACCAGCAGGTCCTGGAGGTCCGCAGTACGGTACTCACACTGGTTAGAGTGAGCCAGAGCGCATGGACATCTGCGGCTGGTAGACCCTCCAGCCTCTGACTCCCCCCATGTACCGCTACCCGATACAGCAGTGGGCGGACCTCCCCCACCAGTGGATTCGGGCTTGCCAGGGGGCCGGTCGTGGCCCACGGGTCCCCTGCCACGCTGCGCTTCCCGGAACACGTGCCCCACTGGCTCTGGTCTGCCGCACCCAGGCCGTGGACTGCACGCACTCTTTCTTGTGCTCCGGGAGCGCATCACAGCTCCTGACCGGTGGAGTCTCCTGGGCTGCCTTCCACGACGGACTCCTCTGTCTGGTCCAGAGGGCAGGGGCTCCCTTCCTCCCAGTCCTGCACAGAAGAGACACACATACATTAAAACAGTGACACCCCGCCCATCCAGACTGCTCTGGACGGGCAGGTTAAAAACACACTTTATTTTAAAACTGGGTTTAAAATACTTCAGGGAGAGGGCAGCCGAATTATCTCCGCGGACCAGGTGGGGGTCTGGGAGGCTCTGCTTTCCCCATTTTCCTTCTTTTTTCTCCTGGGGTGGCCTCTCCCACTTGGGCCCCCACCTGCCATGGTCCGCCGCCCCCTCTGAACCTAAAATAATCAATAAAAGGGGACTAAAAACAACACATGTTAATAACAATCCAGGTAAAAGTTCTAATTTAAAAATTAAAACCTTACCTGTAATTGTTAAAAATCCCCTCAAACCCAGTTTAAAACAATTCAAAGTGCAGTTAAAACAGTATGACATCAGATGTCTATTGATATCTGCTCTTCCTTCATCCCCACTAAACGGGGATCAGGTGGATGGCAGATAACCCCCGCCTCAGTCCCCACAGAGCTGGGCTCTTGCGGCTCCTTTGGCGAGGATGTTCTCAGCGCTTCGTTTAAGAAAAAGTCATTTGGTGGAGATGAGCTGGGAGGCCACAGTCGGTTCAGGTCCGCCGAGTCTGCCGACTCGGAGCTACCTGACCGCTGATTCGCCCGGCTCTTCTTCCCCACCATTTCTGGCGGGGGAGACTCCCGACTTCTCTTAGCCACTTGCGCACTTGGGAGTGAAAGGGCTACTTCACTCCCGCTGGAGGTTACACTCCCCTCCTCGTCTATCACCAGGGAGCCAGAGGCCTCCCTTTCATTTTCATCATCCGGTACTGGTTCAAGACTCGGTTGGGGAGTGGCCTCCAGCAACTGCTCTGACTCTACCTGGCTGCTAGCTCCGCCCCCCGCTTCTTGGCCAGTCCCTGAGCTCGGCGGGAGATCTCCCGCCGAAACCACAGGGACCGCCTCCTCCACGGTCTCTTTGTTTGAGTTTTCATGGCCGCTCGTGCCATGCGGCGGGGCGGCCATTTTGTTGGCCTTGAGCTTATTTGCAAAGCTCTTAGGGCAATCTCTGAAGAGGTGGTTGGAATCCCCACAAAGATTGCACTGTCTGCCATTGGGACACAGGTCGTAAGTGTGCCCAATTTGTCTACACTTTCCACAAACTATTTCTGGACACGCTTGAGCTAGGTGCCCCAGTTTGCCGCACTTGCGGCAAAGCTTGGGGCTACCATTGTAGAAAATGTTGCCTCTGTTCGGGCCCAAAACTATCATGGAAGGGATAGGCCTCAGGCGAAAGTACCCGCTCGGGTCTTCCCATTGTTGAATGGGAACTCTCCACGAGCAGGTCCACACGCCATCTTGGTCTAAACCCTTGAGAGCTGGGCCTTTCACGGTGCAATATCTTTTAAGCCAGGTCACGATATCTTCTCCTGTAACTGTTTCATTGAACATCTGGACAATCACTGTTTTAAGTGAATTGTCACAGAGTTTCTCCACAGTACAAAAGTTAAACTGGCTCTTAACATTCTCGAAAGCAGTCCAGAAACTTGTTAGCAGACTAGCCGAGCAGAAGCTAACATCATAGCCCTTTCCACCAGGTAGAGTCACTATACAGTTTAAATCCTCCGGCTTGAAACCCAACACTTTCTGTACATATTTTCTGGAAAAATCAAGCCGGGAAAGAGGTAGTGGTTTCCCCCCTACCTCCTTTAAAACAAATCGCACGCTGTGGTGCCTCTTCACGTCAGCACGTGGAGCTGACATGATAGAGGCACCAACAGCCTACAACACTGCTAAAAATCTAAAATTGCCAATAAATAGCTAAAACTATAAATACAATAAATACTAAAAAGCTTTAAAAACACTAAAAACCAACAGTGATGAATTGAAATTGCACCTTACCTGTAAGTGTGGTATCTCTTCTCCTTGGCTAGCTGGAAACGAAAATCCTGAGGAGAAGAGGGAACCACTGAAGTCCTGGGGAATGGGGCCAAAGCCTACCGGCAAGACTCCTCCTCCAGACGCCGGACGAGTGCAATCTCCTCCCAGATGCTAACGATCCAAGTCACAAAGACTGAGATCACGCCGCACCAGGGAGCGATCACTATCTTAGCCAAAAGGCCGAGAAGCGATAACCCACAACTGCACCTGGCGCGGGGGGGCGTTCTGGGCCACGAGAGGCTCAGCCGTGGGGGCCCTGGAAAGGGGCCACTTACTGGGGAGACTCCAGAGTAACAGGGATCAACCAGCCAGAGTAACAGAGATCAACTAGGCAGAGGAACAGAGATCAACCAGGAGAGATCAACTAGAAGAGATCAACTAGCCAGAGGAGAACAGGACAGACTACAAACTTGACTTTAGACAGGTAGGTGATGCTCCGCCGAAGCAGAGCTTCCAAAAATACCGTAAACTCGGGGGTGTTCCCCTCCACGGAAATCTTTAGTAAAAGGCGAAAGATTTGTACGAGTTGAAGAGAAACCCGAGCGTGCCTTCCACACGGCCTCTGGCCCGGGGGCTCGTAAGGCGCCGGGCGCGGCCCTCACGGTGTGTCTGTCTGTTGCAGGCACTGGAACTGCGTAGACGTGGCTTCTGGACACTCAACTATCAAACGAGCAAACACACACACACACACACACACAATCAATCAGTCAGTCAGTCAGTCAGTCAGTCAATCAATCAATCAATCAATTGCAATCTTGTTTTTGAAAAAAAAAAAAAAAAAAAAAAACAGGATTTATGCATGGATTTATGTCTTTCATTATTTATTTATTTATTTATTAGAAAGGAGGGGAAACTCACTAGAGGACTGCAGACTGGACACAGGCGTGGAAAAGTTCTCGGCTACTGCTCCTGGAAGACAGAGCGCTCCTTGGGCAGCAGGCAGCTGCATTGCATCATGGGTAATCATCCTGTTTTTAGACAAAGAAAGGAGTGCACCGTTCCCAGTGGCACTGCAATACCGGGTCGATGCGTGGAGCGGACGGAGCAAGCCCCTCTTCCGACTCCCTGTTCAAAAAATCCATTTAATATATAGTCCTCGGGTAGAGGACGTATCAGATATTAAACTGATAAGAACAGATTTTTTTTCTGTTTAAATTGTTTTATTAGAAAAACCATCCATTTGCCATCACATTTTTACACCACATTTCACCCACAACCCTTCACCAATACCTTCCAACCAACCAGCACCATTTTTATTTCATACATATATTCCATACACTTTATACCACATCAACAGAAACCCCCAAAACCTATATTTAAACCCAGCAAAAAGGACAGCTCACACCTGACCAAAAGCAAACAGGACAGCTCACACCTGACCAAAAGCAAACAGGACAGCTCACACCTGACCAAAAGCAAAAACAGGACAGCTCACACCTGACCCAAAAGAAACACATTTTCAAACCCCCATGTGCTCCTGCTAACTGGCCAATCAGCCAATTAGCACCCCATTTCCACCACCCTCCAAACAAAAGAACAAAGAAAACCCAACATGTGCTCGTGCGGCTAACTAGCCTACATGCTAACTAGCCTCTCCCACCCTTCACCCACCCCACACCTTATTACAAACATTTTCACCCAAACAAAACTTTTCACCCATGTACAGCACCAAAAACCCTTCCCACCACCCTCAGACAGAACACATTTCACATACCCCAACGCTGTGCAAACCCCCCAAAAGGTCCTCAGCGTCTTTTCCTGGGCCTGAACGGGCCATTCTCCTCCTCCTCACTCACCCCGTGGTCCCGCAGGTCTGGAGGCGGCTCCGGCCCAAAGGCTGGACGTGGCGTGTCCTCCACCACCCGGGACGGCTCCGGCCCGAAGGATGGCGAGGCCTCCACCATACGCTCCTCTCCGTCCTCGTCCGCCTCGCTGCTAGGCTCGACAGACCAGCAATGGGCCTCCCTCTCCTGCTCCGTCGTCACTTCCACCTTGGCGCCCTCAGCCCCAACAGCGGCGAGGATCCCGGTCAGGCACTCCTTCTCTCCCGTCTCCTCCACTCTCCTCTCCTTCCCCCCGGTGTTCCCGTTCTCCTTCATCGCCCTCTTTCGCGCTGACCCTTGTAGCCTCATCTCCTCGTCCTCCGCGCAACGCCCCCAGTCGTCCACGCTGGTGGGGCCGAAGGCGTCCAGCAAAGGCGCTAGGGCCCTCTCCACCATCGAGTCCAGCACCCCCTCCTCCTCGTCGCCGTCTGAGAAGAGCACCGACCCCATCGACAGTCCTGATCCGATGGACCCCTCCTCGTCCTCCTCCGCTGCCTCCTCCTCCTCCTGCTGCTCTCCGGCCCTTACAGCCGCTGCCGGCGGAGACCTGGGCTGTCTCGGGTCTCTCTCTCTCCCAGCCCCCGAAAGTGCTACGTGGCTCGCCTCCGCCACCGTCTCTCCCTGGGTGGTGGTGGGGCCCGGTGCTACCGCTTCTCCCTCCTCCTCCACCGGAGGGGGCTCTCTCTCCTTTTCCCGGCCTTCACGCTCTTCCCCACTTCCTTCTTGTCCGCCATCTTGCCCATGAGGCGTGTGGGGGCCGCCATCTTGGCCATGCGGCACTCCGCTCTCCTGCCTCTCTCCGCCGCTCTCCTTACTCCCTCCGGCCTTCTGGGCGTATGACCAGGGGCCCCTCGGGCAGCCCCTATACAAGTGCCCAAGCTCCCCGCACATTGTACACCTTTTCGGGGCCGCACAATCCCTTGAGTCGTGGGTGTCGGTATGGCAAAACCTACACCTCCTCCCCTTACAGTCCCTTCTATAATGCCCATATCCTCCACACTTCCTGCACTCCATCGGCTGCCCAGCATAAGACACAATCACCCTGTCCGGCCCAATGTTCACCGTGTTGGGCAGGTGCACCACCCCACCCGGTGCCTTTACATCCTCCTTCAGCCGCACTAGATACCTGAGCTTGCAGGTCCAGAACCCCCCTATGTCTAGTAGCTCTGTCCCTCCAAGCACCTCC
This sequence comes from Sprattus sprattus, assembly GCF_963457725.1. NCBI lineage: Eukaryota > Metazoa > Chordata > Actinopteri > Clupeiformes > Clupeidae > Sprattus > Sprattus sprattus. The sequence continues at coordinate 718,180 of NC_137923.1, read as the reverse complement.
TCACACCGACTCTTTAGGTACCATTCAATGTGGATACGCTCCAAAAAAGGGTTGTAAACTCTCACCACAACCGGAACGTGTCTCCTCTGATACAGGGGAGTCAAGCGATATCCCGGCAAAGCTCCGTCCTCCTTCTTCCTCCTCCACCGCTCCGAGAACCCCTCCACCAGCTTCTGGCTCCGAAAGGTCACCTCAAAGGCGAAGGGGCTCCCGGTCGATCCCACCGCTAGCACCTCCTGCGGCGTCTGCTCCATCACGTCCTTAAGAATCTCCTTCACGAAAACGTCTCTGCAGAATCCGTCCCTTACATCCTTCCTCGCAGTCTCCTCCAACTCCAGTCGCACGCTCCACCTCAGACGCGCCGTACCGGCCGCCGATCGCCCGCTTGTCGCCATCTTTTGGCAAGAACAGATACTACACTTGATCTTAGCCAAAAGGCCGAGAAGCGATAACCCACAACTGCACCTGGCGCGGGGGGGCGTTCTGGGCCACGAGAGGCTCAGCCGTGGGGGCCCTGGAAAGGGGCCACTTACTGGGGAGACTCCAGAGTAACAGGGATCAACCAGCCAGAGTAACAGAGATCAACTAGGCAGAGGAACAGAGATCAACCAGGAGAGATCAACTAGAAGAGATCAACTAGCCAGAGGAGAACAGGACAGACTACAAACTTGACTTTAGACAGGTAGGTGATGCTCCGCCGAAGCAGAGCTTCCAAAAATACCGTAAACTCGGGGGTGTTCCCCTCCACGGAAATCTTTAGTAAAAGGCGAAAGATTTGTACGAGTTGAAGAGAAACCCGAGCGTGCCTTCCACACGGCCTCTGGCCCGGGGGCTCGTAAGGCGCCGGGCGCGGCCCTCACGGTGTGTCTGTCTGTTGCAGGCACTGGAACTGCGTAGACGTGGCTTCTGGACACTCAACTATCAAACGAGCAAACACACACACACACACACACACAATCAATCAGTCAGTCAGTCAGTCAGTCAGTCAATCAATCAATCAATCAATTGCAATCTTGTTTTTGAAAAAAAAAAAAAAAAAAAAAAACAGGATTTATGCATGGATTTATGTCTTTCATTATTTATTTATTTATTTATTAGAAAGGAGGGGAAACTCACTAGAGGACTGCAGACTGGACACAGGCGTGGAAAAGTTCTCGGCTACTGCTCCTGGAAGACAGAGCGCTCCTTGGGCAGCAGGCAGCTGCATTGCATCATGGGTAATCATCCTGTTTTTAGACAAAGAAAGGAGTGCACCGTTCCCAGTGGCACTGCAATACCGGGTCGATGCGTGGAGCGGACGGAGCAAGCCCCTCTTCCGACTCCCTGTTCAAAAAATCCATTTAATATATAGTCCTCGGGTAGAGGACGTATCAGATATTAAACTGATAAGAACAGATACTACACTTGATCTTAGCCAAAAGGCCGAGAAGCGATAACCCACAACTGCACCTGGCGCGGGGGGGCGTTCTGGGCCACGAGAGGCTCAGCCGTGGGGGCCCTGGAAAGGGGCCACTTACTGGGGAGACTCCAGAGTAACAGGGATCAACCAGCCAGAGTAACAGAGATCAACTAGGCAGAGGAACAGAGATCAACCAGGAGAGATCAACTAGAAGAGATCAACTAGCCAGAGGAGAACAGGACAGACTACAAACTTGACTTTAGACAGGTAGGTGATGCTCCGCCGAAGCAGAGCTTCCAAAAATACCGTAAACTCGGGGGTGTTCCCCTCCACGGAAATCTTTAGTAAAAGGCGAAAGATTTGTACGAGTTGAAGAGAAACCCGAGCGTGCCTTCCACACGGCCTCTGGCCCGGGGGCTCGTAAGGCGCCGGGCGCGGCCCTCACGGTGTGTCTGTCTGTTGCAGGCACTGGAACTGCGTAGACGTGGCTTCTGGACACTCAACTATCAAACGAGCAAACACACACACACACACACACACAATCAATCAGTCAGTCAGTCAGTCAGTCAGTCAATCAATCAATCAATCAATTGCAATCTTGTTTTTGAAAAAAAAAAAAAAAAAAAAAAACAGGATTTATGCATGGATTTATGTCTTTCATTATTTATTTATTTATTTATTAGAAAGGAGGGGAAACTCACTAGAGGACTGCAGACTGGACACAGGCGTGGAAAAGTTCTCGGCTACTGCTCCTGGAAGACAGAGCGCTCCTTGGGCAGCAGGCAGCTGCATTGCATCATGGGTAATCATCCTGTTTTTAGACAAAGAAAGGAGTGCACCGTTCCCAGTGGCACTGCAATACCGGGTCGATGCGTGGAGCGGACGGAGCAAGCCCCTCTTCCGACTCCCTGTTCAAAAAATCCATTTAATATATAGTCCTCGGGTAGAGGACGTATCAGATATTAAACTGATAAGAACAGATTTTTTCTTTCGAAAAATTTTATTGTTACTATTCGGTCATAGCACTTTACATTTCATTTCATTTTCTTTCACATTTCATTTCGTTTCATCTGCATTTACATTTACATCATTTTTACATTTTTACATTTTAAACACTTTTCACAAATTGGTTTTCACACTGTTTTACATGTCATACTTTTTCTGAGTAAATACATTTTTTAAAACAAAAGAGTGTGTGTGTGTGTTCTTTTGTAAAAAGAGTCCATATGGTAAAAAGAGTCCAAAACATTGAGCAGGTAAAAAAAAAAAACAGGATGACCAATCAATAAAAAACAATAAATACATTCATGAAACATTAAAATCTCCTCATGCAGGACCAGGGTGAGCCACCTCCAGGCTGGCTCCACCCCACCCTCCATCACACAGCAGGGTTGCCGCTTCAGACGGTCCAGCGGAGACCCTCACCCTACGCCCGCTGCTCCATCCCTCTTTGTGTTGTCTCTTTGCGGGGGGGCGTCGGCGGGGATCAGGTACCCGTGGTGGCCGGGACCCTCCTGCGTGTGACCCCGACCCCCTCCGATTGGCGATGTGCGGCGCCTCCTGCAGCGCAGATGTTTCCTGATGGCCCCAGCCGCCGAGCGCGTGGAGGGGCGCCGTCACATGCTTCCCCACCAGCAGGTTCCTGGAGATCCGCAAGGCGGCCTTCACCCTGTTTAGGGTGAGCCAGAGCGCAGTAAAGTCGGCGGCTGGAGGACTCTCCAGCCTCTGACCCACCCCATGTACCGCTACCCGGTACTCCAGGGGGCGGACCTCCCCCGCCGGCAGGCTCGGACTTGTCAGGGGGCCGGTCGTGGTCCACGGGTCCCCTGCCACACTGCTCACCCGGAGCACATGCCTCACGGTCTCCGGTCTACCGCCCCCGGACCGTGGGCAGATGGGGCTCTTTGCCGTGCCCCGGGGATGCATCACGGCCCTGACCGGTAGGGCCTCATGGGCCGCCCTCCACGACAGTTCCCTCTGTGTTTTCTGGAGTGCGGGGTGGGCCATAACGTGGCTCCCCTTCTCCTGGTCCTGCACAAGGGGAAAAAACATTTCAATATTTTTTAAAAACAGTGCCATTTGTGTGGAGGGCAGTGTCCTAAAAACAAGTGGGGGGGGTCTGGGAGGCCCTTCCAGCTGGACGGTTCTTTTTTGCCAGCCTCTCCCGATCGGACCCCCACTGCGATAAAACCACCGCCCTCTCCAAGCCTAAAAAACAAACTCTTGTGGGGGTTAAAAGCAGGGTAGAGTGAAGGAAAAGTTAAAACATTCAATCCTATAAATAAAATTGAAGTTAAAACCTTACCCCCATACTCACCCTCCACCTCCAATGACCCCCTTAAAAAAGGCTTCTTAAAAGGCACATATATTAAAATCATATAGAGATCAGGGGTCGATCTCTTGTGACACCAGCTCCTCCTTGATCCCCATTAGTATAGGGTCTGGAGGTTCACTGGTGTCTCCCGCCTCAGGCTCCACAGAGGGAAACTCTTGCAGAGCCCTCGGCGAAGATGTTTGTAGTGCATCAGGTAAAAGGTGTCCCTCATGGAGAGCATCAGCGTCGAACAGACGGTTCAAGTCTTCCGAATCGGAACTACTTGGACGCTGTATCAACCGCTTCTCCACTGGCATCTCTGACAGAGGAGACTCTCTAGGTCTTTTATGAACCTGTGCACTCGGGAGTGAGCAAACAACTCTACTCCCGCTGGAGGCCACACTCGCATCCGAGACAGTTAGGAGTGCGGAATTATCTTCCTCACTCAATATCTCCTGTGTCTCGGAGGGCGCGGCCTCCTCCCCTCCTCCCTCTTTCTGTAGCTCCGCCCCCATGTCAGTTTCGCACACCAGTACCGCCTCCAAAACTCCGCCCTCCGCTTCCTGGCCCCGCCCTGGGGGTGGGCGGGAATCTCCCGCCATTTCCCCAGGGTCCGCCTCCTTCTCCCTTTCCGGTTCTTTCTCTTTCGTTTGTTTGCCATGCGGCGGGGCGGCCATTTTGGGGCCCATTTTTGCTATGTTGGCAAAAGATTTCGGGCAATCTCTGAAAAGATGGTTTGAGTCATTACAGAGATTGCACTTTCTGCCATTGGGACAATTTTCAAACAAATGCCCAATTTCTCTGCACTTCCCGCATACAACTTCCTTACATGCCTCTACCAGGTGCCCAGCTTTACCACACCTGCGGCAAAGTTTGGGCATTCCCTGGTAGTAAATGTAACCACGGTTTTCACCTAACACTATCATGGAAGGTACATGTCTTAGGCCCTGGAACCCGCTTGGATCTTCCCATAGTTTTATGGGAACTTTCCAAGCGCAGTTCCAGATGCCGTCCTCATCCACCTCCTTCATAGGTTGGCCCCGTACCGTGCAAAATTTACCCAGCCATACTACAATGTCTTCGCCACGTACGGTTTCATTGAACATCCGGACAATAACCCACTTCAGGGAGTTGTCCATCAGTTTCTCCACCTTAAACATGGCGAACTGGGCCTTTTTTAATTCGTATCTTAGCCAGAAGTCTGCTAGCATGGAAGCTGTGCTGAAACTGACATCAAACCCCTTTTTCTGGGGCAGAGCTACAATACAATTCAGGTCAGAGGGTCTAAAACTGAGGGTTTTTTGGAGAAGTGACCTCGAGAAGTCCAACCGGGACAACTCGAGAATCACTCCCCTCACCTCAGTAAATAAAAACCGCACGCTGTGGTGCCTCCGCATGCCGGCACGGGCAGCCGGCATGGTGGAGACACCAGCAGCTGTGCTACTGCTAAAACTCTAAAAACTAGCACAAATAAATAGCTAAAACAATAAATACAATAAATACTAAAACGCTTTAAAAAACACTAAAACCCAACAGTGATAAACGAAATTGCACCTTACCTGATATGTGGTTTCTCTTCTCCTTGGCTAGCTCGAACGAAAATCCTGAGGAGAAGAGGGAACCACTGAAATCCTGGAAACGGGGCCAAAAGCCTACTGGCAAGACTCCACCTCCAGAAGCCGGACCGATGCAATCTCCTCCCAGGTGCTGACGATCTCAGCCACAAAGACAGAGATCACGCCGCACCAGGGAGCGATCACTATCTTAGCCAAAAGGCCGAGAAGCGATAACCCACAACTGCACCTGGCGCGGGGGGGCGTTCTGGGCCACGAGAGGCTCAGCCGTGGGGGCCCTGGAAAGGGGCCACTTACTGGGGAGACTCCAGAGTAACAGGGATCAACCAGCCAGAGTAACAGAGATCAACTAGGCAGAGGAACAGAGATCAACCAGGAGAGATCAACTAGAAGAGATCAACTAGCCAGAGGAGAACAGGACAGACTACAAACTTGACTTTAGACAGGTAGGTGATGCTCCGCCGAAGCAGAGCTTCCAAAAATACCGTAAACTCGGGGGTGTTCCCCTCCACGGAAATCTTTAGTAAAAGGCGAAAGATTTGTACGAGTTGAAGAGAAACCCGAGCGTGCCTTCCACACGGCCTCTGGCCCGGGGGCTCGTAAGGCGCCGGGCGCGGCCCTCACGGTGTGTCTGTCTGTTGCAGGCACTGGAACTGCGTAGACGTGGCTTCTGGACACTCAACTATCAAACGAGCAAACACACACACACACACACACACAATCAATCAGTCAGTCAGTCAGTCAGTCAGTCAATCAATCAATCAATCAATTGCAATCTTGTTTTTGAAAAAAAAAAAAAAAAAAAAAAACAGGATTTATGCATGGATTTATGTCTTTCATTATTTATTTATTTATTTATTAGAAAGGAGGGGAAACTCACTAGAGGACTGCAGACTGGACACAGGCGTGGAAAAGTTCTCGGCTACTGCTCCTGGAAGACAGAGCGCTCCTTGGGCAGCAGGCAGCTGCATTGCATCATGGGTAATCATCCTGTTTTTAGACAAAGAAAGGAGTGCACCGTTCCCAGTGGCACTGCAATACCGGGTCGATGCGTGGAGCGGACGGAGCAAGCCCCTCTTCCGACTCCCTGTTCAAAAAATCCATTTAATATATAGTCCTCGGGTAGAGGACGTATCAGATATTAAACTGATAAGAACAGATACTACACTTGATCTTAGCCAAAAGGCCGAGAAGCGATAACCCACAACTGCACCTGGCGCGGGGGGGCGTTCTGGGCCACGAGAGGCTCAGCCGTGGGGGCCCTGGAAAGGGGCCACTTACTGGGGAGACTCCAGAGTAACAGGGATCAACCAGCCAGAGTAACAGAGATCAACTAGGCAGAGGAACAGAGATCAACCAGGAGAGATCAACTAGAAGAGATCAACTAGCCAGAGGAGAACAGGACAGACTACAAACTTGACTTTAGACAGGTAGGTGATGCTCCGCCGAAGCAGAGCTTCCAAAAATACCGTAAACTCGGGGGTGTTCCCCTCCACGGAAATCTTTAGTAAAAGGCGAAAGATTTGTACGAGTTGAAGAGAAACCCGAGCGTGCCTTCCACACGGCCTCTGGCCCGGGGGCTCGTAAGGCGCCGGGCGCGGCCCTCACGGTGTGTCTGTCTGTTGCAGGCACTGGAACTGCGTAGACGTGGCTTCTGGACACTCAACTATCAAACGAGCAAACACACACACACACACACACACAATCAATCAGTCAGTCAGTCAGTCAGTCAGTCAATCAATCAATCAATCAATTGCAATCTTGTTTTTGAAAAAAAAAAAAAAAAAAAAAAACAGGATTTATGCATGGATTTATGTCTTTCATTATTTATTTATTTATTTATTAGAAAGGAGGGGAAACTCACTAGAGGACTGCAGACTGGACACAGGCGTGGAAAAGTTCTCGGCTACTGCTCCTGGAAGACAGAGCGCTCCTTGGGCAGCAGGCAGCTGCATTGCATCATGGGTAATCATCCTGTTTTTAGACAAAGAAAGGAGTGCACCGTTCCCAGTGGCACTGCAATACCGGGTCGATGCGTGGAGCGGACGGAGCAAGCCCCTCTTCCGACTCCCTGTTCAAAAAATCCATTTAATATATAGTCCTCGGGTAGAGGACGTATCAGATATTAAACTGATAAGAACAGATTTTTTCTTTCGAAAAAAATTTATTGTTACTCTTCGTTTGGTTTCACACTTTCAGTTTTTTTCCATTTCATGTTACATTTCATTCCATTTTACATTTTACATTTTATACACATTTCACATCATTTTACAATTCATACATTTTTTTCCCTTTTTTTTTTCAAATAAATAAATACATTTTTTAAAACAAAAGGGTGTTTGTGTGTGTGTTTGAGTCCACGGACGATGTAGTGTTGTTAAAATAGTCCATGATTATCCAAACACTGAGCGGGTAAAATGAGTCCAAACAAATAAAAAACAATAAATACATGAATGAAACACTAAAATCTCCCCATGCAGGACCAGGGTGAGCCACCTCCAGGCTGGCTCCACCCCACCCTCCATTACACAGCAGGGTTGTCGCTTCAGGCGGTCCAGCGGAGACCCTCACCCTACGCCCGCTGCTCCATCTCTCTTTTTGTTGTCTCTTTGCGGGGGAGCGTCGGCGGGAATCAGGTACCCGTGGTGGCCGGGACCCTCCTGCGTGTGACCCCGACCCCCTCCGATTGGCGGTGTGCGGCGCCTCCTGCAGCGCAGATGTTTCCTGATGGTCCCAGCCGCCAAGCGCGTGGAGGGGCACCGTCACATGCTTCCCCACCAGCAGGTTTCTGGAGGTCCGCAAGGTGGCCTTCACCCTGTTTAGGGTGAGCCAGAGCGCAGCAAAGTCGGCGGCTGGAGGACTCTCCAGCCTCTGACCCACCCCATGTACCGCTGCCCGGTACTCCAGGGGGCGGACCTCCCCCGCCGGCAGGCTCGGACTTGTCAGGGGGTCGGTCGTGGCCCACGGGTCCCCTGCCACACTGCTCACCCGGGGCCCTTGCCTCACGGTCTCCGGTCTGCCACCCCCGGACCGTGGGCAGATGGGACTCCTTGCCGTGCCCCGGGGATGCATCACGGCCCTGACCGGTAGGGCCTCATGAGCCGCCATCCACAACAGATCCCTCTGTGTGTCCTGGAGGGCGGGATGGGCCGCGTTCCTCCGTACCTGGTTGGGTACGGGGCTCACCTTCTCCTGGTCCTGCACAAGAGAGTAAAAACATTTCATTATTTTATTAAAAAGTGCCATGTTGTGTGTGGAGGGCAGTGTCCTAAAACCAGGTGGGGGGTCTGGGAGGCCCTTCCAGCTGGACTGTTCTTTTTTCCCAGCCTCTCCCACTTGGACCCCCACAGCGATAAAAACTACCGCCCTCTCCAAGCCTAAAAAACATTTCCTTTGGGGGTTAAAAGTAAGGGCCGGTAAAAGAAAGGTTAAAAAAACAGATGTTAAAATTAAAACCTTACCTCTATACTTACCTCTCACCTCCAGTGCCCCCCGTAAAAAAGGCTTCTTAAAAGGCATGTCCATTAAAATCATGGAGATTATACCAAGAGGTCCCTTGTATCAATCTCCTGTGACACCTGCTCCTCCTTGACCTCCACTAGTCTAGAGTCTGGAGGTTTGCAGGTGTATCTAGCCTCAGCCGCGAAAGAGATGAGATCCCTGTCCGCGGCCATTGGCGTAGATGTTCTAAGCGCTTCCTCAAAGGACACATGACTGTGTTGAGCCTCATCGACCTCCAGCCGGCTCGAGTCTTCTGGTAAAGAACTACTCGGCCGCTGATCAGATCGATGCTTCTTCCCCGCCATATCGGCTGGGGGAGACTCCATGGGTCTTTTCTGTGGTTGCGCATTCGGGAGTGAGAGAGGCTCTTCACTCCCGCTGGAGATCCCCCCAAAGAGGTCCACAGTAGTCATAGAGGGAGCAGAGACCGACTCCTCCTCCAACTCCTCGGAGGCAGAGGCAGAGGCAGAGGCAGAGGCAGAGACCGACTCCTCCTCCACCATCTCCTCCTCCTCTACCTCCTCCTCCTCCTCCTCCTCCACCACCACCACTTCCTCCTGCTCCGCCCCCTCCTGTACTACTGCTTCCTCTGCTTGCTCTGCTTGGGGGGTAACCTCCTCCCCTTCTCTGTCTTTCTGTAGCTCTGCCACCATGTCAGTTTCGCACACTTTTTCCGCCTCCAAAACGCCGCCCCCCGCTTCCTGGCCCGGCCCTGGGGCTGGGCGGGAATCTCCCGCCATTTCCCCAGGGTCTGCCTCCTTCTCCCTTTCTGGCTCTTTGTCCTGTTCATTTGTTTGTTTGCCATGCGGCGGGGCGGCCATTTTGGGGCCCATTTTTGCTTTGTTGGCAAAAGATTTCGGGCAATCTCTGAAAAGATGGTTTGGGTCATTACAGAGATTGCACTTTCTGCCATTGGGACAATGTTCAAAAACATGCCCAATCTCTCTGCACTTCCCGCATACGACTTCCCGGCATTGCTCTACCAGGTGCCCAGACTGACCACACTTGCGGCAAAGTTTGGGCATTCCCTGGTAGTAAATGTAACCACGGTTTTCACCCAACACTATCATGGAAGGTACATGTCTTAGGCAATGGAACCCGCTTGGATCTTCCCATAGTTTTATGGGAACTTTCCAAGCGCAGTTCCAAATGCCGTCCTCATCTACCTCCTTCACAGGTGGGCCCCGTACCGTGCAAAATCTACCCAGCCATGCTACAATGTCTTCACCACTTACGGTTTCATTAAACATCCGGACAATAACCCACTTCAGGGAGTTGTCCATCAATTTTTCCACCTTAAACATGGCGAACTGGGCCTTATTCAATTCATATCTTTGATATTCACAATTCAATTCACAATCATCTGATAAGAACAGATACTACACTTGATCTTAGCCAAAAGGCCGAGAAGCGATAACCCACAACTGCACCTGGCGCGGGGGGGCGTTCTGGGCCACGAGAGGCTCAGCCGTGGGGGCCCTGGAAAGGGGCCACTTACTGGGGAGACTCCAGAGTAACAGGGATCAACCAGCCAGAGTAACAGAGATCAACTAGGCAGAGGAACAGAGATCAACCAGGAGAGATCAACTAGAAGAGATCAACTAGCCAGAGGAGAACAGGACAGACTACAAACTTGACTTTAGACAGGTAGGTGATGCTCCGCCGAAGCAGAGCTTCCAAAAATACCGTAAACTCGGGGGTGTTCCCCTCCACGGAAATCTTTAGTAAAAGGCGAAAGATTTGTACGAGTTGAAGAGAAACCCGAGCGTGCCTTCCACACGGCCTCTGGCCCGGGGGCTCGTAAGGCGCCGGGCGCGGCCCTCACGGTGTGTCTGTCTGTTGCAGGCACTGGAACTGCGTAGACGTGGCTTCTGGACACTCAACTATCAAACGAGCAAACACACACACACACACACACACAATCAATCAGTCAGTCAGTCAGTCAGTCAGTCAATCAATCAATCAATCAATTGCAATCTTGTTTTTGAAAAAAAAAAAAAAAAAAAAAAACAGGATTTATGCATGGATTTATGTCTTTCATTATTTATTTATTTATTTATTAGAAAGGAGGGGAAACTCACTAGAGGACTGCAGACTGGACACAGGCGTGGAAAAGTTCTCGGCTACTGCTCCTGGAAGACAGAGCGCTCCTTGGGCAGCAGGCAGCTGCATTGCATCATGGGTAATCATCCTGTTTTTAGACAAAGAAAGGAGTGCACCGTTCCCAGTGGCACTGCAATACCGGGTCGATGCGTGGAGCGGACGGAGCAAGCCCCTCTTCCGACTCCCTGTTCAAAAAATCCATTTAATATATAGTCCTCGGGTAGAGGACGTATCAGATATTAAACTGATAAGAACAGATTTTTTTCTTCATCAATTTTTATTACAAAAAAACCATGTTACATTTTAACACGAAAACCACAAAACCATCACCCAAAACCCAACCCAAAGTACATCATAGCCTCTCGGCCTTCCTCAACTTTCTCAAGTCCTTCCGGGCCTTCTGCCCGTCCATCCGTGCAATTGCGTCATTCATTGCCCGAGACGACTGCCATATCTCCGGCCCCGGCACGTACTCCTCCTCACTTTCTGACGAGACAGTGAGGTCCAGCCTCAGTCCCCTGCTCAGGACCGCTATCCCCGCCTCCATCCTGTCGACGCTCCGCCTCGCCTCCTCGTGCTGCTCCTGCAGGTCGATCACGGTGAGCATCGCCCCTGCAGAGCCCACCGCCGCCGGCAGCGCCTCCTCCAGCATCTCTGCTGCCCTCTCCTCCGCCGACCGCCGCGGCACCCTCTCCATTCTGGACTGCCGCCGCTCCAGCCTCCCGACCACCGCCACCGACTCCTCTGGCGTCTCCTCCGCCCCCGTCACCTCCTCCGCTACCGACTCCGGCGTCTCAGCCACCACCGTCACCTCCTCTGCCGCTGCCTCCTCGGCTCTCTCCCTCCTCTCCTTCCCAGGGGGAGCGCCGGTTTCCTCCTCCTCTCCCGAGGACGCCGCGAGCGCCCTCTTCGGCGCCGCCCTGCCCTCGGTGTCCACCTCTCCGGGGTCGGGAGTCGACCCCCACTCCATCGCGGCCTCCACCTCTTCCGGGGCGTCCACCGCATCCAGCCCAGCGAGCTCCTGCAGCGGTTCCGCCAACGTCCCCGCCACCGCAGTTGCCGACTCCCTCTCGTCCTCCGTCGCCCGGTCCGGCGAAGTCGCCGGGTCCGCCGCCACCGCCGGCGAAGTCACCTCGCCCCCGACCTCCGCCGTCGCAGTCGCCTGGTCCGGCGAAGTCCCCCGGTCCGGCGAAGTCGCCGGCGCTGCCGACCCGACCACGGTCCCCGACCTCCTCGCCGCCGCCACGTCAGCCCAGCTCCTCGTCCTCGCCGCCGCGTCCTCGCGCCGGCTCCTCGTCCCGGTCCTGGTGGGGCACTCCCTGGAAAAATGCCCCGGCGAGTTACACAGGGAACAGACCAAAGGTCTGCCCCCGCACTCCCTCCTGGTGTGCCCCACCTGCCCGCACCTCCAGCACGCCCGTGGCTGCCCCGGGTACTCCAGCCTCGCCCGGTTGCCCCTCGACCCGACGGCGATGAAGCTGGGTGGGTGTATCACCTCCCCAGGGCCGCCACCGGGCACGGGACGCAGTTTGACCGCGTAGCGCCGCTTGCAGCACCACAAGCCGTCTGCGTCCCTCACCTTCGTGCCCCCCCTCACGTCCTCGAAACACACTTCGAGGGCCGCGAGGGCCGCCTCGTCCGTGACCCCTGCACAGAACGTGGTCAAGGTGAGTGGGACATGCCGCCGCTCATAGAGAGGCACCAGACGGAGCCCCTCCAGAACGGCGACGGGAGCCTTTTGGCCGCCCCACTCACCCACCAACGCCAGGCAGGTTGACGTTGCCCCTAACGTCACGTCGGCAAACCCTGCCGACGTATAGTCCTGAAAGCAGGTGATCGCCGCCAGCTGGACGCCGAAGAAATCCATAAGGATCTCCCGGACGACCAGCCGGCGGTCGAACCTGGCCCTTGTCCGCAGCAAAACCTCCTCCGGCGCCTCCGAATCGATGATGATTCGGAGGGTCCTGTCACTCCCTGGTTCCGGCCTTGGCCCATCACGCCCATGACTCCATGAAGCCATGCCCCTTCTCGCACTTCTCGCAAAGACCACCCAAGTAACTGCAGGATACAGTACTACACTTGATCTTAGCCAAAAGGCCGAGAAGCGATAACCCACAACTGCACCTGGCGCGGGGGGGCGTTCTGGGCCACGAGAGGCTCAGCCGTGGGGGCCCTGGAAAGGGGCCACTTACTGGGGAGACTCCAGAGTAACAGGGATCAACCAGCCAGAGTAACAGAGATCAACTAGGCAGAGGAACAGAGATCAACCAGGAGAGATCAACTAGAAGAGATCAACTAGCCAGAGGAGAACAGGACAGACTACAAACTTGACTTTAGACAGGTAGGTGATGCTCCGCCGAAGCAGAGCTTCCAAAAATACCGTAAACTCGGGGGTGTTCCCCTCCACGGAAATCTTTAGTAAAAGGCGAAAGATTTGTACGAGTTGAAGAGAAACCCGAGCGTGCCTTCCACACGGCCTCTGGCCCGGGGGCTCGTAAGGCGCCGGGCGCGGCCCTCACGGTGTGTCTGTCTGTTGCAGGCACTGGAACTGCGTAGACGTGGCTTCTGGACACTCAACTATCAAACGAGCAAACACACACACACACACACACACAATCAATCAGTCAGTCAGTCAGTCAGTCAGTCAATCAATCAATCAATCAATTGCAATCTTGTTTTTGAAAAAAAAAAAAAAAAAAAAAAACAGGATTTATGCATGGATTTATGTCTTTCATTATTTATTTATTTATTTATTAGAAAGGAGGGGAAACTCACTAGAGGACTGCAGACTGGACACAGGCGTGGAAAAGTTCTCGGCTACTGCTCCTGGAAGACAGAGCGCTCCTTGGGCAGCAGGCAGCTGCATTGCATCATGGGTAATCATCCTGTTTTTAGACAAAGAAAGGAGTGCACCGTTCCCAGTGGCACTGCAATACCGGGTCGATGCGTGGAGCGGACGGAGCAAGCCCCTCTTCCGACTCCCTGTTCAAAAAATCCATTTAATATATAGTCCTCGGGTAGAGGACGTATCAGATATTAAACTGATAAGAACAGATTTTTTTTTTTTTCTTTTTAAATTGTTTTATTATCAAAACCCACACTTTCCATATTATCACCGTTCATCAAACACAAACAAAAAGAAAACAGCACCTTTTTAGTGCCAATAACACATGTCCAACTAAAACACAGCACCTTTTTAGTACCTTCGACACATGCTCACAAACAACAAAAACAGCACCTTTTTAATGCCATCAAAACCACGTTTCATCCCTCAAAAAAAACCCGCAGACCCCCCCACCCTCATCCCACCCCCACCCTGGACAAACCCCCCCAGGCCCTCCGTGTCTCTTCCACTCCCTCCCTCCTCCTCCACACCCTCACCTCGGTCCTCAGCCTCCCCACTGCACCATTGAAGACCCCCCCCGGGTCCACGCACGGGACCATTCTCTGTAGCGATGCCGTCCTCCTGTCCCATAGTGCCCTCTTTACCACCGACACCACCAGCCAAGCCACCTTCCTCCTCTCCGCCCTCACCTTCCGAATCCCCTCCCCCAGCATCACCAGGCCTCTCGTGAGGCCCGGGCCTCCCCACACTCTCCACCACTCCTCCACCAGGGCCCACACCCCCTTCGCCCCCACACACGACCACAGGGCATGGTCCCCCGTCTCCTCCTCCCCACACCCAAGCGGGCACAGAGGCGTGCCACCCCCCCCGTGCCTGTGTAGCCTCTCCCTCACCGGGAGACGCCCCAAAGCCCCCAACCAATTGAGGTCCTTCTCCCTCCCCCCCACCTCAGCCGGCTGTATTGCGGCCCAGTCCACTGCCCGGGTCAGCCCCGTTGCTTTCTCCTCCGCCTGGTGGAGGACCGCCATTCGCAGCCTATACAGGCCCCTATGGTCCTCCACCAGGGCTCCCTCCAGGCACTGCGGCGTTGCCTTTATATAGGCCACCACCGCCAGATACCCCTCTGGCCCCTCGGTCGACCAGGGCAGCGCATTCCCCAATGGCCTGATCCCTCGCAAGGCTGGCCGCAACCAAAACCGCGCCAAGGTGGCCGCTGCATGGACCTGCCTCTCCAGTGCCAACCGGCACTGGAAGGCCACGTGCAGGGCCCACAACTTCTCCGTAAAACAGGGCATCCCCCTGCCCCCCAGCTCCACCCCCTTGTACATCCCCTTCCGCGCCACCAACTCTGTCTTCCCCCCCCAAATGAATGTAAACAGCACCCTCTCCAGCCTCTGCCCCACGCGGGGAGGGGGCGGGAAGGTGCGCCCCAGATGGATCAACGCGGGGAGGGCCTCCACCTTCAGCGCCTGGACCCGTCCTGACAGGGAGAGGCGCCTACCCCTCCACCCTGCCAGCTTCGCCCCCAGGCTGTCCAGTCTCTCCCCCCAATTCAGGGCCGCGCTCCCCTGCCTGGCGAACCTCACCCCGAGTATCCTTACCCCCTCATGGGTAACAGCGAACCCACCCCCCAGGTCTCCCCGGCCCGCCCATCTCCCCACCGGCCAGACCGTTGATTTCCCGGCGTTCACCCTTGCCCCTGACGCCACCCCGTACTCCTCCACCACCTCCCTCACCCTGGCCAGACCCCCCTCCTCCGTCACGAAGAGGGTTGTATCGTCGGCGTAAAGTGCCACCTTCACGCCGACTCCCCCTCCCCCCGGGAGACGCATCCCCCCTAGACCCGGGTCCGCCCTTATGCGGGCCGCCAGGGGCTCAAGGGCCAATACATACAGGAGGGGCGAGAGAGGGCACCCCTGTCTCACCCCCCCCCTCTGCGCCACCGCCCCTGAAAAGGCCCCGTTAACCCCAATGCGGCTCACCGCCCCCTCATACAGCAGCCGCACCAGCCCCCTGAATCCCGGCCCGAACCCCATCCTGCCCAACACCGCCTCCAGAAACCGGTGGCTCACCCTGTCGAACGCCTTTTCCTGGTCGAGGTTCAGGATGGCCAGGGGGAGCCTCCTCTGCTCTGCCCACCCCAGCACATCCCTCACCACGGCCAGGTTTAGGCTCGCCGACCTGCCTCTCACCCCGCATGTCTGGTCTTGATGGACCACTGTGCCCATCACCCCCCCCAGCCGTAGCGCCAAAACCTTGGCCAGGATTTTGTAATCCGCTGTCAGGAGGGTGATGGGCCTCCAGTTTCCTAGCTCCGCGGGGTCACCCTTCTTAAAAAGTAGGGTGACGAGCCCCTCCGTCAGTGAACCCGGCAACCTTCCCCTCTCTACCGCCTCCTTCAACACCTCCAAGAGGTCCCCCCCCAACTCCCCCCAGAAGACCTGGAAGAACTCCACTGGCAGGCCGTCTCCCCCCGGCGACTTGCCGCGGCTCAGGGAGCCCAGTGCCCTCCCCAACTCCTCCAGCCCCAAAGGCTGCTCCAGACCCTCCCTCTCCTCCTGCGACAGGGTCCCCTCCAGACACTCGAGGAAGGCCTCTTCCGCCGCTCCCCCTCCTCCCCTCTCCTGAAAGAGCCCTTCGTACCACTTGGCCGCCACCTCCAGCATGCCGGCCGTGGTGGTGACCAGCCCCTCAGTGCCAACGAGCCCCTCCATGCAGGCCTTCCTCTGCCTCCCCCTCACCCTCCTCAGGAGCCAAGGAGACCCACTCTCCTCCCTCTCCCTCGCCTCCACCCCCGCCTGCAACTCCAGCCGTCTTGCCTGCCCCCTGAAGGCCTCCCCCAACTCCCCCTTCACTCTCTCCAGCTCCTCCAGGTCCTCGAGGGAGGGCCTTCTCCCCGCCTGGCAGCGGTCTCCCCACTCCCTCATCTCTCCAGAGAGCCTCCTCATCCTCTCCCACCTCTCCTCCTTCATCCTCCCCTCCCATCCCCTACACCATCTCCCGGTCCTGGCCTTCACCTCCTCCCACCAGCCTGCCCAATCAGCATACAGGCCCCTCAAGCCTCTCCACCCCCTGTACACCCCCTTGTACTCCTTGCAGAAAGCCGGGTCGGCCAATAGTGCCCCCTGGAGCCTCCACCTTGGCCTACACCTGGCCTCCCCCACCCTCACCTTTGCCTCCACCAGCCAGTGGTCTGTCCCCCACATTGGGGTCGCACAGTAATTCTCCGCCCCCTTCCCCTTGGTGACGAAGAGGTAGTCGAGCCTGGACACGGCCCCCCTTGAATTGGACCATGTCCAGCCCGCCCCTCCCCTCTGTGTGTCCCCCACATCCCCAAGACCATACCCCACCACCAGTTCCTTCAGGGCCCCCCACCTCCCAGCACGTTCTGGGGAAGTATTAAAATCCCCCCCCATGACCACCACCCTGTTTGTGGCTAGCAGCGGGGCCAGGCTGTCCGCAAACCAGGTCTGCCTCCCTCTGCCACAGGGGGCGTACACGTTTAACAGCCTGACCCCCACTCCTCCCCACCTCCCATCCACACACAAGACCCTCCCAGGCACCACACATACACATCCCTCTATCACAAAAAGCCCCCCCCTAAACAGTATCCCCACCCCATCCTCCCTCACATTGCCCACCCCCCACTCAGAGTGCCCCAACCCCCAGTCCATGGAGAACTCCCCCTTGTCCTTCTCCCCCCCCAGGTGGCACTCCTGGAGGAAAATGATGTCCAGTCCTGTCTGCCCCAGGCATTGGAAAAACGCCTTCCTCTTGTTCTTGTCCTTTAACCCCCTTGCGTTTAGGGTTCCAACCCTGAGGCCCCCTGCCATCAGGCATGGTGCGCCTTCCCCTTCCCCTTCCCCTTCCCCGCCTTCTTGGCCCTAAGCGGGCCACTCTCTTCCTCCGAACCCCCCCCCCCGGGGTCCCCTCCCCTTTTACTCACCCCCTGGTCGGTCGGGTCTGGAGCCTTGTCACTGGCCCCCGCGCCGTCCACCACCTGCTCCGTCACCCGCGGCGGCTCCGGCCCGAAAGCTGGCGAGCTCTCCAGCGGACCCTCCTCCGCTGCGCTGCTAGCCGTGCTGCTAGCCGTGCTGCTGCCTGTGCTGCTGCCCGTGCTGTTTGGATCCAGGGACCAGCACTGCGCCTCCTCCACCCGCTCTGGCGACACCTCCACCGGGGGGCCTCCGCCCTCCACCGCCGTGAAGATCCCGGCCAGGCGCTCCTCTCCTCCCGCCTCCTCCACTCTCCTCTCCTTCCGTCCGTTCTCCCCCCCTTCCTCCATCCCCCTTTTCCTCGCAGACCCCTGCAGCCGAGAATCCTCCTCCTCCATGCTGACCCCCCAGTCTCCCACGAGGGGGGAGAAGAAGGCGTCCGGCGAGGGCGCCAAGGCGTCGTCCACTAGCTGGTCCAGCCCCCCAGCATTGTCCTCGCCGTCCGTAAACAGGACCGACCCCAAGGACTGGCCCGACCCTGTAGACATTCTCTCCTCCTTGTCCTCCTCCTCCTCCTGCTGCTGCTGCTGCTGCTGCTGCTGTTCCCCGGCCATCCTGGCCGCTGCAGGCGGGGATCTGGCCTGCCTCGGGTCACTTACTCCTCCAGCCGTCGGAGTGCTTTTATTGCTCCCCTCCTCCGAAGTCTCCTCGGGGGTGGTGGTGGAGCCCGGTGCTGCCACTCCCGTCTCCACCACCAGAGGGGGCTCTCCCTCTTCCTCCGGCTTCTCTGGCCCAACACCACTTCCTGCCCGGCCGCCATCTTGTCCCTGCCTCCCTTGGGGGCCGCCATCTTGGCCATGCTGTTCCTGCCCTGCTCTTTCCTCCTCTCTTTCTTTCTCTCCGCGTGCTCCCGCTGCCTGGGCATATGTACGAGGGCCCCTCGGACAATCCTTGTACATATGCCCGGTCTCTGCACACATGGAGCACCTTTTGGGTGCCCTACATTCCCCTGAGGAGTGGTCGTCAGCGTGGCAGTATCTGCAACGCTTCCCCTTACAATCCCTCTTAAAATGTCCATATCCCCCACACTTTCGGCATTCAAGCGGCTGCCCTACATATGAAATAAGAATGCGGTCGGGCCCGATGTTAACAGTGTTTGGCAGGTGTACGACCCCCCCCGGTGCTTTCAGGTCCTCTTTTAGCTTGACGGCGTACCTTAGTTTGCAGGTCCAGAAACCTCCGATATCCAGGAGCTTTGTCCCTCCCATCACGTCCTCGCACCTGCTCTTCAGGTACCATTCTATGTGCACCGGGTCCAAGAAGGGGTCGTACACCCTGACCACGACCGGCACTGGCCTCCTTTTGTAAAGCGGGGTGAGGAGGAACCCTGGCAGCGCCCCGTCCTCCTTCAGCCGCCTCCACCTCTCCGCAAATTCCTCGACCAGCACCTGGCTCCTAAAAGTTACCTCGTACGCGAGGGGACTCCCAGTAGATCCAACCGCCAAGACCTCTTCCGGCGTCTGCAGCATGATATCCCTCAAAATCTTCGTAACAAACCAATCCCGGTTGAAGCCGTCCTTGATCTCCTTCTCCGCAGTCTCCATTACCTCCATCCTCACGCTCCATTTCAGGCGCGCCGCACCGGCCGCCGAACGTCCACTTCCCGACATTTTTTTTGGTGATCAAAAGCCCGAAACTTGATCTTAGCCAAAAGGCCGAGAAGCGATAACCCACAACTGCACCTGGCGCGGGGGGGCGTTCTGGGCCACGAGAGGCTCAGCCGTGGGGGCCCTGGAAAGGGGCCACTTACTGGGGAGACTCCAGAGTAACAGGGATCAACCAGCCAGAGTAACAGAGATCAACTAGGCAGAGGAACAGAGATCAACCAGGAGAGATCAACTAGAAGAGATCAACTAGCCAGAGGAGAACAGGACAGACTACAAACTTGACTTTAGACAGGTAGGTGATGCTCCGCCGAAGCAGAGCTTCCAAAAATACCGTAAACTCGGGGGTGTTCCCCTCCACGGAAATCTTTAGTAAAAGGCGAAAGATTTGTACGAGTTGAAGAGAAACCCGAGCGTGCCTTCCACACGGCCTCTGGCCCGGGGGCTCGTAAGGCGCCGGGCGCGGCCCTCACGGTGTGTCTGTCTGTTGCAGGCACTGGAACTGCGTAGACGTGGCTTCTGGACACTCAACTATCAAACGAGCAAACACACACACACACACACACACAATCAATCAGTCAGTCAGTCAGTCAGTCAGTCAATCAATCAATCAATCAATTGCAATCTTGTTTTTGAAAAAAAAAAAAAAAAAAAAAAACAGGATTTATGCATGGATTTATGTCTTTCATTATTTATTTATTTATTTATTAGAAAGGAGGGGAAACTCACTAGAGGACTGCAGACTGGACACAGGCGTGGAAAAGTTCTCGGCTACTGCTCCTGGAAGACAGAGCGCTCCTTGGGCAGCAGGCAGCTGCATTGCATCATGGGTAATCATCCTGTTTTTAGACAAAGAAAGGAGTGCACCGTTCCCAGTGGCACTGCAATACCGGGTCGATGCGTGGAGCGGACGGAGCAAGCCCCTCTTCCGACTCCCTGTTCAAAAAATCCATTTAATATATAGTCCTCGGGTAGAGGACGTATCAGATATTAAACTGATAAGAACAGATACTACACTTGATCTTAGCCAAAAGGCCGAGAAGCGATAACCCACAACTGCACCTGGCGCGGGGGGGCGTTCTGGGCCACGAGAGGCTCAGCCGTGGGGGCCCTGGAAAGGGGCCACTTACTGGGGAGACTCCAGAGTAACAGGGATCAACCAGCCAGAGTAACAGAGATCAACTAGGCAGAGGAACAGAGATCAACCAGGAGAGATCAACTAGAAGAGATCAACTAGCCAGAGGAGAACAGGACAGACTACAAACTTGACTTTAGACAGGTAGGTGATGCTCCGCCGAAGCAGAGCTTCCAAAAATACCGTAAACTCGGGGGTGTTCCCCTCCACGGAAATCTTTAGTAAAAGGCGAAAGATTTGTACGAGTTGAAGAGAAACCCGAGCGTGCCTTCCACACGGCCTCTGGCCCGGGGGCTCGTAAGGCGCCGGGCGCGGCCCTCACGGTGTGTCTGTCTGTTGCAGGCACTGGAACTGCGTAGACGTGGCTTCTGGACACTCAACTATCAAACGAGCAAACACACACACACACACACACACAATCAATCAGTCAGTCAGTCAGTCAGTCAGTCAATCAATCAATCAATCAATTGCAATCTTGTTTTTGAAAAAAAAAAAAAAAAAAAAAAACAGGATTTATGCATGGATTTATGTCTTTCATTATTTATTTATTTATTTATTAGAAAGGAGGGGAAACTCACTAGAGGACTGCAGACTGGACACAGGCGTGGAAAAGTTCTCGGCTACTGCTCCTGGAAGACAGAGCGCTCCTTGGGCAGCAGGCAGCTGCATTGCATCATGGGTAATCATCCTGTTTTTAGACAAAGAAAGGAGTGCACCGTTCCCAGTGGCACTGCAATACCGGGTCGATGCGTGGAGCGGACGGAGCAAGCCCCTCTTCCGACTCCCTGTTCAAAAAATCCATTTAATATATAGTCCTCGGGTAGAGGACGTATCAGATATTAAACTGATAAGAACAGATACTACACTTGATCTTAGCCAAAAGGCCGAGAAGCGATAACCCACAACTGCACCTGGCGCGGGGGGGCGTTCTGGGCCACGAGAGGCTCAGCCGTGGGGGCCCTGGAAAGGGGCCACTTACTGGGGAGACTCCAGAGTAACAGGGATCAACCAGCCAGAGTAACAGAGATCAACTAGGCAGAGGAACAGAGATCAACCAGGAGAGATCAACTAGAAGAGATCAACTAGCCAGAGGAGAACAGGACAGACTACAAACTTGACTTTAGACAGGTAGGTGATGCTCCGCCGAAGCAGAGCTTCCAAAAATACCGTAAACTCGGGGGTGTTCCCCTCCACGGAAATCTTTAGTAAAAGGCGAAAGATTTGTACGAGTTGAAGAGAAACCCGAGCGTGCCTTCCACACGGCCTCTGGCCCGGGGGCTCGTAAGGCGCCGGGCGCGGCCCTCACGGTGTGTCTGTCTGTTGCAGGCACTGGAACTGCGTAGACGTGGCTTCTGGACACTCAACTATCAAACGAGCAAACACACACACACACACACACACAATCAATCAGTCAGTCAGTCAGTCAGTCAGTCAATCAATCAATCAATCAATTGCAATCTTGTTTTTGAAAAAAAAAAAAAAAAAAAAAAACAGGATTTATGCATGGATTTATGTCTTTCATTATTTATTTATTTATTTATTAGAAAGGAGGGGAAACTCACTAGAGGACTGCAGACTGGACACAGGCGTGGAAAAGTTCTCGGCTACTGCTCCTGGAAGACAGAGCGCTCCTTGGGCAGCAGGCAGCTGCATTGCATCATGGGTAATCATCCTGTTTTTAGACAAAGAAAGGAGTGCACCGTTCCCAGTGGCACTGCAATACCGGGTCGATGCGTGGAGCGGACGGAGCAAGCCCCTCTTCCGACTCCCTGTTCAAAAAATCCATTTAATATATAGTCCTCGGGTAGAGGACGTATCAGATATTAAACTGATAAGAACAGATACTACACTTGATCTTAGCCAAAAGGCCGAGAAGCGATAACCCACAACTGCACCTGGCGCGGGGGGGCGTTCTGGGCCACGAGAGGCTCAGCCGTGGGGGCCCTGGAAAGGGGCCACTTACTGGGGAGACTCCAGAGTAACAGGGATCAACCAGCCAGAGTAACAGAGATCAACTAGGCAGAGGAACAGAGATCAACCAGGAGAGATCAACTAGAAGAGATCAACTAGCCAGAGGAGAACAGGACAGACTACAAACTTGACTTTAGACAGGTAGGTGATGCTCCGCCGAAGCAGAGCTTCCAAAAATACCGTAAACTCGGGGGTGTTCCCCTCCACGGAAATCTTTAGTAAAAGGCGAAAGATTTGTACGAGTTGAAGAGAAACCCGAGCGTGCCTTCCACACGGCCTCTGGCCCGGGGGCTCGTAAGGCGCCGGGCGCGGCCCTCACGGTGTGTCTGTCTGTTGCAGGCACTGGAACTGCGTAGACGTGGCTTCTGGACACTCAACTATCAAACGAGCAAACACACACACACACACACACACAATCAATCAGTCAGTCAGTCAGTCAGTCAGTCAATCAATCAATCAATCAATTGCAATCTTGTTTTTGAAAAAAAAAAAAAAAAAAAAAAACAGGATTTATGCATGGATTTATGTCTTTCATTATTTATTTATTTATTTATTAGAAAGGAGGGGAAACTCACTAGAGGACTGCAGACTGGACACAGGCGTGGAAAAGTTCTCGGCTACTGCTCCTGGAAGACAGAGCGCTCCTTGGGCAGCAGGCAGCTGCATTGCATCATGGGTAATCATCCTGTTTTTAGACAAAGAAAGGAGTGCACCGTTCCCAGTGGCACTGCAATACCGGGTCGATGCGTGGAGCGGACGGAGCAAGCCCCTCTTCCGACTCCCTGTTCAAAAAATCCATTTAATATATAGTCCTCGGGTAGAGGACGTATCAGATATTAAACTGATAAGAACAGATACTACACTTGATCTTAGCCAAAAGGCCGAGAAGCGATAACCCACAACTGCACCTGGCGCGGGGGGGCGTTCTGGGCCACGAGAGGCTCAGCCGTGGGGGCCCTGGAAAGGGGCCACTTACTGGGGAGACTCCAGAGTAACAGGGATCAACCAGCCAGAGTAACAGAGATCAACTAGGCAGAGGAACAGAGATCAACCAGGAGAGATCAACTAGAAGAGATCAACTAGCCAGAGGAGAACAGGACAGACTACAAACTTGACTTTAGACAGGTAGGTGATGCTCCGCCGAAGCAGAGCTTCCAAAAATACCGTAAACTCGGGGGTGTTCCCCTCCACGGAAATCTTTAGTAAAAGGCGAAAGATTTGTACGAGTTGAAGAGAAACCCGAGCGTGCCTTCCACACGGCCTCTGGCCCGGGGGCTCGTAAGGCGCCGGGCGCGGCCCTCACGGTGTGTCTGTCTGTTGCAGGCACTGGAACTGCGTAGACGTGGCTTCTGGACACTCAACTATCAAACGAGCAAACACACACACACACACACACACAATCAATCAGTCAGTCAGTCAGTCAGTCAGTCAATCAATCAATCAATCAATTGCAATCTTGTTTTTGAAAAAAAAAAAAAAAAAAAAAAACAGGATTTATGCATGGATTTATGTCTTTCATTATTTATTTATTTATTTATTAGAAAGGAGGGGAAACTCACTAGAGGACTGCAGACTGGACACAGGCGTGGAAAAGTTCTCGGCTACTGCTCCTGGAAGACAGAGCGCTCCTTGGGCAGCAGGCAGCTGCATTGCATCATGGGTAATCATCCTGTTTTTAGACAAAGAAAGGAGTGCACCGTTCCCAGTGGCACTGCAATACCGGGTCGATGCGTGGAGCGGACGGAGCAAGCCCCTCTTCCGACTCCCTGTTCAAAAAATCCATTTAATATATAGTCCTCGGGTAGAGGACGTATCAGATATTAAACTGATAAGAACAGATTTTTCTTTCTTTCGAAAAAATTTATTGACACTAGGTCTCAGTTATATTTCACATTACATTGTTGTTTTTCATATTACATTGTTTTTTTTCACATTACATGTTTTTCACATTACATGTTTTTCACATTACATTGTTGTTTTCTTTTCACTTCATACATTGTTCTTTTCTTCAAAGTTTCACAGTCTTTTTCACAATTTCACAGTCTTTTTCAGTCACCTTTCACTCTTCTTTTAAAAAAACATTTTTGCAATAAATACATTAAAACAGAGTGAGTGTGTGTGTGTGTTGTGTGTAGAAAAAGTCCGTGGAGTGTATGTAAAAGAGTCCATGTATGTTAAAAAACAGTGAGTGGTAAAAACAAATAAATAAATGCTATGAAAACAGTAAAACTTCCTCATGCAGGACCAGGGTGAGCCTCCTCCAGGCTGGCTCCACCCCACCCTCCATCACACGTCGGGGCTGCCGCTTCGGACGGCTCAGCGGAGACCCTCACCCTACGCCCGCTGCTCCAGCCCTCTTTGTGTCTCTTTGCGGGGGTGCGTTGGCGGGAATCAGGTACCCGTGGTGGCCGGGACCCTCCTGCGTGTGACCCCGACCCCCTCCGATTGGCGATGTGCGGCGCCTCCTGCAGCGCAGATGTTCCCAGATGGTCCCAGCCGCCGAGCGCGTGGAGGGGCACCGTCACATGCTTCCCCACCAGCAGGTTCCTGGAGGTCCGCAAGGTGGCCTTCACCCTGTTTAGGGTGAGCCAGAGCGCAGTAAAGTCGGCGGCTGGAGGACTCTCCAGCCTCTGACCCACCCCATGTACCGCTACCCGGTACTCCAGGGAGCGGACCTCCCCCGCCGGCAGGCTCAGACTTGTCAGGGGGCCGGTCGTGGTCCACGGGTCCCCTGCCACACTGCTCACCCGGAGCACATGCCTCACGGTCTCCGGTCTGCCACCCCCGGACCGTGGGCAGATGGGACTCTTTGCCGTGCCCCGGGGATGCATCACGGCCCTGACCGGTAGGGCCTCATGAGCCGCCATCCGCGACCGATCCCTCCGTGTGTCCTGGAGGGCGCGGTGGGCCTCGTTCCTCCATGCCTGGTTGGCCTCACGTACTGTGAGGCCAGGAACGGGGCTCACCTTCTCCTGGTCCTGCACAAGGAGAAAAAACATTTCCGTTAAAATAGTGTCACTTCGTATGTGGAGGGCAGTGTGCTTTAAACCTAAAAACAGGTGGGGGTCTGGGAGGCCCTTCCAGCTGTAACATTTTTGCTCAGCCTCTCCCACTAGGACCCCCACAGCAATAAAACCACTGCCCTCCACGAACCTAAAAAACACCTTTTCACGGGGATTAAAAGTCAGGACGGGTAAAAGGAAGGTTAAAATTTCAGTTGTTATAGTAATTAAAACCTTACCTCCACATCCGCCTTCCACCTCCAATGACCCCCGTTGACACGTTTTATTAAAAGGCATATACATTAAAACCATATAGAGATCAGGTGTCGATCTCTTGTGACACCTGCTCCTCTTTGATCCCCACTAGTCTGGGGCTTGGAGGTACACAGGTGTCTCCACCCTTAGGCCTCGCAGAGGAAATCTCTTGCGAGGCCTTTTGAGGCGTAGATACTCTCAGCGCCTCACATAGTGAAAAGGACTCCTCAAAGAGTGGAGCTTCATCGACCACCAGACAGCGCGAGTCTTCCGGTGAGGAACTACTCGGCTGCTGCTGTCGATGCTTCTTCCCCCACCCAGGGGCAGGGGGAGACTCCAAGGGCCTTTTCGCTGATTGCGCATTTGGGAGTGAGAGGGACTCTTCACTCCCGCTGGAGGCCCCCCCAAAGAGGTCCACAGTAGTCATAGAGGGAGCAGACTCAGATGACTCCTCCCCCGTCTCCTCCTCCTCCTCCTCCACCAACTCCTCCTCCTCCTCCTCCACCACTTCCACCTGGTCCGCCTCCTCCTGTACTACTGCTTCGGGGGTGGCCTCCAGGACCTGCTGTGACTCTGCCCTGACGCTAGCTCCGCCCCCAACCTCTTGGCCAGACCCCGAGGCTGACTGGAGGTTTTCACCTCCCTCAAAAACCTCAGGGTCCGCCTCCACCACCACTTCCTTCTCTTTCTCTTGTTCTGGGCCATGTGGCCCGTCGGCCATTTTGGTGGCCTCCGGACCATGCGGCCCGGCGGCCATTTCAGTGGCCTCCGGACCATGCGGCCCAGGTGGCTTTCTGGTGGTTTTCATTTTGTTGGCATAGCTATTTGGGCAATCTCTGAAAAGATGGTCGAGCTTATTACAGAGATTGCACTTTCTGCCATTGGGACACTCTTCAAACTTGTGCCCAATCTCTCTACACTTTCCACAGACGAGTTCTTTACATGCTTGGGCTAGGTGCCCACTTTTGCCGCACTTGCGGCAAAGTTTGGGCATTCCTTGGTAATGAATGTAGCCCCTATTAAGGCCCAACACTATCATGGACGGAATATGCCTCAGGCCAAGGTAACTGCTCTGGTCTTCCCATTGTTTAATGGGAACTCGCCAAGAGCAGTTCCATATGCCATCCTCGTCATAAACCTTGATAGGTTGTGCCTTAACGGAGCAAAATCTAGCCAGCCATGTGCTAATGTCTTCTCCAGTCACTGTCTCATTAAACATCCTGACGATCACCACTTTCTGTGAATCGTCAGTCAGCTTTTCAACAGTGAACATGGAGAGCTGGCTCCTAGCCTCTTCAAAAGTAACCCAGAACTGTTTTAATAGTGTAGCGGAGCGGAAGCTAACATCAAATCCCTTGTTATAGGGCAGAGTCACAATACAATTCAGGTCATCCGGGGTAAAATGGAGGACTCCCTGGATCAGCTTCCTGGAGAAGTCCAATCTGGACAACTCCAGGAGCTGTCCGTTCACCTCCTTAAAATTAAAGCGCACACTGTGGTGCCTCCGCACGCCGGCACTGGCAGCCGACATGGTGGAGACACCAGCAGTGAGGCTAACTGCTAAAAAACACTAAAACAGGAAATAAATATCTAAAACAATAAATAGATATATACTAAAACACTTTAAAACTTTAAAAACCAGCCAATGAAGAATAAAAATTGCGCTTACCTGCTTGCGAGGAAGATGGTGTGTTCCTTCGAGATGAGCCCCAATGCACGAGGACCAAGGCCAACTGCCTAGGACCCGATCCCGGTCAGCTAGGACAAGTTCAATCTTCTCTGCGTGCTTTTTGACCAATGCCACGAAGACAAGGATCTTGCCACACGCAGAGCGATCGAATCTTAGCCAAAAGGCCGAGAAGCGATAACCCACAACTGCACCTGGCGCGGGGGGGCGTTCTGGGCCACGAGAGGCTCAGCCGTGGGGGCCCTGGAAAGGGGCCACTTACTGGGGAGACTCCAGAGTAACAGGGATCAACCAGCCAGAGTAACAGAGATCAACTAGGCAGAGGAACAGAGATCAACCAGGAGAGATCAACTAGAAGAGATCAACTAGCCAGAGGAGAACAGGACAGACTACAAACTTGACTTTAG